>NW_024884586.1:30520366-30856742 GCF_019232065.1 Centrocercus urophasianus | reverse complement strand
ACCAAAGCTCCTTTTTCATAAAGTTACAGTGATCTCTGCTAAGAAACTGAGTCTACCAAAACAGATGGTGTAAGAGAGGTTAAAAGAGAACAAAACAAAAGCCAGACGAAGTATCAACACCTAACTGGAAGTGGTATTTCACTGCAGTAGCATCCATCCTACTTGGCACAGCTGCCAGGTAACACAAAGCACATACCTGATTCTGATAAGAGCGAATGGTTCGTTCTAGCTCTTCTTCCAGATCTTTTGCTCTCTGTCTGTAACAAAAACAGCATTCATGATGCCGCAATAAACTGCTGAGGAAAAATAATTTTAAATATAAAAAGCACAACTGTGGTACTTAAGATTTCGTATCTAGAAGGAAGTATTGTTATTTAGGCCTAGATTTAACAGCACTGATGTCATTTTTGTGTATCCTGTGGTCCTTAAAGTAGTACATGCAGGATGCTAAAAACACATTCCTCCCAACTCTTCAGTGGTTTGTGATATATTTCCAATTTAAAGGATATCCCTCTACATAATGCCCTAACAGCCAGCCTTACCAGCGCAGCAGCTGTTAACTGGCTGGAACCTTATGCCATTTCAGGCTACCAGTCAGTTCTGAGGGACAGTTACTTGGCACTAAGGTTATTTCCAGACCACAAAAAGCATGAAGCCACCTTGTTGTCAGCCTCCTGTGCACAGCCTCTGCAGATGGGCCACAGATAAATGGTGAGGATGCTAAAAAGTGAATTGTGTATTCCTGTAAGAATACTAAAGAATGCCTACAGTAACTTCATATTCCAAAGAAGAATTACTGTAATTAACTCTTCAGAAAGCATAGCTGATCAGTACTGTTCGCTTTGAATCAACACTCTCAGAAGCACTACAGGAAGACAGGAAATGTACATTATAGATCAAAGAATTATGCTACAGTTAGAGAAACTACAGACAGCAGTCGTAACACGAAACAGAGAAAAACAGTTAAAAAAATATAGAAAATATTCCTGAGTATTTTAGGAAAGAATTTCTAAACAGCAATATTATTTCACAGCTTACACATACAGAAATAGAATACTAAACTACACAATGAATATGTTCAGAACGATGGGAGAACCAAATATTACATTCATTTTAACTTCTGATTTTGATGCCTGTTCAGCTGACATTTAATTACGACTAACATTCCAATCAAAAAGCTCTCAGTGGTCTTCTGTTCTCAATTATGTATGTATTACTACACACAAGCAAGCACACACACAAACAGGAAACTATCTGGAAGAAAATACATTCACTTCTTCTGGTATTCTCTATTGCCTTTTGTTTACTTTCAAACAATGAGTAAAATTTGTCATTACCTGTAGCTGTTTAGTTCTTCAGCAGCATGAGTAATTTTTTCATCTACTTTAGAAAGCTTTTCTTCTTTTTGTAGGCGTTCTCTCTCTTCTACTGTCAGTTTTCTTTAAGAAAATTCACAAACTAAGGTTAATTCTGTTTTTAAGTCAACAATTCTGTAGTCAGAATATCAAGAAAAAAAATCTCAAGTTACTTGGCTAGAATGTATAAAAAAAATGTTTATCTAGATAAAGGATTTTACTGACAACTAACGAAGTACAGAAACAGGACTAGATTTTATTCATATTAATTTATTCAGCTCATTAGTTTTGTTTTATGAAGCATTATCACTATTCCTGAAAATATTCTGGAAGATGATTTAAACTCCCAAATACTAAAGCTCTCCTTTTGCAAAATATTTACTCTCTAGGGAGTATTTCTATTTAAAACAAACAGAAAGCACATAACCCCCAGCCTCCCCCCCAAAAAAACAAAACCAACCACAACCAGAAAAAACCCAAGTACACAGACCTACATTATCTTTCAATGCTATTTCAGCAGCTATTTAGCAGATGTTCTGTTAGTACTAATAGCCACTTTTACTCAGCTGTTAAACTGACTTCAATCCATACTGGCCATTCTTGTCTTTGACAAGCAGCATATGTTTATTGAGCTTTGGCATGGTATGTCTAAATGGCTAATTTTTAAGTGGTTCCTTTCTATTCCCTCATCTCTTTTAAAATCAAATGTTAATGTAGTGGATTTTTGGGTTTTGCTACACTAGCAAGGATGCCAATTACACAGGTACTATATATGAACTACAGAGCAATTTACTGTTGAAAGTAACACTTAAAATGGGCCCTGCATACTGCCTAGTACAGAATCAAGGCTTGCGCTGCTTCTCTTGCTACCTTCAGAATTACGTTTTCTCCTTGAAGAAGTAATTTTTGGCTAGTAGAACTGTAAATCATTTTCAACCTAAACAAAAACACGTGAATGTCAAGCAATAAGCATTTAATATAAAAGTCAGGAGGAACCATCACCTGTGTAGTTTCATTTCATTTTCTTGATAAAGCTCAGTCATAACTTTCAGTTTCTGCTGAAGCTTTTGAACTTCACTTTCCAATCGTTCATTTTCAGATTGTAAGGAAACCTGTTCACTTTGGAGGTTTTCTATACGCTCTGTCAAATACAGAGATAATTATAATAGCAATTAGATACAGGTCACAAAATTAAAGTATTTGTAACATGTCTAGTCTGTAAAAAGCCTGTAAAAACTTTTGATACCACATTAACTTAATAAAGTATGCAATAATGTGTATTAATACATTTCAGTAATTATACAAATTGAGAAACAGTATTGGCCTTTTGATGGGAAGCCAGCAATTATATTCTCTACCTGACACAAAGCACAGCTCTGAGCAAACTAACCTTTGCAACCCCTCCCAACGGTTGAGCTTCTCTAGACAGTGCTGTTTTGTAAATCACAATGTAAATCTTCATTTACAGCTTTTATTATTGTCATTACCCCACTAAAAGAGTAAAATCTTTATCACCATATATTCTTGTAGATTATCCATACAAAGTCTTGCTAAGATACCTGAAGGGATAATTCCAACTTGAATCTCAATTATTTGTCTAACTACTTTATGATCCAGATTACAATCAGTCATGCTCTTTATTTACTATTCCTAAGCCTAAAAAGCCTTACTATTCCTAAGAGCCTCAAGTAAGTTTAAGTACTTTTGTGGGACAGAGTAAATATCCATTTGAAAAATGCATCAGCATAAGTCAGTGTAAATGACCATTACGCACTGAAAAAATACAGTTTTACAGAGCATACCATCATTCAAATATCAAAGTGTGATGGCTATTCTGCTTGCTTCCATCAACAAAAGCAACAATTAGTTACAGAATTTTCAAATTGTAACAGCAGTATTTTCATTTAATAAAGTTTAATTCAGTATGACCTATACAACAAAGGAAAACATAAAAATACTTCTAGCTTCAATGCTCTAAAATGCAGTACTTCAGATTTTAATAAGTATTCAGCTTACATTACAACTAAACTATCAATTTTAGTAGGTAGTTTTAAAATGTTACACTACAAGTCCGTTGTTTCACGTCCAATATTTATGTAAAGATATTTTATGTTTACTAATATCACTTAGCCCAGGTATTTTAAGATTTTGTAACTTCCATACTGCAAAAGAGTACAATAAAATTTAGAAATGGTGCTTTACCAGTCAATTATAAATTACTCAACTTGGATTGCTTCACCACCAAAATCAAATATTTAAAATAGCTAAGCAATTCAAACAGGCATTTTAAACATCAAGTAGATCTATTAACTTAAACTTAATCCAGTTTTTAGTGGAAATAAGATGTCATTTAATTACCTGTTAGTTCTCCCTTAGCTTTACTTTCATCAGACAATTTTGAATACATTTGATCTCTTTCTGTTTCCATGGTCTTTAAACAAGCATTTAACTACGATCAAAATGAAAAAAATAGCTTAAATCTATTAGAAACTGTTTGTATGCAAAAATATTTAAACGACAAAATTGCACAACTTCGTGATACCACTCGATAACTATTTACAATTAACCTTAGCATTAAAAAAACCCCACCATATATTGTATTTAGATTCCCCCCCTCCCCATTCCATCTACTGATTTCTTAAAATATACATACCTTTGCAGCATAGATCAATTTCTTTATGGTTCGTTTTTGCTGATCATCTGATTGAGAGAATAGAATGTATCACATATAAAGCACAGAAAGATTTGTGACAGAGCTTACTACTCTGCTACTGGCATCAGTTTATTTTTATTAAAAAATGCCACAATAGGCAAAGCATATTTTAAAACAGAAAATAGGTGTTCTTCCCTCCCTGACAGACTCAGACTAAGAGTGAATGTACTCTAAGATTTACTGGGTTGCACTCTGTGCTATCTTAGGACTAGAGAAAGAGAAGCCACGCATGAATCAGAAGGAGAAAAGGCCCTTCTGTGCTGCTTTTTCAGGGGATCCACATCTTTATCCCCAGTGCTGTACACTGCCTGCAACAACTAACAGCCGTGGAATGACAAGCAAGTAGAAAGTAAGCTCTAGGGACCCACAGTAATACTGCTTGGAGGAACTTTAGGAAGAAATTAAAGTAAGGTTTCCACCTATACACGTATGATAATCACTGCCTAATACTAACATAAGCTAAGTCACTCTGCAAGAGACCAGCCATTGAGTCTTTTCATTTCTCTGTAACAATTAATACACTTGTATCTATAGCCACCCATTACTCTATGGTAGCACAGGCTACCATTACTCCAGAAGTTTCTAAGCATCAAATAACTTGTCTGACATGGATAACATTGGGTGTTATCCAGTTTGTGGTTTGATATCCATTGAAACGTTTTTAATGTCATACCTAAATGCTCTCCATTTTCTGTTTCACCCTTTAAATCAGTGTCCCAGTGGTTATCTTCAGCATCATCGTCATCTCTGACTGCTGAACTCCAGTCTTTCATCTTTAACAAGTACTGTGTCAGTGACTAAGAAAAAACCCCACACAAAACAAGAACAGTAAAATAAGTACAAATAATATAAACTTTTCCAGGTTTTCTAACTTTTGTTTAGTTCCCTTAGTAGATCAAGTGAGCTTTATGTGTAGGACTCTCCACGTCCAACATTATACTCCTTCCATTAAAGAATATATGGCATGTCATGGTATGCTCTAGGAAGACTGTTCAAGTACCCATATAAATAGGCTTTTCACAAGGCTTCTGAATACAAATAAGGCCCCAACCCCCACAATCCAAATCTCAGAAAAAATATACCTATTTATAAGAATCAAAAGTGTTTCTCCTTTTTAAGATCTGCTGGCTTCCAAGACTGTCATAATGCTCCACCTGTGCTGCTAAGCAACTTTATTTGCTTAGCGAAAAAGGAGGCATTACAGGACAGCAAACAAAAAACTCAAAACAACTTAATGAGTATTAAGACAGGGATCATTTGTTCAATTCTCTTGAAACTTCATGGTTAGCATCAGTTTGAGTAATCCAATTCAAAGCTGACTTTCATAATTTACCTTGACTTGACTCTCTTTATCTTTCAGTACTTCTTCTATATCTGCTTTAGAAGATTCAAACATCTTAGTTTGTTCATTTAGTTCACTAAATCGTTCACCCCATCCTTCGGCTTCTTGTAAAAGCTGAAAAGGGAAATACTGGGTTAGGGTGATCATTTCTTAGAACCAAAAATCACAGATGAATATCAGTTGAGCACATTACGTGTACTGTCTTTTCAAAAGCAGAATTTTAACCTCTCATCCACCAATATGAATTAAACAAGCAGAACTACAAGACAAATTCTCAAGATTTGAAAATAAATTCTATGTTATTGCTCCATTGCTTTTACTACAGAAGTTTGGCTACTGGCACACAACTGCATCTTTCAATCAGTAAAAGTCACATGTGAATTCATAGCATAGTGCAAACTGGGTATTACCAACAAAAGAAAATACTGTTTTTGTCAGTACAGAAGACATACACAGGCAACTGTGTTTATCATTAAACATTGCTCCTAAAAGGGAAACTAAACTTTGAGTAGCTTCTGCATAGAGCCGAACAGAAAATAAATTGACCTTACTTAAATCCTTGTAAGAATAACAGCGAAGGAAAAAAAAGCAACAATGTGCAGTGAAACAAAGCAGCAAATATTTCTCATGTTCCTAGAGAAAAATGTAAAAACCACCCAACCCACAGATAAACATACAAACAAAAAATAGGAATGTGGAGTTCGTTAGCAGTTCCCTTGTTCAAACTAAAAGGCCCAGTCCTCTGCCTGACACGTCATAAATCTGAGAGCACATCTGTTACAGTGTTTAAACTGTGATGCGCCAGATGATGACCCATCAGTGCAAACAGAGGAAAAAAGTACTCTAATTTCTGTGAACAAATAACATTTTTGTTACCTTTTAAGCATAAGTGAAATTCCATCTTTAAAAAAAAGAAAAAGAAAAAGAAAGGGATAGAGATCTTCCAGTACAGTGAACCAGTTCACACACTTAAACAACCTTAGAAAAGAAAACACAAATAAACAAAGCAGATACTTTCTCTTCTTTTCTTACTGGGCTCTATAAACTACTTTCCAGGTTCTTCATTCACTAAAAAGCACAGCAAAATGCAACACAGACCTTCTGAAATTACTAAAAATGGCAACACAGCTATGATATGCCAAACTTCAGTTACTTATCTTAAATAAGGTGGTTAACAAATGACCATACCCAGGTTATTTTATCTGGAAGGAATTAAAAATATATATTTAGTTAGGAACCTGACAAATTGATTACACCCCAACGACTGTTTTTCTGAATTTCTCTTAGGTCTGCCTGACATAAAACTATTGTCTATAAAACAGTAAATTTCAGCACTCAGTATTACCGTGCTTTAAGTCCTACTTTTAAGTGGAAGAAAGAAAAAGAACAAGAACAATCTTTTCCTCAAGGAGAAATAAACAGAAAATTTGAAACCAAGAAGCTACTAATAGAAAAAAGAAAACCAAAAAACCTCTATTAAAACTTTTAATTGCATACAGCTTCACAAAATTTCATAGAGATATGTTGTCACACTGGAAATAAAACACTCAGTTCAGACACTTCCTTCCCACAGAAAGTTATGTACAGATTTGATGAAAAAGAAGTCCTGAAAGAAGATAATTCTCACACAACTTCTCCTTGCAGTGATCAAACCAACATCTGCTATTGATCAAATCAACATCTGCTATTTGTCCACTCACAGCATCTAACACAACTCTCCTCACCCCTTCCCCCCGTTTTATTTTTTTATTGGTGTAGTCAAACATCTAACCTTGCTGAGAGTAAGAACAACATTAAGTTCTACTGACAACAGAGCTGTGCATATCTGGAACGTTTCTCTACCAGAAAATTCCAGTAACTTCCCTAAAAACCAGCAAGTTTGATATCAAAGGTGCTTTAATAAAACCAACAGGCCTGTATGTCTAGCTCTTCAAGATACCTGCCAGGACACATTTCACACAACAAGGAGATGAGTCAGACAGGAAAACAAGTACATATCCATACAAAAATGAAATAGTTTATGTAGCATTTAATGTTCACAAATATTATCTTTTTTGTTAGAAATTGTAAGTTCATTATAAAATTTGGCATTACACTGAACGTCTACTGCATATGCTGATGAGATCTGGCTGTAGCAAGGAAGAAAATAAACAGCTAAAACTTGAGAAGTAACAGTCCTTTCTGTATCACCACATTACCCATCTGACTTCACAGCAACACTGCATTAAGTTCCTTTCCTGCCTTTTGCACAGTCTGACATTTCTTCATTTGTTTGGCTTTATCAAATAAAAGCATTTGCTCTTTGCTGCTAAAAAGAATCCAAGCTGCAGGCTTCCTGACATCTTTCCTCAGCAAAAATCCTATTAGTGTCACATTACTACATGCCATTTTCCTCAATAATCTGTACATGTGTTTCTTCTATTTTTTGATTGTTGTTTAATCAACACGGAACTACTTTGGACAAAATTTTCCCATCATCATTTTAAAGGTATGCCTGCTCTTCTTAATTCCATTTACAAAAACATTCATGGGCTACTCACAGACCCGTGCACGAGGAGCTCCTTGGAGAAGTCACATTTACAAAGCACTGTACAAAGATAACATTTCTAAGGAATTAAACTAGGAAGAACTTACCTGCTTCTCACTCTCCTGAAGCTGGTGGTTTTCATCTATGGCATCTTGAAGAGATGTCTTGAGTCTCTCTGTATTAATCTGATAAACTTTTAGGGTGGACTTGGCCTACATTTAAAAAAAAAAAAAAAAAGTGTGCTGTTTCAAGTGTATGTGAAGACATAACAAGCAGAGTCACCACGGACTGGTTCTTAATTTGTCTAAGTACATTATATTTGTATTCTCATCCTTTTATCACAATTTCAACAGCTTTTGCAGACTGAAGTCTTGCAACAACGTGTACCATTGTAGAGTAAGAAAGCAGAGAAAAGACAATGGAATTGCATTTCCCAGTAAGTGACAATCACTATAAGAAATCAACATTTAGTAAATCACGTCACATAGAAATATTAGAGCCTTTGCAATTCTTCTCATTTACATACCATATTATTTCTGCCTCCTGCTAGTCAAAATTGTAAAGAAATAACTACATTGAGAATGAAGGAATGATGAAGCTTTGAAAACAGAAATTATAAGACATACCTCAGCAACTTGTGATTGGACAGATTTTGCTTCTTTCTCCAAAGATTCCAGTCTTTCCTGAATTTCAGCCACCTGAAAATAATTATTTTTTTACACAGCTTCTTCAATAGATTCGACTGGAAAAGTCTAAGCAATTGCTGAAGTTATTTTAATTTTCAAACTGTGAAGGTTGCTAACTCCAAACCAGAGAAAGCTGTTTTTCTGAGAACATTAAAATGAGTAGCAACACAGAAATGATCATTTCTATTCTTACCAATTTATCATTTTCTGATTGCTTGGATTTTTCTTCTTCCAGTTCCTTTTCCAGATTCTCTATTTCTTGGTTGAGTTCCAAGTTCGATTTGTTCAGTTTTTCATGTGTTTCCTAAATCAAGTTGTTTTGACAGTTAACACACTTGATATTAACTACATAAAAAGAATACGTTTTAAATTTTATTTTAATGCAAAAATGACAAAGTACACTTAACATCACCAAATCAAGTAGAAATCTCAATGAACTCTAGACTCATGCATGCTAACAAAACCTTTAACAACTAGCTCTATCGGGTCTGAAGTACAGAACAAAATAAATCTGTTTGCTTTTTTGTTACTTGAGTTTTATAAATATTCCGTTATTTCATTCAATCTCTTTTGAAATCTTTTACAAATATATACTAAGTACAAGGGATATAAATGCAGCAATTGCATCTGATTTTGTTACTGTGTCAATGCAAGGCTATTCTGAACATATGCATGCCTTTTCTTTAAAAGTCCTGGTAATTTTAAAACGTTCCAATAGGCTATAAAATGCATCTGAAGTAAATAGAACATGAGAACATACTTCCTGCAGTGCCCTATCTCTCCTGTTTAACCAATTAATTATTGTCTAACATGCCATTGGCTCTAGTATCAAATGATAATTTCATCTTTCTTCCTTTTTCTTTTTTTTTTTTTTTTACCTCAAAAAGAGATGCATCTGATTCTTTCATAATGTTGTCATCCTTTAGAGACAATTCTAAATCTTCCAACTGAAAAAAAAAATTTTTATATAAATAAAAAATTGCCTATAGAACAAATAAATAGATATATTTATATATCTATTCATATATATATATTATATAATATATATATATTATATATAGAATAAATAAAATTCTAGTCAAACACAGATTTTGATTGCAGTGTGAGATATTGATAAGGCACTGAATTGGAAGGTTGTTAGGTTACCTCTTTTTTGCTAAGGCTGAGTTTCTCAAGAATTTTGCATTTCTCTTCAACTAGTTCAGCAATTTTATCGGCAAGCTGTTTTTCCCTTCCTAAAATAAACAGACAGGTAGATGTTGCAACATTCAGACAATAAAAAGTAGCAAAAAGAAGGTTTATGAAAGTTATGCATCAAATTACAAAAAATAAGCTTACCTACATAAAGTCGACTTCTAACCTGAAAGAAAAAGAAAAAAGAACAACCTTGAAAACGTCTGATTAATTACTCTTACGTAGTATCTGAAAACTACTGTCTGTGGTAACAATCAGGTCACCCACTGAACTGAAGAAAGGAACACAAATAAAGGCTGCAGCCCAGTAACACACACTGCCAATGCAAAGTGGTAACGGCCAGAAGAAGAGAGGAAGGACAAAGGATAGTTACTCTACATGCCAGCTCAGACTTCCTGCGAAAGAGCAAGAAACCGCATGCTGCAATACATAACAGTCAGAGCTGCAGTAAGGGCACTACTTGATGGGCATCCTGCCCACTTCCCCCTGTGGGAAGGACCAAATCAGAGGCTGCCACGTGAGGACTAATGCCATAGAACCAAAATCGAACAAACAGCAGGATAAAATGCTACTAACAGCCTGGACAAGAGATGAAGAGGTTGAATGAGCCAAAATGTTGCAACATGACATTTCTCTCACAGATGTGCCTGGAACATGTCTCTGACATCTAAGGAGAATGAATTTCTCTCTGAATTTCCCTGTAACCTTCTCATTCCAAGTCAAGGAGTCTAAGCAAGAAAAATGAAACAAACTCATAAGCACATCTGTCCTTTCAATCCCTAAAAGGGTTGATACTGGATGGCATGTAAGAAGAAAACAATACTAGAACTGTTATTTGACTCAAGTTTAAGCTGAAATTTACATTTTATATCCATTGACAGGAATGGAATACAGTAAAAAAAAATTGCAAATAGAAACAAAGCAAAAAACCACTAAAGGAATGATAAAAAATTAGAGATACATTAGCTTATACACTTAAGGATTCCTATTCCAGACAACCTCAATCGCTGTTGCAGAATAGGTGGTATTTTTCCAGGTGTAATGAGATAACAGAACCTTTAATACAAACTCAAGTGCTCTTATTTGAAAAATAAAGATGCCACACAGCCTATCTTCAAAGACAAGTGTCATCACACCTAGCACCAAAAATCACACTCTGATTACCTAAGTACAAACAAAACTTGAAGAATACTGGATTACAGATAACAAATTCATTTCTTTAGTAGGGAGAGGTTGGTAGGCAGATTTGCATGGGTGAGGATCTGAGTAATAACAACGGAAGGCAACCCAAACCTCAAAAATATCATCTGATGTTTGTGTTAAGAGGTTTCAGTACTACATTTCTTCAGCTCACCACTCACAAACAGCTCAAGATAAAATCAGTTCAGTACTCTGACACGTAGCATCAAGGTCAATGGTCAAAGGTTTTTTTTAAATGTGTCCCTTGATGGGGATTCATCCAGATTGTTTTTACTTAGTTGCTTTAGAAAAACACCTCCTGTCTTGACAATGTGGGCTACTTCCCAGCTATTCTCCTTTTTTTTTTAAAAGAGAGTCTAAATACAGAGTTTTAAACTACTGTGATTGAAGTATTATGTACCTTGCAGAGTAACAATTTGAATTGCTAGAAACTGCCAATGTAGTCTGTATATCTGCATGCCAGTTGAACACTTACTGACTGATAACTCCTATATAGGAACAGGAGAATTGTAAAGGCTCCAGCAATGCTGACAGTGATCACTAGTTCCCAAGGGAAACCATAGAGATCAGGTCCCGGTCTCATGTCTTCAGGCAGCGATGCCACAGCCTGAAAAATAAAATTGAAAGATTGAACTGAGGAGGTAAATATTTTCAACAGAAACAGACACAAGAAGTAATCTAAGTCAATATGTAAGGCAGGGGGCACAGGGCTGTACATCTAGCTTTTCTGAGACTCCAAGATGGTGGTTAACAGGAGCCTGAGTTTTGCATTACACGTTTACTAAATGGAGAAAGAAAAAAAAAAAAAAGGATCCAGCAAGATCTGATAAGGACCAGACAAAGCTCTGAGAACTGCTCCTGCTGTGCGTGACAGTCACAACTCAATGCGTGCAGTAAACGCAACGTGTCTTGAATAACCTGTTGCCATACAGCAAACCTCAATCTCTAATTCTTTAATAAAGCCTTAAAACCGCCACTACCTCAGCAGGGCACAAGCTGGGGCGGGCTCTCTCTCCGGCACCTCTCCCACCCTGAAGGGGCGGGCAGCGTGTACCGATCCCTCCGGGCGGCACAGCGAGCGGCCGGGCCTCGCCGCTCCTCGGGAGCACAGCTCGGCCCTACGCCGCGGGCTCCCCTGCGGAGCCCCGAGCCGCCGCTACGGTGCGGGCCGGCTTTCCCCAGAGCCCGGTTCCCACCACAAACCACAAAGGGCTTCAGAGGGGCTCCGCACTCACCCTGCGGGTCGCCTCGGCGGCCCACTGGCGGCAGCGCTGAGCCGCGTCCCGCAGCCCCAGCCAGAGGCCGGCGTCGGCGGCGCCCGTCGCATCCTCTCGGCCGCCGGCAGCCATCTTGCCGCGGCGCCGGCACGGCCACGCGCGGCCCCCTTCCGGCCCCTCGCCGGGCAACCGGCCGTACCACTGCCGCCGGCGGTAAGGGGGAGCGCGGCGGGCCGAACCACTGAGACGCGAAGGGGGACGCCGCCGCCGCGAAGAGGGAGATCCCGCTGCGGCGGAGGGGAGAGAGCGGGACGGCGGCAGCGGGCTCCGGGCCTCGGCGCGCCGCCCAGCCGGCAGCGGGGCACGACGGCTGGGCGAGCCCGGCAGGCCACCCTCGTGAACAACCGGCGCCCGGAGGAGCGGCTCTTCCGACACCGACGTGCGCTCGCCGGCTATAAAACTACTTCGCGGACACTTACCTCCGCCGTTTCCATTCTCCCCGCGTTACGGCGGAGCCGTACACAAACAGAAGCGCCAGCGGCCGGGCTGGCTCCTGAGACAGACCTTGCCCCGCGCAGAGGCGGGCCTGCCGTCACACTTGTGACTCGTGCCCAGGGACGACAGGTGGCGGCTCTCCCCGCCGTGAGGCGCGGCCCGGCCAGAGGGAGGCGTGCGGCGCCGCGGGGGGCTGGGCCTCGGGAACACCTGCCTGTCTCGTAAAAACCGCCCGTAATGGGGCTGCCGTGAATCTTTGGGCAGAAGCTGCTGTCGCTGCGAACGATTCTGGAGAAAAGACCTTTAGGATCAGCTAGACCAGCCACCCTCCATCGCCACTACTAACCGCGTCCCTCGGTGCCGCATCTACACTTGAACACCTCCAGGGATGGTGATTCCACCACCTCCCTGGGCAGCCCGTTCCAGTGCATGCCTGAACATTCTTTCGGGTAAGTTTTTCCTAACACCCAACCTCAGCCTTCCCTAGCACAGCTTGAGGTCATTCGCTCTCATCCTGTCACTGTTCCTCGATAGAAGAGGCCGACCCCCGCCTCTTCACAGCTTCCTTTCAGGGAGTCGTAGAGAGGTATAAGGCTTCCAGAGCCTCCTCCAGACCAAACAGGCCTAGTTCCCTCAAGTGCTCCTTATAAGGCTTGTGCTCCAGACCCTTCACCAGCCTCGTTGGCCTTCTCTAGACAGACTTCAGAATCTCAGTGACTTTCTTGTAGCAAGAGGCCCAAAACTGAACACAGTGCTCAAAGTGCACAACTCAGAACAGAGTACAGGAGGACGATCACCTCCCTGGTCCTGCTGACCACACTATTTCTGATACAAGCCAGGATGCCATTGGCCACCTTGGCTATCTGGGCACACTGCTGGCTCATGTTCAACTAACGCCCCCAGATCCTTTTCCTCAGCACAGCTTTCCAGCCACTCTACCCCAAGCCTGTAGCGCTGCCTGGAGTTGTTGTGACCAAAGTGCAGGACCTGACACTTGGTCCTGTCAAAGCTTGCAATAGTTGGCCTCAGCACATTGATTCAGTCTGTCCAGTTCCTGCTATAGGTAACTGGACTTCCTTCCTACTCTCAGTCAGATCGACACTTCCTCCCAGCTTGGTGTAATCTGCAAATTTACTAAAGCTGCACTCAATCCCTTCATCCAAATCATCAATAAAGATATTAAACAGGGTCTGCTCCAGTACTGATCCCTGGTGAACACCACTGATGACCAATCGCTGGCATCTTAGCAACAGATACTCATGGAAGCGAGGAGCAACTCTTACCTCTTTGACAGGACTTGTAATTGCTGAAAAAACAGACTTTACCAGTTCCCCCATCTCAAAAGCACTCAGGCACAGAAGTATCTGATTTATCCAGCCTACATCTGGTTTGTGTGTAAGGAAGGAAAGAAAAAAAAAAAAAAAAAATTAAAAAAAAAAAAATTATTTTATTATGGTATATTTAATATAATTCCAACTTTTTTTTTTTTGCCATTTCAAATTAGGAAATTTTGCACGTACCATTATCTGGAATGTAGTTCTGAATTTGGAAAATGTTATCTGAGAAAGGCTTTTCACCATCATGTTGAAAATCAGCTGCTAAGCTTGGCATTTTTTCTTCAGAATTTACTGAAGGGATCACTGTTTCTTCTGAACGTTGCTCCCTGTCAATAGGTGCATCCATTTCATATTTATCCTCTGGCTTTTTTTCCAGCAGCCTTCTTTTACTACCCACTCCTGCAGATAATTGTGAAAGGAAATGGTGTTTATTATCAAAGGATTGAACAACTGTTCTCACACAATTTTTATTTTATTACAAGATATGAATATCTAACTGAGGTTTTCATTTTATTTTCTTTCTTCTCCTCAACAATTAAAGATGCCGTGTAAGATTAAAGATCAGCAGATCTTTTAGGAAACTACAAAATAACAAACATCACAGCAAAATACAAAAAACACAGACACGTTCATGCAGAAGGATATTGGAAGGAATCAGCTGCCTTATTTCCTCTGACTTGAGGTAAATTTTCTGGAGTGAATAAAAAGCATTTCAAAATACACTTTAAAAAAAAAAAAAACAAACCAAACCAAAACAAAATTCCACACTTTGCCTAACCATGTAGAAAAACATAGAATCTACAACAAAATTATTCTTTAATTCTAATCTCCAGGGACACGAGTGGCCAAAGATCTCCATCACAAATAACCCAATAGCTTCCACAAGTAGGCTGTGATTTCACAGTGAAGCCTTTCACATCGGTGCAGCTGTACAAGTTTGTTTCCCTCACAGAGCTGCTCTCAGCTTAACATTTGTAAATAAAATTGTTGCTACATAATGAAATGGGTTTGGCGAATCTGCATTTATCACACAGCATTTCCAGAGTGAGACTAGTGTCACTCTCACATGGGATAATCTTGACACCTAGGTGGTCCCCACTAGTGTGTAATTTATTTTCTGAATTTACAGGTTTGTGAATATAAGCATTGAGGTTATTCTGTTCATTTTGCACTATTTCAACTGCTTCTGTTTTTTATTTTCCCTGCAGTAGTTTCTAGTTTCCAGTTGATTTAAAGTGCACATTTCTTCATTCACATATACTGTTCTCCTTTTCTTCACTTCGTTCCTCTTTTGAAAGTGAATGGTGTTCACTTGAGAAAAATCTCATGCCTGTGAACACTCTGTATTTTCAAAACTTAATCTTGAAGGTAAATACAGAGAATCTTTGGAGATAAGGTCATCATAATAACCTCTTATGTTGGTGCTTTCCTAGATTTAACTACTTTTAGAAACACATTCTTCAACACTGGAACAACTAAAGACATCCTCCTGTAAACTCCACACTTTCTCTCCCTTAGCTACTGGAAACTGAAACATCGTAAGATCTGCAGAAATCCTAAAGGGAAGAACTGGTTCTGTTCTTCTGATATGTCAGGCATTTCTTCTATATTTTTTGTGTCCGAGAGTCTCTCACAGTACTGAGATGGGAGAAGAAATTTGACCTGATTCAATTGGATATCATATCATATCTGTCTACATAATTAATAAAACTTTCAGATGTTTTCATACCAACCTGGCTGGCCGTAGTTCCTTTCCAACTCTGGATCTCTATCTTCAGTGTTTTTTAGCAGTTGACTTACTGATACCACATCTTGTTCTGAACTGCAGGGATCAACTGGATCTTCTCCATCACATATTAGTTTATCAAGAGATAATCCTGTGCTGCTTGAGGTATTTTTGGTATCATTAGGATTTGCTGTTATCTCCCTGGCATTTGGCATGCTGCTGTTTGAATCTGTTACTTCTGGTGCATAACTCTCATCTGCTTCATCTAACACTCCTTTGACTGTCTCATTTGATTCTTTGTCTGTGTGTGATTCTTGCTGGTTTAAAGTCTGTATTTCTTCATTCTTACTTGCTTCATCTTCTCTTTCTTTGCTTTCATGGTCTTCCATAGCATCTGTATTTTTCTCAGCCTGCCCAAAATTTAGAACATTGCTTAAACCCAAACTAAACCAATTTGATGTGGATTCTCGACTCTCACTATTTTGTTCTTTTTCTGTCGATAACTCTGTGGCTGCTGTGTCATGTTCATTGTAGGAGTGAGTATCCACCCTAGAAACATCATTTTCTGGTACCAAACCAACATTCACGTTCTCTTTACCAAAATATAGAAAATCCTTCAGTCCACCCTGAAGCCAACCAGATGCAGTGGGCTCTTGTTCCTCCTTGTCATGTGGCTCCTCTAAGTCATTGTCAGTAGTTACTGCTATTTTTCTGCCTTGGTAACTATTTTCTTCTGATGGTTCAGTAACGGCTTTTAAGGTCTCTTCATCATTTTCACTTCTCGTGGTGAACCACCCTGCAATATCAGAAACCACCCAACTAGACTGAGTTGGAATGGGTTCCAATGGGAGACTGTTTGGGAGTTCTGACTGTTCGGCATCTTCATTTCTGTTCTCATTTTCACTAACCAATTCTTTGTTTGCAGACTCCTGACTCTGAGATTCTTTGGAACCGTTTTCAAAAACTGATTCAATTGTTTCTTCATTTTGGAAAGAGTCTTCTGTCTGATTTAAGAGTTCATTTTCTTGCAGCTCTGATTCTGCATCAGGTGGTGAATATTCACTTTCTTTGTTCTGATGATGTAATGCACTATCTTCGCTTTCAAAAACATACTCGTCTCCATCAAGACAAAGGAAATCAGTTTCCTAAAAGAAAAATATAAACTTCTAAACTATTTTCATATATAATTTTCTACAGCATTGTGTAACACAGCAATGTACCTTTATTCTCTTCCTCTGTGTGTCTGTAACTTTATACAAAGGACTGTAAGCAACCGAATTTTTCCTAGCAGTTCTATATTACTTACCAGATAAAAAATTATCTTAAAATACAATAAATACACAAATGGAGCAATAACAAAAGAACTTTGTCTTGAATATCCTGAAATAAAATCTGCATTGAAACGTGAATTTCTAACTTGTTTTTAGATTTTTCATGTGGTGTAAGCTGGACAATCTGGGGATTTTGGTTTACCTTAGTGAGCACTTCGATTTCTTCTGCAATTAAAACTTCCTCAACCTTCACAGCATCTTTTGGGAAATATCCAAAATCTTTTCCTTTCTGTAAGACATATTAAGCATTTAACACATTTAAGCATTTAAACTTCAACGATTATTATATTGGGTGCCTGCATATGTGCTAGAAAAGAAAAAGAAAGCTTTATTTTTTGTTTCTCCTTCACAAAATTGTTCCGTTTGCCAATTCAGGAAGCAAGAAGTATATTTCACAGCATGATAGCCATAGGACAATGGGAACAGTTTTAAATGAAAAGAAGGGAAATTTAGATTAAATGTTAGGGGGAAATTCTTTACTCAGGTGGTGGTAAGGCACTGGCACAGCTGCCCAGAGAAGCTGTGGGTGCCCCATCCCTGGAGGCACTGAAAGCCAGGTTGAATGGGGCCCTGGGCAGCTCTGCACATGGCAGGGCCTGGGACTGGGTGGGCTTTAAGCTCCCTTCCAGCTCAGTTTTACTAGCATTTGGAATTGGATCTGCCCATCCACTGCTTTTAGCTGTAACGTAAATAATGGTTGCTCTAACTACACTGTCAGTTGTTCCAAATCATTATATATATGTGAAATAAAGTTCCCAGTTCTCTGGGAACTTTCTCTGAGCACTGAGCTGTAACGTCAGGTCCCAACACTGGATTGTCCACTAAGTAACCATAAAAACTCATTACCAGCAGACCTGACCCGACAGACCAGAATGTTCTTAAGGGAACTGGATGCAATCATTGCAACCAAATGATTAGAGGAGAAGTCAGAAAAGTTGGATTCTGATCTGGGCTTTCATTCTCAATAAGGAATTGATAGATTTGATTTTTCCTCTTACAGAAAGATAAAAACAATGAACCATCTCACAGATACGATGTTGACCCATGGCTAGTTAACATTACAAACGAGATGGAAAATCCCTAGAAGGAAGCAGGCTGCTGCTGCTGTTATTATAGTATCTAAATTATTTATGTGGGAAGTCTATCAAATTTAAATACTTACACTTCCTATCCACAAATTTTCATTTTTCCTGGAAAGTTTGGAATACACAATTATCTCCTCCCCTGCTTTGAAGCTCAGATACCGGCAGTCAGGTCCCAAATAATCTGTGGTGGCTTGAACTCTGCTCATTGCCGCTGGAATGATGTGTAGGAAGAAAGGAGCACATAAGTATGGTAACCACTTCATCTGAAGTCAGACAGGTTATCGAAAAACCCTGACATGTAGTAATATATTAAAATGCTATGATGAGATGATACCACTCCATCACCAAGTGGAAAGTTACTGAAAATACAGAATGGAAAAAAGAACCCTTTCCTGTTTTTTTTTCTGCTACTTCGTGCAGACACTAAGGTGAAAAGCTCCTGTCCGATATCAGCTCCTGTCCAATATTAGCACTTATCATCCAAGCTTTCAAGGCTGAAAAGCAAGTCGAGAATTAGCAAATTCAACTATTGTTTGCTCTAGTCAGTTTGGAGCCCATTCGCTACACAGACTGATATCTCTGAGCACCCAGAAGCTGGGAAAGTCAGAATGGCTCCCCAAGAAAATCAGGCTGTCAGCAGAGGAGGTCTAAGCATTTAGTATGAAAATGCCTGCACATTACCCATTGCTGTCCACTGGTGATTCAGTGGCTTGCTGACTGCCTCCTGCAAAGCTATTTAATCCTCAGGAGCTCCATTACCAGTTACTGCTCTTACTTCATCTTAAAGACATAAGGATAAAGGATCTGTGTGCCATATAGAAAGGATTATAAAACAAGCAAACAAACAAGAAACTCCAAACAGTTTGCCTAGAATAGAAAAATACAGTTTTACAGAACAGGCAATGAAACAAAGATATACGTTCTTTCTTGCTATATAGCCTACCTTTTTCTTTTTTGAATATATATTGCCTGTATGTGTATATGTATATATGCCCGGAACCAGCAAAAAATATTTTCAAGTTGCTTTATATTGACTGCCTTGTGGAAACCTGAGAAAAATGAACTATTCAGGAACTTTGTTTTGTTTTGACTGAACTTCGATCTTTCTGTTCTTACACAACACAGTCCAGTAAGTTTTTCAGGAATATTCCTGTTTTTTTTGTTTGAAAATTTTAAGCCAATTATTCATAAACTTAGCATATTGACAACAGAGATTTTCTATGGCTACTCATTTTCATTTGGTGCTTCATTTAATTTCAGCATAATGGTTTGCAATAACTAAATATACACTGACAGCTTTAGGAAAAAAAAAAAGGAGTTACTTACTCTCACATTCCCAATCACCACATTTCTTCCATTCTGAAAGTACCTTTGTACTCCGTAGGCTTGTTAAAAATGAAAGTACTAGCAGGAAAATTCTGGGATCCACTATCCTTGACATTTTTGAGTAAGTCTAGAAACTGTGGATACACTAATGTGCAGAGCACAAGAATATTTTACATTATTTTTCTTATCCAAATGGAAAGTTGTAAATAAATCCCATTTCCCTTCTCTCACCTGCTTAAGCAGAAGTACACTATACTCAGTTCGCTAACAAACTGCAAAGTCAGGTGTCCTGATTACATGCATACGTTTAATAATTAACCAAATCCTCATAGCTAGACTGATGTTTTGAATACAAAGAAACTGTGGTTCTGCTCACATCACAATTTATCTATCTACCACATAGGTATTTCTTTGTTTTCTGGATTATGGATGAGTTTGTAAGTTATCACAACCATAAGATTTTAAGCTGGATTATAAATTACATGTATCATTACCACACCATTTGTCAGAGAGAAATGCTTCAAATCTAAGCGGGTGGTGCGTCTTGCTTTTTAAGAAATGCCTTCTGTTTCTTAGCAACTTACCCCCCAGTGGAGTTACAAATGTTTTCTCAAATACATATTATACTTTAAAGTAGTTATGCAGGAAATGGTACACAGGTTATATAGGTACAAGGTCGGGCTGTAAATATGATCCTACAGAGTGGTTTGCTTTAGAAGTAGATTTTACTTCAAGTGCTTCAGAGCATTACCCTGAACTTCTGAATAAGCCTGCCCTTCTTTCAGTCGTGAGCATGAGTTGCACATAACTTGTTTTGCTTTTTCTTTTTGGGAGCCTGAGCTGTGTCTTACTTGCAGCATAGTTCCCCTCTCTCCTGCTCCCCAACACAGATCTGCCAGATACCTGTGCCTAGCCTGACCGACGAGCCAGCACATATCTACAGGAGGCTGGGAAGTAGAGCACAAAGTGCACTGCAACCAGGGCCGCGTTAACCAGCAATGTCCCACAAAGAAAGAAGTCATGGTAGCTGATGTCCTCCAGTTGCAATCCAACACTTTGCCCCCCACTCTTGCTATATGACCTGATAGTCAGACAGCCTCTGCTATGATCTGACACACCAGCTGCCTCTGCTATGAGTTCTCTGGCAGATTACCTGCCCCATGTACCCACTGGGATGAAATCACACATGATTCATCCCCAGTGCTCTCCTCTCAGTAGCACCAATTGATGGTGCCCCATCCCCAGCACCAATGTTCTCTCTCATCCATTCCCCTGGATCTTACAATGCTTAGAGCCGATGACTGGGGACCTTTCCTGGGGCCCTTCTGGGTTTAACCATAGGTGGAGAAGCTGGAGAAAATAGAATACCAGGCAACTGAAACATCGCAAGTTCATGGGAGCCTGGAGAGGAAAAAAGGGGACGAGCTTTTCATTCCCAAATTGCTACAGATTAGGATAGACTGATGAGAAAGAGTAGACAAAGAAATGTGTATTGGTGAGAGGGAAGAACTACAGAAAACATTGATATTAGGTAGAACCCCAATATAAAACACTGTACAAAATCAGAAGGACAGAATTTTTATACTGGCAAGATTAAAAGCTGATCAGAAGAGTCAGAATGTTGCTTACCAGCCATGGAACATAAGACAAACACAAACTATGGGTTTAGAAAGACTAGCAGTCTCTTTTTGACCCTGAAAAGATGTAAGTGGTTCACCTAAAAATGAAAAAGCCAAATACTCTGGCACTCAAAATTACATAGGTCAGCAAGTTTGCACTAGAGAGGAAACTAAGACACCCACACCTTGAAATCTACACATTATAACTGTATTTGTTAAAAGATACCAAAACAGCTCTGACTTTTCATGTGGATTCTCAGGTCTTTATATGGAGATACTGAAATTGTTGCAGCCCATCGTAGCCGTTCCATTTAATCTACATCTACAGTTTTCGAGTTACTGTGGGCAATGCTTATTGTGTAGCTTAGTCTCAACAATCACTCTTCTAGGTTTTAAGCTGTTAAAAGGCTGTTTAGCAGTGCTCTGATCTTTGTTATGTGTTACATGTTTAACATAACTTCAATAACAAAATACATATCAGATATTATTTTCTTCAGGATGTAAATCCCACACTTGTAGGTGTGGGATTTATGAACATGGCTTCTAATCACCTTTGAACTTAATTCAAAGATAAATGTTCATGGAGTTTATTATAGCTGGCTTCCAAAGGACAAAGTTGAAAACTTCACATCAGATTGAGCGACACTTCACTTTGTTTGTTTGGCAAGTAAAAGCTAGGCACCCTTCTGCAGAACTGAAGCAACAAATGTAAGTACTATCATCCATGCAAAGACAAACAACGCTAACAAAAAATTAAAATTAAATTCCATTTCCAACAGCTTTTGTAAGGATGAAGCTATTGTTAAAAATATTATTAAATCTCTGGGAATTTTATTTTATTAACTAATTACTGAACTACAAATACATAACATATATAAGTACATAAAAAACTTGATAACACTGTACAGCTTTGATTATATTTTTATGATAGCATCGAAAGGTTCTGTACAGAATGTAAGGTTTTACTGGGTAGAAGATTGCACAAATAAGTGGAAGAATATTAAAACATAGTTCTCTTGATTTAGGATGTTAGTATAAAAGTGCAGATCAAGTTTTATACTGAATTATGTTTCATGCAAAAAATATATACCTTTGTTTCAAACAAGTATTTTTAAAAATCTAATAAATGAAAGGAAGAGAAGCAACACTTCTGGATCTTGGAATCATACTCGGGGTTTAACCTCAAGAATTTTACTTTCCTTATGAACAAATGGTGATGGAAAAATCCATTTGCATATTTACTGGCCTCGGAAATTAATTTGAGTAGAGCTTTTTTTTTTTTTTTTTTTAAGCTAATACCTCTTCAGAAAAAAAATACTTTCAAGTTTCTTTTGAATACTTAAAATGAAATCGTTCCAAGAACAAAGAAATCCAGTCAAGTGAAGAAACACAGATTTGAAGAAGCTTACATTCTATGCAAGGTCATATTTCAGCTTAGTGTTCACAAACAATCCACCTGCTCTGACAATGACTTGGAGTAGAACATCCTGGAAAACAACACATTCCTGGAGACTTCCAGCTTCTCTCTCCATCAAGACTGAAGAAAATGGAGGCACATAAATGGTATAGAGACAGTGCACATAGTATAAAAGCACTGTAAAAAACCACCTCTGTATATATATTCTAAATTCCTATTTAAACGCAGGGCATGCCACTTCATGCAAGCACTACATGTGGTTTATTGACCACTCATATAAAGTATCTCAACTTTATTAGTTTTTGCTCTTCTTGATCACTCATTTTCCTACATTACTTGAGTGAAGTGAGGTCAGAGTATTTTTTCATCTCTACTCATCACTACAGGGAAAGGAAACAAAACATTTTAATGACATTCTAGTCACATATTATCTGCACTTAATTCCCAGAACCCCAAAACTGTTTCACCAAATTCTGTCTTTAAATATTTATGGCATACTGAAATATATATTCAGTTTCCACTATTTGAAATAGTAGTCTTGGAAGAGGAGAAGGAAATTTCACTCATGATCTCAGTCTTATCCATATCTCTGAAATCATCTCACGCTAAGAGAATACACAGTTTTATCTACTATTGTAAAAACATTCCTGTGTGAGAGGGTAGAACTTTGAAATGTAACTGAATTACTGAAAATAAAACGTAAAAACTAAAAAAAAACAAAAACACCACCACCACGAGTCTTTCTGCAGCACTGTGCTAATAGCATACTGTTATATTATACTACACCAGTAGAATATTGGTTGGAATATCTAGCTCTTAGAAAACTTCATTCTCAGAAATGTATCAGATACCAACATTTTGATACATATGTCTCACTGAGCTGCTTAGGCTTAGCAAAATCAATTCCAGCACCGTTAAGTAGTGGCAGTTGTTTCTTGAAAGGAGCATTGAACTATCAAGCACATCTCCTGCTTCGTAAGAACAACAAAATACCTGTATTCTCACCTTCTCAAGAATATATTGCTTAAATATTAAATTTAAATATTAAATAATTGCGACCTGCTGTAGGGAACTTGCTTTGGCAGGGGGGTTGGACTCGATGATCTCTGGAGGTCCCTTCCAACCCCTACAATTCTGTGATCCTGTGAATAGTAACCTGAAACACAAAATCATAATGTGCTCAACCTGTTCCCTACTTTACATACCAGGACTCCCTGCTTATTATACATGCTGTTAATATAGCTTTTAAGAAGCAGCCTTCTTCTACAGCTTTGTGTAACTACAGCATTAGCTATTAAAACCCTCTCAATGAACCTACAAAATGTATTACTCAACACTGGATCTCTCCAGCTTAAAAAGACAAACCTTCAAAATACTTCATGTTATACACCTCAACAAGAAAACCAAGAAAATTGAAACGGCTTTTGCTAACTCCTCATTTCAAATTGTCTTTAGAAACATGCAAGGCAATAACACGCATTCAACTACTCATTATAAAAATGTGTTCCTAGTGGTAAAATACTGTTTAATACCTTAAGACGTTTGAACATTTTGGCTCAAAAACAAACAAACAAAAAAATCCAAACCCACACCCAGAAAACCACACTGATCACTTTCCTCTGAAGGTATGGCAGAAGACTTCTGAGAGGTAAAAAGGAACCTTGTTTGTAGAGCAGCTGAGAAGATGGGATACTGAGGTAATGAATGGATCAAGAATCCGAATAACATGCAGAACTCATTGAGAGAAGAAACCTGAGGAGCTTTCCCAGCATTTAAATCCATACTGGAAGAAATCCCAACTTCATCCCTTGCTAGACATGTTTCTGTAAGCAATAAGGATCAGTGATTCAGAACTCTCTCTCTACTTAGAGTACAGAAGTGTTTAAAAAGTAACACCCTCCCAACTACCACTATGCACATCATGTTCCAGGAAAGCGTATGTGTAGTATTTGATGAATTAAAATTAACTTATTGCTTGTTTCCATTTGGAAATCTCTCCAGGTCTCCCCAAGCTGTGGTTCTGCACAAGATGAATTCTCTTCCCACCCAAACAATCCAAACTATAGCAGTGTTTCACATTCAGTTATCAGGCATGAATTAAAACCTGTAAGAATTATTTCACATACAAAACTAAGGTACAGTCACCTGCAGTTACGATATATGTTTTATGCATATGTATAATCAATGAATATTAGGATGTTATAATCACAAAATAAACAAGAGAGTTAGGCAAAGCAGATAATGATAATAAAAGAGAATGGATAGAAAGCGTACCCCTATCCTGGGCTCACTCACAAACTCCAGCAGAGCCGATCTCCAGACGAGATCCTTCCCCACTGGCAGTCAGCTCTTAAATAGGTCTAAGAGGGATGCAGCCAGGCTCCACCCCTTCCAGCAACACAGGTGAATTGCCTTCACCTGTGCTCCTGTGCCTGACTCATTGCTCACCTCAGGTGATCCATCAGAGGTTCAGGCCGCGACCCAGCAGTTCCCATACAGCATACAAAGGCAGTACACTTGTCTTACAGAAACAGACATAGGCATTGAGAGTAGTCTACAAAGCAACATTTATTTGCACATGTACAGAACACAGCAACAGATGTTATTGTTCTTCATACAAAATTATATAAAACAGAATTCCTCTCCATAATAACATACCACTTTGTGTTGTATTAAATACATTCAGGAAACAGTCTTGCACGCACACAATGTCAGTATTAGGTAGACCCGAGTAACTCCAACACTGCAATGTAATTATTCCTAGTGGTATGAAGGGATCAAAGATAGGACTGCAACTAAAACATACTCTTGGTTGAGAAGCGAGCTGAAGTCTTTCTGCCACTGTCCATCAAAGCAAGGAGCATTACTAAACATATCAACTACCTCAAAACATAAAATGTACACTACCAAAGTACCTGCAGAAAGCAGGTGAGAGCAGTATTCCAGACTGACTTGAGCTATCTTGGTCAGCTTTAAGTGTTCACATTTAATCACTGCTTGCCTACAGGTAGGAAAAAGTTTCATAGAACTGGAATATAGAACTGACTAAGAATTTGTGATTACAGAAGAAAACAAAAAAACATAGATTCAAAGCAATTACTTTTCCTTCCCATCTAGCACTGGAGGGATTGGAGAGCCTTAAGTTTCCCATTATTGCAAGAAATAGAGGGGAAAAGCAAAATTTTACGTTTCCTGCAATATTGCCTCCTTACATCTGATCTAAAAGGGGAATTTAAGTGTCAACAAGACATCTCAATTTATTTAAAACGCACATTTATTTCTACAAAAAAAGCTTATGATACAGAAAAAGTGATCACACCAACTTATAGATTTGCCTATTAAAATATACAGAGGATCTTAATGAATACAGAATATTAAAAAAAAAAAAAAAAAAAAAAGAGATGCAAAGGAGTGTTAATTTTTTATTTTTACATTTTCAGGAACTTCACATAATTTTGGTAGGTAACCTTTTACAAAATTATGTAAAAAGTACAAGAATGCCTGGTAAACAGTCTGCATTTTTCCAAAAGATTTTTTACAGCATGCAATTCTTAAGGCAGCCTTCTCCTCCTCCTTACACGGAATCCTTTCGCTCAAATAATCTTCTGCTGCAAAGATTAGACTAAGGAAGCTTGGTCTCTTCTGTTAACGCCTTTTGTCTTTCCTGTCTGATTTACGGTCTCTTTCACTCCGTGAAGTTCTCCTGCCTGACCGACTACTCTCTGATATAGATCTCTTTCGGTCAGATCTTGAACTTTTATCCTTTGAACTTTTTGCATCTCTACTCCCACCTTTCGAGGACTTGTGACTTCTATCTACTCCTGAAGCATCCCTTCGCTTCCTTTCTGCACTCCTCCTGCGTTTTCTGTTTCTGTTATGACCTCTTCCTCTGCTCCGACTTCTACTTTCACTACTGGTAGAGCTACTGCTGCTACTGTCCCTGCTGGTACTTCCACTCGTGCTGCTGCTGCTGGAACTACTCCGACTGCTAGTGCTGCCAGTGCTGGAACTACTTCCACTACTAGTGCTGCTTGAAGTACTACTGCTACTACTGCTGCTGCTGCTGCGACTATGGCTCTTAGCAGCTTTGTTCCCTGCCCTACCCCTGCTTCTACTTCTAGTCTTATTTTTCATTTCTGCACTCAGTGTCTGATTCTGCTCTGCCTGTGCCTCGACCTTTACAGACACCACAGCATTTTCATCTTTGTCTGTCTGGAGCTCTGTATCCTGAACAGACTGAGATAACTGAGGTGACTGTGGTGGTGGCACAGACTGCGGCTGAGATAAGGCCTCAGCCATGGGTTCTGGCTGAGCTTCAGATGCCTGCTCCTGTTTTTCTTCAGCTTCAGCTTCAGTTTCTGTTTTGATAATTTTCTCCTTTTCAGGAGAAGGAATATCACACACTTTTTCTGGCTGAGCTTCACATTCCATTTCTGGTTCTACTTCTTTGCCATTCTCATTATCTACAGGTTCTACACTATCTGCCTCATTCATTTCAGCCATATCCTGCTCATTATCCACTGGCTGAATATTTTCATTTTCCTCTTTTACAACTGTGACCTCTTCGTGCTGACCATCCTGTTGCTTGTCATTGTCCCTCACCTCAGCAGCCTCTTCTATTTTAATCTCTATTTCATGTTTCTGTTCTTCCTCTTCCTGTTCTTTCTCTGCATCACTATGCCCTGAACCTATTTTTCCCTTTTCCTCCCCTACCTCCTCCATTTCTACATCATTGTGCTGATTACCTGTCTCCAACTCTTCCACCTGCTGAACCACCTTACCCTCTTCCTGCTCCTTGTTCTGTTCTTCCTTCTTTTCTTCATTCTGCACCTCCTGCTGCTCTCTTTCCTTCATAGATTGTCTTCTGGGCCTGGCCTCCATTTTGTTAATCTGCTCTGCAAATTCATTGCGCCTGCTTTCAAAAATTGCTAGGGAATAAAATGCACCAACAACAGTTTCAGACAGGTAACTACAGAAACTGAAGATTATTTTCTCCTTAATTATAAGCTAGTAAGTGATCAAAATGTTTAAGAACTTCATCCTTATTCATTCTGAAATAGTGAGCCATTCATGCATAATGAAATGGATCGCAGGTTAATTTAAAATAAGTAGGATAAACAGCTCTGCTGAGTGTCAAAACAACAAAATCCTAGATCTAAACTAGGAGTACTTTTGACTTCACTAAAATGAATATATCAAAACTGTACTTAAATTCCTTGGTATTCAGGAATAATAGCTGTATTTATACATAAGGCAAACAAAGGACACTAAAAATCAGTGGAAAGCAGATCAGATATTAAAAAAAAGTTTTAATAATATAAGCTATTCAGACAGTTAATTCAGCTTCCATTATTCCCCACCCCAGGTAATGAAGAAAACTTCCTTAAGGAAAGGATAAATTCAATTTAATCAAATGAACAGCAGGACTACCATCACCTGCAGTATTCTGAATTGTTTTCCAAAAGGAAAACATAATCATCCTGTGAAACAGATACAGGAACACGCAAGGAAATAAAAAGTCAAAGTTCTAGTGCTATGCTTTAAGGAAGAGTTTCACAACTCCTAAAGTGAAATGGACAAGAAAACCCTGCGTTTTCTTCTGTTCCCAAACTGTAGAATGGGCCTTTCTGAAAATGAAGCTGCTGCCTCAGCGTACATCTGGGTACTAAATTTAAAGAACATTTTAAAAAGGTTCTTCCAAGCTCACATATACACCTCTTGTAAGAGAATTAAAGCACAAAACTAAAATCACTGAAGGACTAACGTTTTTACTTTTGATGAACACCCATGCAAGAGCAGTTTGCTCTAACCATGAAATTACTGTATCTAAGCAGAAAGACTTAAATTTGTAGAACAGACACCAAGGGGAGGCAAGAACAAAAGCAGTCATGTATCACAAACAACACTTACCATTCATTTTTTTCTGTGATTCTTCCATCAACTTTTGTGTAGCAGGACACATTCTGCCAGGTATGTAGAATAAGTGAGGTTTTGTCTTTGTTCTTATATATTTAATTATTTTTGCATTATGTTCATTCCATTCTTCTTGCTGAGAATTGAAAACAAAAATATCCCCTAAGATATAGAAGAGTGTGTTTTTTGTGACAGAAAGATCTGAGAGCAAAACTAAAGCTTACCAACTGAGCAAGCTCTACTTTTTGCTCCAGTAACCGCAGCTCCGTTTGTTTAGCACGCCTTTCTTCAAACAGCTCACGTCTTTCATTTTCAACTTGTTTTCTTTCTTCCTCTGCTTGTACTTCAAGTTTTTGTTCAATTTCTTGTCGTCTCTTTTGCTAAGATAAAGAAATATTCATTTTAATTTTTTTTTTTTCTAAATCAAGAAAGTATCCTGCTTTGGTACAACTAAAATTATTTATATTGTAAAAGGCATTTCCAAAGGACAAATAATCTTTATCTACTTAATCTACTAAATTACAGGTAATGGAAGAAAACAGTGCCAGTCCTTGCTGGCACACAATTTTTGGAGGATTAACTATATAACTATGCACCCCTATGGCTTTTTAACTGCTTTTCTATCATTCAGTTTGGATTTGAATTTTCAACACAAGCTCTAACACTTTTTTCCAAACGGCAGGGAAAAAAAGCAACAGAAGACAAAAAGCAACACATTTCAGGCACTTCAGCCAGAAGAGAAAACAACACTTTCTCCACAAGCAAATGAAGGGAGACAGGCTGAAGTTTGTAAACAACAAAACAAATCATATCACAGATACTCTGGAGTATTGCCACCATTAATTAGGTATGTCACTGTAACCCAAGAGTGCCCTATTTGCATATCCTTATATTGCCATACGCTCAGATTGCAAAATAGTTGTTTAAGAATATATATATATACACACACACACACATATAGTTTAGTGCTTGGACAAAAAATATCTGTGTCCTAACTCCTTAGGTTTATACCTTGACTTCAAGTAAGATTTTATATATGAAATAGCAGCATATTCTCAGAAATATGTTGCAATGAATAGGAACCTCTCAGTCTTTCTTACGCAAACATACCGCCAGACCATCTCTTGTAATCGTTTCCTACTCTGAAGGCAAGAAGGCAGAGAACTTTTTGCCCAGTACTATTTAGATAAAACATTAGGATATCTAAATCCTGAGTTGCAAAGTAATCAGTATCAACACTGCAACCTAGGTATGCTAAAACCACACAGAAGTGGTTATTAATTTAAGGAATTTGTATCTGCTTCTAGACTGCTGGAAATACAATCTCCACGAACATTTAAACGCTGTTTGTAATCTACAAGTAAATATTATTCTTAATTGAATAACCCACCTAGGACAACAGTAAGAGGCGCTACAGCATCCACTATTCAAAAGAGCATGCAAAAAAACCAATTACCACCAACCTAGATCCAAAATATTGAAGTTACCACTAAGCTACAAAATTTGCAATGCAGCACAGTCACACACTTGTTCACTAAAACTAGGAATGCTCATTTTCTCTACTATAGAGCAAACTGCCACTTGTATTTAAGCAGAAGGCATGACAAAGCTGTATGTTCCTGTATCATTCTACTCAAATTTCAGGAATTTTGAAATGCCCTAAGAAGCACCGATAAGAAAAGAGAATCTATTTTGAATTTTATATCTTTTGAAGATGAACTGAAATTCTTAACAGATCATTGCCTTACCACTTCCACAATGGTCAAAAAGCATTGCAGGGTCATAAAATCACTGCAGTCTCTTTCCTGCTTCCCCACCCCCAATGCAAGTAAATCAAAGCAAACAAAAACCCATTTGTACTATTACCAATTTGCGACATCTGTAAGTCACAGCATGGAAATGTTCATTGCTATTTAAAGCAGTTTAATCAGACAATTTGGTTTTATTATTTACAACTGAAAGACTTATAGAACTAAAAATAAGTACCCTCTCAGTAGCAACTGTGGACTCCTGCTTAAATTTTTGAAGAGTGCCCATCAACAAGCCAAATATACGTCGATTCCTGAGTAAAAACAAAAAGAAGTTTGAGATTCAGTTCAAGCACCAAGATTTTTATTTGTATAAACAGTCAGAGAAACTTTTCCACCTCAGAGATGGTTATTTTTAAAGGCTCAGTACTACACAAGGCCACTAGCAATAGAAAACAAACCGACTGCCAGCAGTTGAGGATATAACTTACACCATGATATCATGTTTTGCTTAAGGGTAAGACACAGCACCTATCTGTAACACAGCACAGTTAGCATTGGGAAAATTAGCTCTGCACATCAGAAAATAACAACACTAATATAAAAAAAGAAAACAAAAGGAGGCCATGGAAGAAAAGACTGAGTAAACACAGAGTGAGATTTCAAAAAGGCACTGAATTGGAAGGCTGTTAAGTTGTCTGAAGAACATCCCTGTGCCACTGGGGGGATTAAGCAGTAATACAGCCACAGAGGAGTGAAAGACTATCTGCCAATGATCTAACTAACAATATCTTATTATATAAGACACTGCACACCAGAATTCTTATTTAATTAAGGGCACTTGGAGAAATTTACGTAAACAAAATTCCTCAAGGAATTCCCTTCTTATGAACCAGCTTCCTGAATTTCACCTTCTCTTTCTTCCCATTTAATGCAAAATTAAGCCTTTATAACAAGAAGCTGACTTTCTTACTTGCCTTGAACTTTCACCTAATGAGAAGAAAGAAGACTACATTCTCACTCAGGACTCCAAGGCTCTATTCCAGTGGCAATAACCTGGCACGCAGAGATAAAACTACCTGTTCATGCAACAGCAAAAATAGCAATAGGTGAAGAGCTGAAAGCTAGAGATTACCTGACCAAGAGTATCTGTATACAAATGGCAACCCAGAAAACCCTGAGCAAAGCCAGAGCTGAATGGATGCTGTCTCCCTGAAGGCCTCTTTCCAATGAGTCAGATGAAGATCAACACTGTTTCTCACCTCCCCAGAACACAACTCAAATGCAAAATGCTAAAACTACAATTGCAAACAGACAAACCTTTTGTGCCAAAAGCCCTATAAAAGTCCACCACCATTCCTTCTGTAGGGAAAAAGTCAGGAACTAATGATGGAAGCAACAGCAGCATTAGAAGCAGCAAAAGACGACCAAGCAAAGTGTCTTTTTGTTCTATTGATCTCTGTTCCTCATCAAAGAAGTGCAAAATAGTTCACTATTTCAGCTCTGATTCTACTTGAGGCATAAGTGATTATGACACCAGATAGGCTGCTGACTGGAGAGTCCAAGAAGTTGGATACTGCTGCAAAGCTGCTTTTCCAACAGCTCTTCTCAAAAATAAGTGCATCTTAACAAGAACTTTAGTGAGCTACTTTAAAACACACACACATGCACAAGAAGAAAAAGGAGATATAAACACTAAGAATTTAAAGAGGCAAAAGGAATGTCAAATTATATGCACAACTAGCCTAAAAGTATAGTAAGAATTTAAAAAAAAAAAACCATGAAGGAGCTACTCTGCAAAAAAAGAAAACTACACGCTTAAAACCTTTTTTCAGCCAACAAAGTAAGTGGGAGTAGTAAGAATCACCTGTACTGTCTTTGGCAACTGCTCTTTCAAGATGTATACTTACTAGCTATAAAGGTACACAACAGGTTACTTCCAAGATACATTGACACAATCTTCTATATCACAAAGCAGGGCAGAATGGATGTCCCTGTGTTCACATTCTGGGTTTATTTCCTGTTTTAACAGTCCAAAATGTTAAGTAACCAATTAAGTTGTCCTACTTAAAGAGGACCTGTTACAATAACAATCTTATTGTTGTAGATGGCTTGAGAAGCAGAATCTCTTTCAGCTGTGTTACATGAATGATTTGTTGTTACCACTGTAAATATTTTGAGAGAATATTTACCTAAACCAAATCTACAATCTACTCTATTCTGGTGCATCTTCAAAACCATCTTTGATACATAACAGCATCTGTATAACACCTTTTAAAAACTAAAGTTACTTCCTAAGCTAGGACTCTGAAGCATCACATAAATGCATGAAGAGACTGCTGCCTACCTTTGTTTTCCTTTCTCATCCATATTTTGATCTTGTATAAGGTCTCGACGTGTTCGCTCTTTGGAGGTAGCAACAACAGAAGATGGTAATGCTGGCTACAACAGAAAAATACAAACTTCTTAGTTCACCTAAATGCTTTCCTTCTTCCTACACAGCTCCCTTTGTCGTGCATTACCTTTTTAATATCATCATCCTCTCCATCACTTTCTTGGCGTGATTCTCTTCTCGTCCGACGCTCTCCACCCAGCCTGAGGAGTAAAAAGCATTACTGGCCACTGGAGAACATTTGTTAACAACTGCATCTGTATATGTCAGCATATATAGTCAGCAGAACCAACAATTCCACTAAAACTGTTAATCAGAACAGTGAGAAGAGATAAATAGTGCTTTCACAGCACTGCCTAAAAAAATACTGTTCAAAAAGATTTTTAATACCACGTGAGAAAAAGTGATTTAAATTTCAATGATATTTCAGTAGTAAAGTAAAAATGAAGAACCCATGTTACTGCCCTATTTGACTTTCTAGAGCAGTTACGGATTTTGTTTCCTGTTTGGGCTTTTCTTTTTCCAGAATGCCTAAAATGTTTATTTATGTAAGAGAAATATGAGTTAGATTTAAATGCATCAAGACACAGAGGGCAGTACGGTTTTCTCAAATTCAAAATGCTACTGAGGTTATCTAGGCAAATACCTAGAAAACAGTTAAGGACAGACAAAGCATTTAGCTGGGACCTGAGCCCTTGGATAACCTCAGGTTTTTCAACAAAGAAAGCTAGGCAATTTATTAAATGAAAGTTATTTTCAGCTTTTGATCTCAGCTTTGTGGTATAGCAGTTTACTATCAGTACAGCCATTTTCCAGTATGCATTTTGTAGAACTCAAAAATTAAAAAGCAAGTGTTGCTTTTGTCAAGATTTAGCACTGCATGTAAGCGCTCAGAAAATGCAGCTCACTACAACCAAAGCCACATCTGATGGATCTGCATCCAATTGTGAAAGCCTGAAATCTCTGTATATACTGTCACACAGTAGGCATTAAACTTAATGAAAGGGAAATCCTAGTCACAATTTGTGTCTATTGTTAAACAAGTCCGAGCTAATATGCAAAATTTAACACAGCAAACTGCAATGAATTTCCTGCTTTACTTAGTGTAAGTTTTTAAATCAAGATTTTACAATTTGGCATCTAACACTGTAACTATATTCAGAAAACTGATCAACTCACTACAGCCTGCAACAAAAACGCCCAGAAATTTAAAGGAGGAGTTGCCTGCAGAATGGACAAGGAACAAGAAATACCCCTCCACTGCACTGGAGCAAGTACAAAAATGAGAAGTGCTCTTCATTATAGTGCGTGTGAGATTTCAACACCTTTGAGTTTTCTATCCATCGTAAATACACAAAGTTATTTAATTCTCTATACAGTTCTCTCCACAGTGATTCCAGAGGCCACATAAGCCCTTGAATCCAGCAGAGAAAGAATTATACGTTTAAGTGTCTCCACTGTGCAAGAGTCTTAGTACTGATTTTATCTTTATATTATTGCTGTAGTCTTCATATTACTCTAATAATCTTTAAAATACTATAGGATTTAGAAAAGAGATTCCAACACAGTCAGCTCCAAAAACTTTCTCACAAGTCACGAATAAATTTCTGAAGAAGACATAGAAGGTCATCATTTACTAAATTATTGCATCTAAGTATTTAGAATATACTGTTACAAATTCTCATTCTGAGAAAGCAAGGTCTCTACATGCATTTTTCCACCCACCTACTGGATGCCCCTTCAAGATCCCTCTGTTTGGCTGGGGGTCCTCCTCCGCTATCCGAGAATCCACGCCTAAAAGGAAACCACTTGTGATCTCAGAGCAAGGCATACATTTTACTCAATTCTGTAATCATTTGACTGTTACTACAGGAATAAAGTATTTAAATGCACTGTATGTGAATCAACCCATTTAAACTTACGCAGATGAGCTGCTACCCTCAAATGAGCTACCTCAGTAGGTTCAAAAAGTTTTTTGCATTAGTTTTTAAAGTGTTAAGGCCTCAGCAACAATTTGGTGTTGAAATTTAACAAAAGAAAAGGAATGTACTACATATTCGATAAGATGAAATTACTGAGTACAAGTCTGTTCTTGATTCTGGCTCTACCACAGAGATAAGAAAATAAAAGAGGGTAGAGATGGTAAATTCCCAAAAGAAGTCACCTACATGAGTTTTGGGAATTTTGGAGAGTTCCATTCTTTTTTCTATTCTCCCCAGAAATACTACCAGTTTCTTAACCACCAAGACAGTGATTTTGCACCACTTCAAAGCAAGGAGGCCCACCTCAGCAGAGAGCACCTCCCTTCATTCTGAAGGTCCTCCTTCACTTTAAGGGTAACGGCTGGAAGCGCTAAGGAAAGCCACCGGTATCAAACCAGGCACCGCAGGCTATCGAACCCCGGCTGCCCTTGCAGGCCTCCCACTCGACCGCGTTGTTACAGCAGCAGCTTCCGATCCCTTACAGCGAGCACAGGGATCAAATCAAGAACGCAGAACACGCAAAGACAGCAACCCGGCGCCACGAGAGAAAAGGAGAGCCGCGGATCCTTACCTCAGCAGTAAGCTCCCTCGCCCCCTACCTCCACCAGGGCCTGAGAGGGCCAGCAGTCTGTTCTGAGGGGGCCTGCGGAAGACAGCACAACGCTCAGCGGCACCGCCCGGGCCCCTCGCAGCGTTCCCGCGGCGCTGCCTCAGGCGCGGGGCCCGCAGCCATCGCTGCCCCCCCACCCCCGCGGGGACGCCGCCAACCGGCCCGGGGCCGCGCCGGAGATGCGGGGGAGGCCTCCTCGAGACGACCCCGCTAAGCCGCCCCTTACCTCACATCGTTGGGGTCCCGGCCCGTGAGCTTGCGGATATTCTCATCCACGTGCTTAAGGCTCTCCTTGGCCTTCTCCAGCTGCTCTTGCAGCGCACGCACTGCCACCGCCATACCGCCCGCCGCGCGGCCTAGCCGGGGCCCAGCGCAAGGCACCGCTGGGTAACGGCGGGAGAGGCTCCGCCCGACAGCCGCCACTCGGCTCCGCGAGGGACGGGACGGCGCAGCCAATAGCCCCTCGGCGGACGCCGCCGACTGCCAATAGGCGGGCTTGAAGCGAAAGGGTACGCCCTCCTGGAAAGGCTCTCCGCACTCATCCGCCAATCACGAAGCTCAGAGGCGGACTGACATCCTTCTTAACCAATTACCGAGAGCGGCCGCTTGCCAGCTCTGCGAATCATAAAGCGGGAGAGCCAGAGCGACGTCTGTGTTAGCTAACGAAAAGTTACTTCGTCACTTTCCTGTGGTGGGAGCCAATCACCTTCACGCTCCCACAGCCTCTGTGCCGAACGAGCCAATTAGGCGGAGCGTTACTGCGGGCTGCCGCGTAGTACTCTCCCGCGCGGCACAACGTGAGCTACTGTAACGGGTTCTCACGCGGAGCGGTGTCGGATCGGCGTCGCGGGCTTTGGGCTATAGTTCTTCCCCCTCTGCCCGCCGGGACGCTGCCCTAACGGAACACGGGTGCCGTTTTTGCTGGGGCGCCTCCGGCTGCATCCCGCGCCCCGCCGGTTGCCATCTTACAGAGGCAGGAAATGGAGGATGAATAGAAAGTGACGTTTGGAAAAACAAACAAACAAACACAAAAGCGGTCTTTCCTCTCTCCTACACGCCCCGGGACGAGCTGGTTTCGCACCCTGCTCAGCTCTCCGCTCCGCCTTGCCCAGCCCCGGCGTTGCCGCCCGCAGCCCTCCCGCTCCCGGAAGGGGCGGTGCAGCAGCTCCCGGCGGCGGGCCGTTGCCTTTGCCGTGACGGCGGGGGGACGGGGACGCCCGCAGCGGAGCGGACATGGCGGACGAGGCGCTGTTCCTGCTGCTGCACAACGAGATGGTGGCGGGGCTGTACCGAGCCGCCGAGCAGGGCGAAGGGGTGAGTGCAGCCGGTGCCGCCCCCGAGGCCGTCCGGCGGCGGCCGGGCCCGAGGCTGAGGCGGCGGCTGCCCTTGTGTCTTGCAGGAGAACGGCCGCTGCACCACCAAGCTGGAGAGCATGGGCTTTCGAGTCGGGCAGGGGCTGATCGAGAGGTGGGTGTGAAGGGTAGTTTTGTAATTATTTTGTAATTGTACCGTGAGATTTCCCCTTCCAAGGGCCTCTCAGCCCTTGGATCTTCCGTCTCCCGGTGCCTCGCTGCGCAGTCTCGGGTTGTGTGGAGAATCCCGAGCTCCCAACGTCACGTTTTCATAGAATCGTTAAAGTTGGAAAGGACCACTAAGAGCATCCAGTCCAACCATCGGCCCTCTAACCGTGCCCCTTAGTGCCACATCCACACGGTTCTTGAACACCTCCAGGGATGCTGATTCTGCCACCTTCCTGGACAGCCAGTTCCGATGCACTACCACTATTAGACTAGTTGTTTTTCCTAATATCCAGCCTGAACCTCCCCTGGCATAACTTAAGGCCGTCACCTCTCATCCTGAATCACTGTTACCTGAGACAAGAGTTGATCAAAGTGACTCAAAGACCATCAGGGAGAATACAGGGGGAGAACTGTGAAGAAGGAAGTCACTTTTCAGATGACAAGTTTTGTGTGTTTGTTCCTATGCGTTAATGTTTGGCCTTTCGTTTTTTGGCCATTTTGTATTTATATTTGGTATTTTCAATATTTGAAGGAGCCCCTTCCAAACACTACTATATGTGAGAGCTTTATGTTAAGATATCTTTATGTACTTCAGCTGTCTTTGATGATCATATAGTTCAAACTCATTTATTCTTACCATAGTGCTGCAAATATTAAGATAAAACTATGTTACTCGAGTTACAATACATGGTGAAAGCTGAGTGTTGCTAGCATGATAGCTGGAACATTAATCTCTGTAGTGTTCTCAAAAGTAATGTTGTATAGTACCATTTTTTTAAAATTGTTTTGTATTTTTCTGCTTAATCAGTCCAGTTGTTGCACGTACATTCGTGACTGACATGTTTCTCTCACTTGTCTTTTAGGTTTACAAAAGATACAGCCAGGTTCAAGGATGAATTAGATATTATGAAGTTCATTTGCAAAGATTTTTGGACAACTGTATTCAAAAAGCAAATAGACAACCTAAGGACTAATCATCAGGTACTAATGCTCTAGAATACGATTTAAGTTACAAAATCAGTAAAACTATCTTGTGTTATAGGTGGATTTTTTTGTTTGTCTTGGTCTAGGATATATTACCTGGGAAGAAACCCAGACTGTTCTTTTTTTTTTTTTTAAAGCAGTTTTTAAAAGTCTGTGTTGGCGCAGATTTTGAGAGTACCATTTAGTAATTGCTTATGATGTATTTCTTGCCACCCTGTTTGAAAAGACTAAATGTTTTCAATTTCATACAGTGTTGTGGGATTACAAACTGACAGGACAGTAATGCTTACAGTTTATTAAGACTCACACAGGAACTTTTTCATGAATCTCACAATATATTTTAGTAGAAAACTAGTGTGAGAAATTACATTGCTGCCTTAAAACTCATTTAAATAGAATGGCTGTCTTGAAGTCATTTTTTAATTTGGAAAAAGATTTACAGTTTTCAGCAGTCAAGACACTTAATTGCACCCTACTGAACATAGTTCTATACAAAACAGCTGAAAAACTTCCTAAAGCTTGCTTGTTGATGACATTGCTTGGTAGAATTCTGATCACATCTCATTAGAAACTCAATTAAAAACTTTTTTTTTTTTTAAACAGGGTATTTATGTTCTTCAAGACAACAAATTCCGACTCTTGACACAAATGTCTGCAGGAAAGCAGTATTTAGAACATGCACCAAAGGTACCCTTCTTGGGATCTATGAACTTGATTGGAATCATCTTGGTCTATTAATAATAACATGAAATTCTGTAGTTGAATGGACACAAACCCACCAAAAAGGGAAGCTAAAATTTAAATCTCCAAAAACTGTTTTTTAGAAATGCACCTTGTTTGAGTACAGTTTATTTGGTCTGTGTTTCGAGAAACAGTCAGTGATTTTGAAACATGGTGGGATTTGATGGTGGGAGCTGTACTGACTGCAAGTGGAAAATCATTGAGCTGATGTATTTTGTGTGCAGTTCAGGAAGAAACTTCTGCCATTGTCACAGTACACTGACGAACAATAACAAAACCTCTGTAGTTTTATATTGGCAAAGTGATAAGTCTTCAGTTCTTCAATGTTTTGCAACAGGCTTCACCCTTGAAACTTCTTTAAAATGTAACCTTATGTTTAGTATTTAGCATTTACCTGTGGACTAATCAGAGGGGGCCTATCGAATTTGGGAATAAAGAGTATTGTAACAGCTGAAGTTTCATCAATGCCCGCATGTAAGTACTTCTCAAGAGTACTCCTCTATTAGCTCACTTGATAACTTTAGTCACCAACTTCACTGTGCTTTAAAAAATACTGACAGTGAACCTCCATGGCATTAAAGTAAAGCTACATTAAAAACTTATATTTCCATTTGGAGGCATCGGATGCAAAAGGGTGTACATCCAGAACTCCACTGCAATAACTGAAGATAAAAACAACTATTTATGTGCTCTTTATTTATAGAAGTCAGTAAAAAAGGTAGTAAGTGAACTCCACTGTAACTACATAAGATGATTAATATGCAGCTAAAGATTTCCATGAGCTTTGAACAAGAAAACTGCTGTAATGTGGGGCATGGATCAACTAAAAAAAAAGTGAATGTGTTCAGTTGGAATTAGGTTTAAATGCTAAATTTAAATCATGGCTAGATATCTCACAATTAAACCATAAGATTGAAACATTCCTTAGAAATGTCTTAACAAAAAATATCTTAAAAAGGAAGTTAACTACTTGGAGTAATAGATCTAAAGTTCATGCTTTGATCTGACTTTGCATTCTCTTTGCAGGTAAATTCCAGGTGATGATACAGAAAATGTAGAGCATGTTCAAATCTGGGTATCTACCTTAAAAATCCTCTGTCTGTGGTTCTGGCATTTTGGTTTGGCTTTGTATATAGCGTGTAAATTATAGCACTGCACAGCACAATTCCAAAGCATATAATAAATGTTTGTTAAAGTAACACTGCTGTTGTATCTCGGTATGAAATTAGTTCTGTACCAAGGTATTGATGTCCATCATGGTAAAAACTGTCCTCTCAAAAGTTTCCAACAAAAGATTTATTGTACTAAATCAAACAACAGGCAGATTTTAAGAATAGAGTCACAGTGAAGACTCAGTTGGTATAAGAAACAAATGTGTTTTGTGTCACCTAAGAAATGAGGCAGCAACTTTCTATTATTCTGAGGAAACAATTATTGCATAAATCAGCAGTCTTAATTAACAGCATTCATTGGAATATAGAAATGATATGAGCAGATAAAGATAACTTATTTTAAAGGTATATCCTATGCCTCTAAAATTAATGGTTGGTTTTTTGTTTTGTTTTTTTGCATCAGAAGAATTGTACAGCTAAGGACATCTACAACCAGCAAAGGCAATTTGCTTTAGTTTATTGTGCATAAATTCAGTATTAACGTACTTTTTTTTTTTTTTTTTTTTTTTTTTTTTTAAATTGCTAGCTACAACTCACTTCTGTAATGAGTTTGTGCAGGAAGATGATTAGGCCAGCAAAAAGCTATAAAGACATCAGCAAGACCCTAGAGGAGACTGGGGGTTGCTGGATACTACTTGTTACGACATTTGTGTAACAATAGGTATCTTGCTGTAGGTAAGCATGAAAACATCTTGTTTAAACTTGTAACAAATTTTACCATCGGACTTTTCTGTTGGCAGGGTCAAGTCTTACACTTCCAGAAATGTGAGAATGTCCTGCGATTGCAACTCAGTTTCTACTTTGAGACCAGCAAACAACTGGCAAGATATAAAAAATAATGCACTAGAACAACACTTTTGTCTGTTTTAACCATCTTCTGTGTTGGAATAAATGTTTGTTGTCCAAGTGCATGGTTGGGCAGGAACACTGGAAGTTGTTCCTCCGTAAGCTCTAAGGAAGTTCTAAAGCTTGCAATGGATAGTTGTCGTTTGTAGTCTATAAATCTGTGCTGGCAAGCTGTAGATTACAGGCATGTGTATAATCAATGGATATTAAGATGTTATAATCACAAAAAGAACAAGAGAGTTAGGCAAAGTAGACTAAGATAATAGGAGAGAATAAATGGAAGGCTTACCCATATGCTAGGCTCACCTAAAAAAAAAAAACACCAGAAGAAGGGATCTCCAGAAGAGATCCTTCCCCACTGGTAGCCAGCTCTTAAATAGGTCTAGGAGAGGTGGAGTCTGGCTCCACCCCTTCCGGCAGCACAGGTGAATTGCCTTCACCTGTGCTCCTCTGGCTGACTCATGGCTCGCCTCAGGTGATCAGTCAGACGTTCAGGCCGTGACTCAGCAGTTCCTATACACCATGATAACCAGGGGCTTATTATATGAGCTTAAGATGTGTTCAGGTACTGTGAACACTAGCTCAGATTAGTTGTAACTGCATAATTTGACAGTTCTAGGAAAGATCTAAAGCATTAGCAGAATGCCACGGCGCTGTTTAGAGACCTAGAGGAGATAAAAGTAACCACGGTGGTTGGTGTTCTGTAGGGATCAGCTGTGTGACTGAAAACACTGAGCACTTACACTGGTAGTTTACAGGAAGGTTGTGGTGGTTGTCCACCTGTACGATTCATGCTTCTCTGAAATTGTGAGAGGATTAGCTGATTACTGTTCTTCCTGAGTGCCTTTTGTGGGCGCTTCAGTTGCCAACTCGTGCTGTTTTTAAATGCTGTTATTAAAGGGACTGACTTGCACTGTGCCTGACAGATGGACACTTCAGTGACACCCACACAACTTGGAAGGGCATTTTGTAATTTGCTTCTCTAAAATTAAAACTGTCGTCGTTTCTTTCATTTTCACTTGACAGTTAAAGTTACCATTCCACATAAGAAAGTGGTAATAATCTTAAGTTATGCTATGGGCTTAACCATTAACTCGTGCTTAATGATATGTCTTTTTTAAACAGCGAGGGATTGACATCTGCTTCCTGCACAGTGTGAAATTCAATACTGTCTATCAGTCTACTGTTACCTGCAGAAATCAGAGTTCCTTTAGACTGGATTTTCAATTGCTGAAGATAATTAAAACCCAATAGAATCATGTATGTACGAAGCAGACACCAGTATTCTTGGCAAAGAATTCCCTGTTCAGTGTGTTAAACAGGTGAGCTAACGTATTTGTCAAGATATTACACAGAAAATAAATTTGTCCATTTTGTTTACTAAGTGCTTCTGTTAAAGAGTACTGAATACAGCTGTGCCTTTAACCCTGGTTTCTGCCACTGTTTATATAAAGTAGCAAATATTATTACTCAGGAAATCTATGCACTACCTCCTTTTATGTTTTGGTAACATAATTTTTTCAGTAATTCACTGGCTATAAGTTGTATTGTTGAGCAGTATTTAAGCTCAGTAACTGTTTCCTGAAAAAACACATTGGATCCCAATTGTGTAGGCTTCTGAAGTAAAGCAGTCCTTAAGTACTATGAAGAATGAGAAAAGCCACAATGTTTAAGAACAGCTTAAAGAACATTTTAGTTTTATTAAAAAAGACCTCAAGGGATGTGTATTAGATAAAGAACAGTCATCTGTGACATCTCTTTAAACTCGGAACCTAATGACAGCATCCACAGGATTACTCGGATGGCAAAAATTTGTAATGAAGAATCTGTTATACTAAGATATTGCTTGAGAGACAATGACAGATAATTCATGGACCATTTTACGATGAGGATACTGGAGAGCAGTACCTTCATGCTAAAGATCAGCTTCTGTTATTCATAGCTGTCCCAAATGTATTATTATGTTGAGGGTGCTCTGAAGAAGTTGTATTGTACTTGACAGAAAGACACTGCACGCTTCAGACCTGCACACTGTTTGTACTATTTGTACTACTCTGTGCTTTGCAACAGAAAATGGTTTTCTCAGAAAAGTCTAGGAGGGTTCATCAGCTAAATCACGTTGATCAAAGTACCTAGGGGAGAGAAGTGGAATACAGTAAGAAAACTAATGCAACACATTCCTTACTTTGCTCTGAGTTGTTAGACCATTTGCTTTCCAGGTTTAATTTAGTATTTCTATCATATTTATAGAATATGACATTATGACACCATATATATGACATATATAATAATATGACACCATGTATTTGGTGAGCCCCCTCATGTTTGAGGGAGCTCACCAAAGAAAACTAATGTGTTTTCTTTGTTTTAGCCTTAGGTTTGTCTGGTCCTGGTAACTAAGTATGTCTGCTACATACATCCAGACTACTTGGATTGACTTTCACTTTAAAGGAATCTATGTTAGCATAAGGATAATCACACTTATTCTGGACATACTCTGCTATTTTATATTTGTGGTTTGCATTACCTGCTAACTAAGCAGATTAAGAGATTCAGAGCTGAAACTTGCTCTTCGTTCTTGTTCTCCTGGAAGAGAAACGAATACCAGAACAGTTCTTCTGTTAACCATATCCACTAGAAAAAAGTTACCTCCCATGTTATATGTTGCAGTCTTCCTCTCATTCTCCAGCAGACTTCAAATGTGAAAAATAACTTATCAAGAATTTAAGAGCTGAGAAATCATTCTCTTGATAATTTATGAAGTTGAAACAGTCCTTTGCACAACATTAAATTAAGTCTTACCTCTAGTACTCTCACTTCTGAGCACCGCCTTGCCAACTGTCGAATAAGGGAGTGAGCTTCAGGTAGCAAAGGTTTTTCAAGGCATGCCAACAGTGCATAAAACCATCTACCCTGTGTGGATTGAAATAGTGAGTTTTTAATTATGGGCACTTCTTTGAAAAAAGAAAAACATGTTATATGTAGTAGGCCTTGGGCACAGGTCTCAAAGCAAAATTTCATTTAAGTGCCATTGACAGAAAGGTAAAGTTTGAAGGGCCAGATTAGAGACTGCATAGTAGAATTTTATGCCTGTAAATAAGCTTCTTGTGAGCATGCTCCTGGATTGCCTGCTTGGGTTTTTTTTTTTTTTTTTTTTTTTTTTTGAACAGTTTCTTCTATTAATCTAAGGGAAGCACTATTTGAGCAATAATTACATAGCTATTATTTGTTAACTTCATAAACCATGGAAAAACATTCTAAAGAATGAATATATTAAGTCAGATCTTTGTGGAAGCAATGCTGTTACATCAGCCTTAGGATTTACCCCACTGCAAAAACATGTCCTCTGCTTTTTACTTACTGAACATTATTCAGTATTACAAACATCACTCACAATATTATAAACATCACTTTGCTACCAGTTTAACTTATTAAATTAATTCCAGTGCCTAGTGCCTTTCATGATAGGATTAAACTAAGAATGTGCACATGCTCTGCAGCATATTGGTCACTAAGAAAAGCTCAGAACAGAAAAGGCCTTTAAGCAACTCAAAAATCAAGAAGCTGTATTTAGTATTGTGGAATTTTTCATTATTCATTAATTTTGTGGTATACAGCTAGTTAATCTAGTTGTGGCCAAACTTCATGCTAATGTACTCCATCACTCTCAATTTTATATCAGATTGGATCTGTTTCCACACTAACATAGATAACATAGTGCTGCACATGAAGAGATTAAATGATCTCTTTTAGCAGAATACCATCTCCAAACTAAAGCAGACATGTTAGCAAATACAGCCTGCAGCTCACTGACTTCAAAGCTTCTGTACTCTGGCCCTCTTTTCTCCCCAGCACCCTTCGACCTTGCAGATTAAGTTATTGTGGAGAGCAAATCAAATGGAGGAGTTTTAGCAGTACCTGAAAGATCTCTGTCTGCTCTTTTGTAATTACTCTTTCAAAAAGTTCTGTGTATGTTCAATCTAGCATCTACTCAGGTGAGTTTTGAGAACAACTGAATACAGTACACATATCTAGAGAACTAGTTGGAAACTAAAACAATTTCATAGAAAACAGGTGCTCACATGCGAGTAGTTAGAAAAAAATTACCAGTTCTGGAGTAAATTTTTTCTCTCCAAACCAGCTGATCAGGTATTCTAAGACACTGGTTACTGTGGCCTTCAAAAGAGAAACATAAAGACACGATGCCATATCTGCAAAGTTTTGTTTTGCTGTCCTTCTACCCAAAGCATTACGTTAGGTAAAAAGCAAATGTGATTTTTGTCTTTAAATATAGACGTAATAAGTTTTCACTCAACTGCAATTCTATATGGCATTTAGTTCAGGTTGAGATTGTATGTAAGGGTAAAGTACATGTTAAAGCATCATGGAAAAAAAGCTTTTTAAAAAACTAAGAGCTTTATATAAAGCAACATTCTGTGTTAACAAGATGTTAGAGATAGATAACAAAAAAAGGCATCATACTATTTCTATATAAGAATGACCAGTGAGAAATGCAGTAAACGTTGTTCTTCTAGTATTGCAATGCATTTAAGAGTTTACAATCAAGTTGAAGAACTGCACTTAAAAGACAAAAGGTGATAAATTACTGGAAGCCCCTAAAAGAGGCACTCAATCATTAGAATGTTCTATAAAGAAATGATGAGGAGAAAATATGCTTACATTTAGTTACTGTAAACATTTGCTGGTATAACTGTAGTTAAAGGTGAGATAATACTTTTTCCTTGTAAGTGTACACTGAATAGCAGTTGGAATAAACAATCACCTTAGCACAGAAAAATAGGTAAGATTTATGCAACTGATGGAACATAGGAAGTACTAACTTCAGCAGTATCACTATGCTGTCCTAAGAGGTAGGCTTAAGATGTAGGCTTACCTGATTCATTCTGCTTACAATACTTAGCAAAGGAGGAAAGCCAACCTGAAAAAAGTCAAGTTGGAAAATGCAGAAACATCACAAACACCTTTTTTTCTAAGTTAGAACTTACTACCATTTGATCAGAACATTTGTAATACAATCAGAAATTTGAATTCTGTTCTGAGCTTTGACATCTATTGGAAAAACAAGACAACAAAACAGTATTCAAGTAACTTCAAGATAAGGTCTAGCCAAATTTGGTATCAAATAGCATTGCCTTTGCTGTTACTTGTAAAACAAGGGTGTGCTTTTTTTTTTTTTAAAGCTGCAGTGAAGGGCATTTTTAGAGTAGCATGTACAAGGACAGGAAGCACCTTCACAAAACACTAAACCAGACTATGGATAAAACTTTCCATCCTGTTCTAGCAGTGAATTAGTGTGTTCTAGCTGGGAGCAGATGGGGGAACTTCCCCAGTTTTTTGACTGAACTAACAGACCTGTTCTCTGTTTCACTCAGTTTCAACCTAGAAGGGAAGAGAAATGGGTCTTACTGGGCTCACCAGACAGCTTGCTTTATGTTTAGCACAACGTGGTAATAAACAGTAGCATTGTTTCTGGTAGCTATTTGTGAAAATAACAGTTGAAAATTAGTCCTCTTATACTCACCTTTATGTAATCAATTCCTAGATGTTCATTATCAGATTCTGCATCTACTTCTGAGTACACTCTTTCACCCAGGCAGAACTTCTTCCAACCTTCTTCATCCTCTAATTTGGGCTGAAGTAAATAAAAATAAAAGCAAACAGTGAAATATAGCTATCTTGAAGACAACAAAGAACAGACATGGTAATACTCTCCAGTTGTTGAATTACACTGTAAAGCAAGATTAACCACAAATTTAATGACTAGGAAAAACACATAACCGTTGTGAATTCTACTCACCATGTTAACATTGCTGTCCAAATCCTGTGACCGCCAGTGATGTCTGTGCTTGTTCAGGCTCTGAATAATTAAAGCCAAATCAGTTTTAACTTTACACTTATCAGATCCTAGCCATAATCTTATCTTCATTAAAAAGGAAATTCTGAAATCAGTAAAAACATTCCTGAGTACATATTCCTCTAGCCTCTTGGTATAAATATAACTGCTGCTTATACTGGGTTTTTGGAAATAATATTAAAGCCAAAGGAATTTTAAAGTCTACTGCATAAAGCTTTAAGTTTAAGTAGTAAGTTTTACTAGTCTTAAAATCTTTTTTTATGCTTGCTGTAACAAGAAAAAACTGGGTTAGTCAAAAAAGCAAACGTAAAACCAATACCATGCTTCCAACAGTGCTCTGCGTCAGTGCCTACAGAATTGTGAAAGACAGTAGGCTTACTTTCCTAGAACATTTCTTCTTACAGGGATGCCATGTAAGACAAATTGATCTCCATGACAATTTCCTATTGGAAGTATAAGCTTTTGTAATGGAAATATTTTTCCCTCACTCAATTTTTACTCTAAAAGTAACCACTAAAAAAAATGCTGCAATGAACATTAGCTGATGCGTAATGTATTGACAAATGACTTTTGATGCTCTTTTCCCTCCACCTTCGCTGCTTTATCTTCCTCAAAAAATACAATAAATGAGCTCACACGAGGCTCAAGGCCACAGCAGCTTCAGTGCAATTGATTATACTGCAGTGTATTCTGGTATTTTTACAATGCAATATCAATACATTATAGACATGCCTTCAGCAGTACTGGAGCTGTAAAATATCTTCATATACACTCTGTTTGATTAGTGCACAGAGAGACACTGTTCAGCTCTCCATTTCTTTTCTGTAAAAGCAAGGTACAAATATGGTAGGAAAGTCTATGCTAACACTGCATCCGCACAAATCCACTTTAGTAAATCAGTATTTCTGACCATAATGGCTCCCACTGATGCCCATAGGACCCTAAATGAACTGTGATATATGAATCTCATGGTGGATAGGAATCCACTCGTTCTATAGTTCCACAGAACAATGTAGAACACTGTTGGTTTTAGTGTCACTGTGTAACATCACAGTGATTTCTGTCCTTCCTCACGTACTCCGTATCATTCAGTGTAAATATTGCCAGATATTTTTGCTTTATTTTTATTTAACATGACTCTCAGGAAGGAGTTTCATCAGAAGTTTAAAAGCCTCACAGTATATTCCCATTTTATTTTATTTTTTAAAAATTAAAACAGTTAACTAGCAACATCTGATCAAAATGTTATGACTTTATGGTAGGAAAGACATAAGTTTGTCCCCCCTAAAACACAGATGTGCAAGTTAAAAGACCCCCCATTCTCCATCACACAATTTTCTACCTGACGAACGGATGAGAAATTGGCCACTTGCTGCTGCTGCCACTTGAGTGTTGGAGAGTATCCTTCTGGAGCAGGCTGACATCCAGAAATCTAAGGAAACACTGGTAATAATTATAATGTATAAAGAGCTTTATAAAAATAATCCTTAAAAAACAAGAGAATTAGTAAATAACTACCAGGAGATAAAAATAGAAGTACTCACTTTAAAAAAGGTAATTTCCTGACAACTGATTTAAGTTGGTCTAGACAAAATTTCTCCTGCTTGATGGTGCATGTATGCAAAGAAGGAAAATTAAATATGTAGAATGTACTGTTGAAGAATCTTTTAACGTTATCTTTTTAGCACCTTAACTTCCCTGTTAATAAAGGAGAGTGCTCTTTCTTTATCTTGGACAGGTGCTATTAATAGTAGGAGTTCTTCTTGCTCAGATAGTAAGTTGGGGAAGACAGTAAGTAAAAATATAAAAATCTTTTAGGTTAATTGACAATTAAGTAGATATAACCTCTTCAGAGATTAGCATGAAAGAATTACAGTAGAGAAAAATCTTTCTACAAATGTTTAAGAGTGCCATTATGAAGAAGTGAGACAAATGAATAGAACAGCCACAATGGTCACGTCAATAGTAGAAGCTTTAGCATAGCAATCTAGCAGGCAGATTTTACAGTTTTTGTTGAAGAAAGACAAAATTGGGCACTTGAAATATTTGGAAGTAGATTAAAAAAAAAAAAAAAAAGAAATATGACAACAGAAAAATCTACTTGTAAGGGGAAATCCCAGTAAGAGGTTCCATCAAAAAGTGAAGAAATGGAGCTAGCATTTCATCTTACATTAGCTGTACTTACTGCTCTTAGTGCCTCATTCAGGATATATTTTTGAATCTAGATACAGATATTGCTTTCTGCTAAAGCTTATGCAGGTTTTACGATAGACTTGTAAGATTTAGCTCAGCATTTGATTCCTTCAGGCAGAAAAAGTCTGCTGTGTGTTGGTTAGAAGGGGTATGACTGATTTAAACTGATCAGCTACAAAGACTGCTTATTGCCCAGAAGTTCAACAGGCATTTCTTCAAACCCTGAAGTTTCATTTATTTCATTAAGAGCTGTAAGATCCAGCAAGCTGTTTTAGTTATGCTCACGACTCCCCCGTCTTTCCAGCCGCTTGTCTCTTAAAGCAAAAGGCATAAAGCAGCCCAGACTTACTGCAATGTTTACCGTCTGCTTCTTTCTTAGTTTCTTGGGGTCTATTTGTGCCACGACCACATCTGGGCATCGCGCCGCTTCAATCCTACAAAACAAAATCAAACTGCTGTATTGCAGTGGGCGGTTATAGGCTGAATATGGCATCTGTGGAAATCTTCACTTATGCAAAAAAAACCCAACTGACTCTGCAGGCAATTCTCACAGAAGGCCTGACTTCAGAATTACCAAGTATTCCCTCTTCATACACAAGTGCACTGGCGCCCTTGAAGCTTGTATGCTCCTAAGTTGCCTCGAAGCGAGGCTGCGCATCCCATAGCGACATCCTGGGACACTACTGCTACACGGAGCCCAAAATCGGACCGCCGTCTTCCTCGAACCGAGCTTCAGCACTGGGCTCGCCGGGGAATAACGGGCCCCTCGGGCACACGCAGCGGGAAACGCGCCGCCCCGACGCAGCCCGACCGGCCCGCCGCCAACCCCCGGCCCGCCACTCACTGGACGCGCCTCAGGTACTCCTGCGGCGTCCGGGGCGGCACGGTGGGGTCGAAGTCGTCGGGCAGGTCGCAGTCCCCAACGGGCAGCAGCCGCGGCATCAGCTCCTCCACGGCCGACTCCATCGCCCCGCCGGCCGCAGCCGCCAGCCCGGCTGCTCTCGCGAGAGACGCGGCCTCGCGCAGGCGGAGCGCCGCCACCGTGCCCAGGCGTTGCGGCCCTCGTGAGCGCCGTGGGCTGTTCCGCAGGGCGGAGGGGAAGGAGGGGGCTGGCCGTGTTGCCGGGGAACTGCCCAAAGCGATAAGCCCGTTCCTGAGCTGGACGGGACCCCTGATGCCCACATTTAGGCCCTACGTCATTCTCACGTACCTTAGTTTTTGCAAGTGGTTCTTCACAACTCACTCATTGATAACACTGCCTTTTCCTTCTGAGGACGGGCAGTAATAATGCTTATCCCTTCCTTGGATCCCAGAGATCTGTGGTGAAAATTAATTGTCCAAAGTGCTGTAAATCCAGGTGTAGACCTGGAAGCGCTTGGCTGAGATTTCATTTTGTTTCTGTATGGGTTTATCTAAATAGTAATGGGCTGGATCCCAAATCAAAATCTAAGCAGCAGCAGCAGTGAGCTGGGTTACTTCTCAGATAAAAAGCAGAGGGACGATGCTGTAATTGTTGAAATCATGTAAATTGTCTCTTACCAAACTCCTGTATATTACTGTTTCTTAGTAGTTCTTTCTGAACAGCGTGCTAAATCAGTATGCTAAATGCAGCCCATACAGCAGAACAGTGTAACTCTAAATTGTTCTCAGTTTTGTTCTTTATGTTTCATAAGACTGTATTTTAGCAGCTCCAAAAAAACACCAGCCCTAACTCCTCCTCTCTGCTGACTTTTGTTTGCATTAAGGTGTTTCCAAATCCACCTACGTGTAACAGGGAGTCCGGATCTCACATCCTGGTTGAGTGAGACAGCTGCAGCCATTGTTTGAAATAAGGCCTGCTAATCCAAAGCCACAGTGATGCCTCTGGGAAGGCTGACTAACAGACAAGGCAGAGATGCTGGTGAGTAAAACTGTGAAAAAGTTCTCTTCTAAAACTTTGGTAATATTCAGACGTTATTTTTTTTTCTATTTGTCACTGAGTCAAGAACTATGAACGGAAAGAGATTCCAGAAATAAAATATATTTTCTCTACTGGGACATGTTTTTCCGTATAAACTTTCGATTTATACAGTTTAAGTCAAGTAATTTTTAAAAATTATTGCAGGTAGTCTTCCAGCAAAGTTGTCACAGATTTTACCAATGGTGCCAGTGCAACAGCTGGTCAGTGTAATTCAATGGAAGAAGAGGAAAAAGAATCTGGAACAGAGTTTCATGCTCACTTCTCAACTGCGTAGCCATTGCAGAAGAGTACTTTTCCAAAGAAAAGGTAAGCTGCTACCTGTGGGCAGGCACTGCTGCCTAATAACGTCTGAGACATCAACTGAGAATTGTTTATCAAGAAAAATAGTATTAGTACAACCTAATAATGGAAGACAATGGCACATTTTCTCTTAGTATGTAAATACAGTGTTATCACCTGATCTTCTGTACAGTGTTAGTGTTATTGCCTCTCTTTGCTTCTCTTGGTTTGCACCCTTGTAGTATCTGCAAGACTTTTCTTGAAGCTTAGAACACTGGATTGTCATTATGTAATGAAATTTAACTGTGCTAACAACTCATTAGAAGAGTATTTGAGTACTTCTGAAATGCAACACTGAATTACTTTCTGTGCATCTGTTTGAATTTCACCAAAAGGTTTTCATTTCATTTTTTTACGGAGGAGGTTCCATGTCCTTGACGCTCTGCAGCTGAATATTCCCACAGCTGACAGTGGGATTCAAGGGCAGTGAAAATTAAAATCCTCCCTTTAAGATGTGCTTTTGTTTACTTGCTCATGTTTGTAGACTAAGGAAAGCTGGCAAACAATACTGGAGATGCTAATGGTATAGAACCCAGAAAAACAACCAAAGAAAAAAAAAACCAACAAAACCTGAATTGTACATTCAGTGCTACATTAAAATTTCTCTGAAGATATTAAATAAACATGCATTGTACGTTAAAGTATTTCTAAATGTGAGATAAAATATTGTCTCAAGCTGAAAGCCACCACAAATATGCAATCAATCTATTTTTTATCCCCAGAAGCCTGAGAAAACACGTAAACACGAGGAGGCGGAGCTCCCTCTAGTGGCCGCAGCCCGTCATTTCCCAAACACCGCTGGGACGAAGATCGAGTTTTTTAGAAGAAAGCTCAAAGTCGAAAGGCAAAAAGCGGACGAGCAAACACGAGCCCCTGCTCTGGTAAGGCAGAGAGTGGTTGTACGGGCTGTCTCACGCCAGGTACATCCCTGCCCGCTGCTAAGGGGAGAGTCAGGCCGGGCACGCCGAGCTTCGCTCGCAGCGGGGAAAGGTGTGGAGCTGCGGCGCTCAGCCCGCCCCCGGCCCGCCGCTCTATGCCCCTTGACGTGGCGCTGACTCTCCCATCAGCCATGTTGGCTGCGTCGGCGGCGCTGGGGCGGCTGCGTGCGCCAGGGGGAGAGCGAGCGCGAGGCAGGCGGCGGCCGGGACGCGGGGTGAGCGGAGCCCGGGCTGCGGCGGTGGGAGCGCGGAGCATGGCGGGGAGGAGCGCCCTTGGCCGGCGCCGAGCGCTCCCGTGTGGGGCTGACGGCGTTCAGCCCTGCCGGTGCGCCGGGGGAGCGCGGCCGGGCGCTGCCATTTCCGTGGAGGAGAACCATGGGACCGCGGGGCCGAGAGCGACTTGCCAGCTCTCCCCGCGGCCTGCAGCTAGCCGGGGAGCGCCCACCCCGTACGTGGGGCCCTGCCGGCAGCCGCCGAGAGCCCCTCGGCCTCAGCCGCACGGCCTCGGCTCCGCCACCGCTCCGCTGTGAGGTGTGGCTCGGCCCCGGCGGCGGCTCGGCTGTGCTGGCGCTGGGCTGCGCGGTGCGAGCGGCGTGCCGAGCCGGCGGGATGGGCAGCGGGACCCTGCGGTACGCGTGGAGCTGTGCGAGCGCTGTGCTAGGGAGACCCTGGCGCGTGTGGATTTGTTTGCTTATTCGTTTGTTTTATTTTTACACTTAGGTGCGTTCTTGTATATCCAGATCGCTTCTTTTGTCCCTGACAAAACTGGGAAAGCAGGTTTAAGTGTAAATGAGTGAAACTTAGATTCTTACATTATCGGTTTGACAGCTTGTGGTTGCCTCCTCGTATTGACCTCCTGGAACTGTGGCAGAAGTGTACCTGATAGGCTGAAGACCTATTTGTGTGTGTGTGTTTTTAGTGGATATTATTTTACTGACTTTCTGTACTGGAACACGTTTACGAGTGCTGCGTAAGGGTGCTGAGTGGAAGGAGCTCTGCAAATGGTCTGTTATGGAGAAACTACATCGTTACTGTTGGCAGTTAGTTCTACAGCAGATACTGAAAATGATGTAGCTTCAAAGTGATGTATTTCAAAGCTGTTCATTTGGGTAGAGGATGGCTTTCTGCGTGGTGATTTGTGTGTTGGTTAGAAAGTCCTGACTGTACTCTTACACCCAGTCAGAGTAAATGCAATGATACTATTGTTTATCTCAGAACGACACCTTTACAGCCAGCTTGTTACTCTTTATGCAATTCAGGTGTGGTTTATTTGAATGTGGTACAGCATGAATTTGCCACTGTGCAGGGATGGAAGGAAAGCTCAGCTTCAGAAGTGGGAGGAAGCCTGAAAGGACTGTTAGCCTCTTCTGAGTGTTTGTCCTGCAGCACAGCATATTGACACCCTCAACTCAGAGATGTTGCTATTCAGCTCTTCTGAAATCACTTCTCTGTGGTTTGCTGAGGTTGGCAATATGTATTTTGTGGCTCTCAGGCAGATGATGGCTCTCAGTTTTTAGTGCATAGCCTGTAGATCAGGAGGATTTGTTCTTCCTGTCTTATGCTACACAGCTCCACACTTATCCCAGAGAATCTGCATGGATAGCTATGAAAATGTTACCAAAACTGAGTGACTTGTCAATGAGATTCACATCTGCTCTAAGTTGAAATGTGTAAGCATTATTTATCTTTGAGGGGAAATTTGAATGATGGGATCATAGAATATCCTGAATTGGAATGGAACCCACAAGGTTCACTAAATCCACCCCCTACTCAAAATCTAAACCCAGTGTGTGAGAGCAGTCCCTTGAGCTGTCGAAATGTCCCTTGAGCTCTGTCAGCTTGGGGCTGCACCTGCCACCCTGGGGAAGAACCTTTTTCTAACACCCATCTGATCCCTCCCCTTTGCAGCTCCTTGTCATTCCGTCTTTTATTAATAACCCTCTTGATTTTTAGCAGATTCTGTCCTCTGAATAGGAATTATCTATTGGAAAGTAACAGTATTTAAATCACTAAATCCAATAAATCTTTGCTGTATATGCATGTACTTTATAGGTCACTGCATGCTGATGTTTGTACATTGCCCTGTGTGGAGCAATAAGTGATAAGTTAAAATAATATCCATGTCAAGCCGTTTCAAATGTGTCTGGGTTAACATGGAAGAAGGACTTTGAACTCCAGTTCAAAGCAGAAAGTAGGAATTGACATTGCAGTGTGTGGATGTGGAGCTCGTGGACTTCATAGCAGGTTCAAATGGAATGGCTTTAGTGGCCTCTGTTGCAATTTACTCAGTCTTCTTAGGAGATCATTTTAAAAGGAGGGATTATTTCAGTTTGTGCTTATAACTGGGACTCTTTCCTCATTTTTTTTTTAGCACTACTCCATTTCTCAGGGATAATTTTCCTTTGCATTTTACTCAGAACAATGATGAATTAACCTTGATATATTTGGAGACAAACTTTTTGTGTTCTGCATCCTTTTCAGATCCTAGGCTATCCTTTCCTCCCTCTGTGGAATTATTTTCTATTTCTGATTTCTCTGGCTTCTGAATATGTCTTTCTCCTTGTATTTTTATCATTTGCCCAATGGCCTTGCAGCATGAGTAGAAGTAGCAGTGGAAACATTCCTGTGTGCAGATTTCCACGTGGCTTCTTGTGCTGCAATTACAGTGATGCATGGATCTGCTCCTGGTGTCAGTGAGATGCTCGTGAAAATGTTGACAGACTGTTATCATAGTGTATGTGCTACGTATGGAAATTAGTGATTGCATCTGTGACAAACTGCATGAGGGGATATTGTATAGTTTGTATGATAGTCTTTGTTTCATAGGAACAGTTTTGAGGGTGGTTTTTGTAGTTTTCGTCACTTCTGTGCTGCTGATAATTTCCTAATTATGAAATGTAGAATTTTTTATGGATTATGTTAATCTGCTTGGTTAAAAGCCATTTTTAGAATCAAATTATTAAGTTAAACTACAATCTAGAAAACTTTATAAGTTTTTAACTGTTACATAAACCAAAGATTTTTGTTCTAAAATAATTGTATGTCCACATTCTACTAACGATTATCTTTTTATTTTAGTGATACCCAGAGGAGTTGACCATGACAACCTTCCTGGAATTTATCCAGCAGAATGAGGACAGAGACGGAGTTAGATTCAGCTGGAATGTTTGGCCATCAAGTCGTCTGGAGGCCACGAGGATGGTAGTCCCAGTGGCTGCCCTCTTCACACCACTGAAAGAACGGCCAGACTTGCCTCCTATTCAGTATGAACCAGTTCTGTGCAGTAGGACCACATGTCGAGCTGTTCTGAATCCCCTATGGTAAATCTAATGCATTCGTTTTTATTATGTCCATATTTTTGCTTACAAACCAATGTCTAGAATAGTGCTGGTTGAAGTGTGTGAAAGATGGCAGTGTGTTGAGATATTCCTCACGTGAGTATACAGTTCAAACTTTTAGATAAGAAAATCTGTGTGTAAAAATCTGTGCTTATAAAAAATCTGTGCTTTTGAGGTGTAACAGGCATGATTAAAAGATGACGTTCATTCAGCTGGGTTTTTCAGTGTACTTCAGGCATGTTATTTTTCGTGGAATTGAACATCTTGTGTATTAGTATTTCACCTCTAGAAAATTAACTCAATGTAAAAAGTTACACTACTTATTTGTAACTTTCGGGCCCTAAGATGATTTAATTTCCATGTAAAATTAACTGTTACGAACTTTAATTCATTTGTAGACTGAAACAGGTTATATGGTTTAACTTGGAAAAACAAGCTGAAAAAAGATGTTACAGATAAATAAATAAACTAGTTTTGGGCATGAGAGAGGATAAAATCATAATTAAGGTAAAGAATGATAATGGCACAATCACAGATGACTGTAAAAGGTTGGAAGCAGCAGAAGCATTTCATGCATCATTCCAAACACAAGAAGCTGAACAGTTTCCAAGTAGAATTTGATAAGCTTGTGAAAGGTACAGGATAATAGTGGGAGGCATGATGTAACGTATCTTGTAGAAATACTTAACTTCGTATATTTTTGAAAAATAAGAGCAGACGTATTCTAGAGTCACTGGAGGAAAACTATTTTTTACTCAATGTAAACTTTTTTTATTGTATCTTTATAGCCAAGTGGATTATCGAGCAAAACTCTGGGCTTGTAACTTCTGTTATCAAAGAAATCAGGTAAGAAATGAAGCATTCAGTAGGCTTAAAAAAAAAAAAAAAAAAAAGAGAGAGAGAGACAAAAAAAAAACCCCAACATTGTAAGCTGAAAATGAAAAATTCTCATTTATCAAATCATAGTTGTGAGATGAAATTGGCAGCGACTGTATCTTCAGAGATTGCATTGAGATTTTTTTCATGATAGCAATAGTGAACATCTGCCATGGAAAACAAAGTAGTCCATACATATGTTTTTGTTTTTGTTGAGGTTGTAATCTTTTGCTTGTTCTTAGTGTTTATGTTTTTCTTTGCAGTTTCCTCCTACATATGCTGGCATATCTGAAATGAATCAGCCGGCTGAGCTTCTGCCTCAGTTCTCTAGCATTGAATATGTAGTACAGGTAAAATCATTAAATAAGATATTTAATGTTAGCTATAAGCTAACAGTGTACAAAAATAACAAATTTTAGTTAATCACTGCATGTTAATGACTGAGTCCATATGTGCATGTCAGTAGATTGAAGGTTTATCATCAGTTGGAAATGGGAAACGTAACTTATTTGTAAGAACACAAGCATGACTAATAACACTGTTGTTCTAAAAAACATCAAACCCCGAAACGGAATGAGGTTTCTTTTAAATGCAACACTTTTCTTAGGTATATTTCTAAAACTTAGAGTTTAATTTTTGTTTTTGCTGGGGGTTTCTTTACTGTTGCTGCTTGCTCAAATGATTTTGACTCAAATTGTTGATTTAAATTTCATAAATTATTTGAATTTAAGTTTGTAATTGAATAATTATCAGTTGGTATTGGATTAGAGAAAACAGCTAATACTTATTCATTAGGATCGAAAAGAGTTGAAAGGACTGGGAACAAAAAAAGAATGTACAATCTAAAAGTGCAAACCTTGTGATCTCTGAATTCTACTTTTGAGGATTGCAATTTCAGACTTCAGTGAGGCATTCAGATTATGGAAAAAAAGCTGAACAGAATCTCTATTTTGCCAACTGATTTAAGACAAAGTAAAGGAAATATTTAGCGCAGTAAAATTTGCTGAGAAGGAAGAACTGTTGGTTTCTAGATAAAATCCTACTGAATCAGAATCTTTTATAGTTGTGATTAACTTATTACAGTTATCTGCATTTTGAGCAATAAAAACTCGTTGTTTATTAAATGATTTGTAACATTGGAACATGCTTTAAAATTATCTTGGCATTCCAAAATGATTTTTTTTTTAGTATATGTTTGATTTTTGTTGTAGAGTTCATTATGATAAGGATTTTGTTCCTCTTGAGCCTGATATACCAATTATTATTTGGAGGGAGGAAGGAGATAATTTAGATTGAACATTGATGTTATCGGTATGATTAAAGTATCAAAACTTACCCAAAATATATTTTATTTCTTCATTTTTGATCCTGTAAGGATTACAAGATTTGTTATGTGTTGATGTTTGTATTTCTTAAAGCGTGGTCCTCAGATGCCCTTGATATTTCTTTATGTTGTGGACACATGCATGGAAGATGAAGACTTGCAAGCTCTGAAGGAATCGATGCAGATGTCTCTTAGTCTCCTGCCACCAACTGCCTTAGTAGGTCTCATTACCTTTGGACGAATGGTGCAGGTTCATGAGCTTGGCTGTGAAGGCATTTCCAAAAGTTACGTCTTCCGAGGAACGAAGGACCTGTCTGCAAAGCAACTGCAGGTAAGAGACAGAAAGAAAATAGAAGTCATCAAGATGACGAAAAAAAACACTCTGTAAACAAATGTTGTACTGAAATCTTGTGTGTTTGACTACAGGAAATGCTAGGACTTACAAAAGTAGCTGTTTCACAAGTCGGTCGGGGTCCTCAAGTGCAGCAGCCACCACCTTCTAACAGGTAATGTGCTTAAAACATTTAAAAACTCATCTTGGCTATAGCAATTTACTAGAAAACTTATGTTGTGTGCTAAGGAAAATATCAAACGAGAGTTGAGCCTTCTGATAGGTCAAGTACAAGTACAAACTACTTGGAAACCAGTGGCTGTAGTTTGTTTCCTTCCTGACAATCGTTTGTACTCCAAAGAAAAGATGTAATGTGTGGTAGTAAAATCATCTGGATGATGTTTTTGAAATGTCCTGAGAGAATGTTAAACTGGCATAGCAGAGATACATAAATAACTGTTTCTGTTGGTTTGTGCTTTGGAAGGTGTTAATGACTGCCTTAGTGCCTCTCTTCTGTCAATACCTGGTTTTGTCTGTACTTTCTGTCTTATGCTTTTCTTCCCTCCACTTTTGTCTCACATTTGGAAACTGTGGACTGATGTTTGGTTCTCCTGTGTACCCAGTGAGACATAAAATAAATTGCTAAAATACTTTAAAAAAAAAAAAAAAATCTCAACCTTCCTGTAGGTGCACTTGTTGACAGTCTCTCAGCACTGAGAAAACAAGTGCTCTTTTTAATACTTTTTCTGGTTTCTGATTTTTTTTTTTCCACTGAAGTAGTGACACTTGTTTCTTTCTGAGATCCATAGATGGCTATCTGCTGCGTTCTTTTGACTAGATGTGGTTCTTTCTGGACAGTGGTGATGTGATACTTCAGGGTCAGCAAGGTTTTAATTTACAAGCTCTTTGTTGTACTTCGGAAGTTGATACGCTGTCTGTGTAGTACTGCTGAGCTGCATTGTCTTGGTGAGGCAGAAGCATTGCTCTGAATCTAGAGTGGTGTCTGATATTGCTAATATATGTCTGCTTTGTTGAGCAACTAATATAATTCTTATTGAAAAATTAATTCCATCTGTTTGTTTCCAGATTTCTACAACCAGTACAGAAGATTGATATGAATCTTACTGATCTTTTGGGTGAACTGCAGCGAGATCCTTGGCCAGTTCCACAGGGGAAAAGGCCCTTACGTTCCTCTGGAGTGGCTCTCTCTATAGCTGTAGGACTTCTTGAGGTCAGAGCTTTAACTACACTTGTGCTACTTATATAGATAGATTTTTGTTGCAGAAAAGCTCACATAACCAATATATAAAAATTTTAATAATTGATGCATATGAGATCTGTATGATGATTCTGATTGATATCATGCTGTACACACACAGAGTCATTGTGTGTTTAAACATGCATTTCAGTGAGGCAAGTTTCAGATTTTGAATTAGCAAGGAATTCTAAAAAGTACAGTTAATGTTAAAATTATTGTTAAAATCTTATCAGCATGAAAAATGCCTACATTCTTCTGTCTGTAGGAAAAAAAAAGTAGCAAAAAGTGGTTGTTTTGTTTGTCCTCTGTTTCCTGCAGTGCACTTTTCCAAATACTGGTGCACGTATAATGATGTTCATTGGAGGACCAGCTACACAAGGACCTGGGATGGTTGTAGGGGATGAGCTGAAGTTACCTATAAGATCGTGGCATGACATTGAGAAAGACAATGCTAAATATGTTAAAAAGGGTACTAAGGTAAGAGATGATATTTGAAGCAGTTACTTGTAAGTAAATATTTACAGTGCTTGGCAGTGTAAAATAATGTTAGTAGAGGTAGTAAGAGTATAGAGAGGTGGGAATTGTGTGTTTTCCAGTAACTATTTCTGAATAATTGTATATCCTCATGAGTTTTTTCAGAAATGACAGTGTATTGACTTAGGACTTTGTCCAGCTCTCATTAAAATTCTTCAGAGTGTTTCCCTGATTTAACTTGGAGCAGTTCATGTTACTAAATGGTATATCTGAAGTAAGACTGTCTGCTTGTACAAAAGCTGCTTAAGACTGTTTCTTTAGTTGGAGGGAGGATTAGTCAGTATTATTTAGGCACAGTTCATTTCATCCTAAATGCACACTTGTGCAGGTGAGCTGCATCCAGAACCTTTTGAATCCATCTTGACTGATTATGATGGGAGTTAAATTAGCTCAGTCACAGGCACCTGTCATTGTAGACACTTGAGATTAGAGAAGTAAATTAAATTCTGTGAGCTGGATCTACTCCCTAATGCGCAGTTGGAAAAGAAAAAATCAAGGTCATTTTCTAGTTGAAATAGCAGCTACTGGTCCATCTAGTGTGTGTTGAGTTCTCGGCTGGTGAGATGAATGAAACACAGATGTTGAAAATTTCAGTTTAAAATTAACATCAGGAGAAAATATTCTTCTGTCTTTTATTAGAATATGGTATGAATAAAATCTGATGCTGTTTTAGATAAATTTTGGGAGTCAGGGATTTAATGTGAAGTTGACAGTTCATGTCATAACTTGCTGTAAGTTGTATTTTCATCTCTCGTTTAGCATTTTGAAGCCCTGGCTAATCGTGCTGCTGCAAATGGTCATGTTGTTGACATATATGCATGTGCATTGGATCAAACTGGTCTTCTGGAGATGAAGTGCTGTCCCAACTACACTGGGTATGTGCCCATTCAGTTTTAAGTAATCTATGAAGATGCAGTTTTCTATTTTTTTGAATTATTTCACAGGAGGCACTTAGCAAAAACATTCTGCAGGTTTGTTTGTTTGTTTTAAATTTAAATCTACTGTCATGGTTGCATTTGTGCTGGAATTTCTCAGTTTCTGTCAAAGTTGTTACCGTACTTGTGAGTTTGTAAGAAGTCTTTTAACTGTTTTTCTTTAATTTGCCCTGCTTGTGACTTAAATAACACGGCTGTCTTAGACAGTTTTTCAGTGTGTTTGTGCGTATATATATATATGCTTTGAGCTTATGTACTGCTAAAGACCTGTCTTCTCTCTGCTCAGAGTAGAACAAAAGTCAGTTCTATTCCTTCTGCCTTGTTTATGCCCTTCTAGAAACTGTTGTTTGTAAGTTCAGCTACTGTCTCACAGGATTATCGGGTTGTGTACTTCACAAACCTTGTTGCTCCTGATTTTTGCTCCATCTAGCCAGTTCTACATTTCATACGTGCTCTTGTATTCCGTCAGGGTGTCTTGGCATTGGTTCATTTTTAATCTGATCAAAACAAATTCTGATCTTTCTTATAAACCACTCCTCTATTTTGTTTCATTGTTAATGACACCCTCACCCTTCCTGTTAGGCAGACTTACAGCCTGGCGTAGTATTTTCCCAGTGAAAGATTTTGTTAGAGGCTATAATCACAGTTACTTTAACATGCTTATTGGGCAGAACTTCACTTGAAAAATTCATCCTTAAAATTTAGCAGAATGTTAATCTAATAATAGTCAAGAAGACAAAAATGTGTCTCATTACCATCTCCTTCATTTTTATCTTTAATAGAAGCAAACTACTTAAATCCCATGTGCTAAATAATTGCACAATGTGTCATCTATTTTAACTTCAGATCTTCCTTTTTCTTTTTTGTGTCTAGTGGCTACATGGTAATGGGAGATTCTTTCAATACGTCTTTATTCAAACAGACCTTTCAGAGAGTATTCACAAAAGATATGCAAGGACAATTTAAAATGGGATTTGGTGGCACATTAGAAATAAAGGTAAGAAAAAAAATGCAGTGTGCTAGTGAAACACTACGTGGGATTGCTATTAAATGTAGCATTTCTACCCTTTAAGGAATTGTTAGGAACCTGCTAAAGTGATGCATTAGGATTTGCTTGGACATAGCTGTTACTGACTGGTTATGTTTTTGCAGTTTTGCAATTCTCTGCATGATAGTTAGATATGATGTTAATTCCCTGCATTCAGTGACAGCTAAAAGGGAAACTGTACTGAAACTAGTCTGTTAGAAGTTCAGAATGCTATATGCTTATATTTTTGGTGTCAGTAAGATCGAAGTCTACATAGTGCAGCAAATATTTCATTTTCCATTCTTATCTGAATCCATATTGGCAGTTCAGCAGTGCTTATTTGTATCTCCTGTCTTTTGAGAAGCTTTGAGCTGAGTGTGTTCCAGGTTCAGGTATAGCCTTCAGTCATCTTTCTTGGAAAGTATTACAACGTTGTCTAGTAGAAGAATATGTAGCTATTTTCTTGTTCAGCAAAATTCCTTTCAAATTTTTGCTACCAGGACAAATAATGGAACCTTCTTTTTTCATGTAAATGTTGCTGTGAATTTTTTTGGGAGATCCAGGAAAATGCAGTAAGAGAGGCTCAGCTATAGAGGAATGTACAGATCACTTAAAACAGTAAAATTATATTGCAAGAATGTAAATGACTAGATTTTCTTTTTAAATATGTTTAGAAGATACAGAGAGTGAATTCACTGTAAGATACATACAGACTTATCCTACAGATCTTCAGTTTTAATCTCATGTTTTGAATATTACAGTGATTTCCTTGGAAAATAGACATGATGCAATATGTTTTCTAGATTCTCAGGTCTACGAATAACTGGACTTATCCTCTATGTTTTAATTTATGTTTGTACTGTTTTTTCAGATGAGTTTATAATTAAAGCCAATATACCTAATACTGATGTAGAATATGACCAGGTAAAAAGCTTGTCTAAGTGTATCGAGCATTATTATATGTATAACCTTTCCTGAAGGTATAAAAAGACTGATATGCATTAGATTTTTCATTATTAGTGATAAAGTAGGGCTGAGTTCTTAGTGTGCCATATTAATGTATGTTTTTCTTTTAAATATAAAGACTTCAAGAGAAGTAAAGATTTCTGGAGCTATTGGACCCTGCGTATCTCTAAACTCTAAAGGACCCTGTGTCTCAGAAAATGTAAGTAAAATTTACTGAAAGTGAAGGTAATGCCCCATTATGGAAAAGTGGATTTAGGATTTTTGGATCTGAAGGGAGAGAGGATGGATGAAACTTCTCCATAAAATGTGTTCAGTTTTCACAGTTTTAAATTAAATGCACTCAAAGGCTGTTCTTAAAGCTCGTGTTCACTGCTAGATTAGATTTGAGTTGCATTAGACCTTGGAGGTCCATTGTTATTTGGTTATATTTGTTCACTGAGTGGTTGCTTTAAAATTGCTATGGTGAAACTATATGCTGCTGTAACAGAAATCAAGTAGAAAGCGAGTTAGCATTCTTAATGTTAAAACCAAATCTATATTCTTCTGTTCAAAAAGAGAGCCATGAAAATATTTTCTTTAGAAAGACTGAGAGAAAGGAGGAGACAAGTTTGGGAACATGACTTTTCCCATTAGTATTCCCATTAGCTACTTTACCAAATATGCATTTAATAATTTAATAAGCTGTTACAGGCTTCTGAAGTAACTCCCTTAAATTTACAACAGACTTAAGTTATCATTTATTTGCTTATTAAGTATTATCATAGTTATTATTAGAGTTTAATGTTATCTTTTATTACTAATAAAAAACAGTTTAATACAGGTAACTGATGTCTTAAATGTCAAAATCTTCTGGTTCTATTCCTAATAGGCTCTGCATTGCAGTGTCAAGTGCTTGCAAATGGCATACTCTCAAGCATTTTTCACAAATACGTATTTTTTTCCTGTCTTTGTGAATTAAAAATCTCAGTACAGAAATTGTTTTCTCTTGGTGGTCTGTCACAGATTCTCTGTCATCACTTCAGTGATTGAGTAAATTGCAGCAAAGTTTATAACGTTCCCCAGAAGCAATTAAATGTACAGCTCCCTTTTTAAGCTATATATTTAAATCACAGGGGACCATAGAAAGCTTAATAGCTCATTCATGTCTGTTGCCCTGCAGTTACATCATAATTAATTTCTATTTCAAAAACCTTTTTTGTTGAGATAATCTGAATTAAAATTTTTGAGAGAAAATGTGTGAACTAAATGTACACATGTGCAACTCAGTTAAGGTAGTAACTGGATAGTTGATTTAGTTGTAACTGGATAATTAATTTAGCTGTAATACTCGGGATACAAGCACAGCAGTGACTATTGCAGGTATAATTCTCCTTCAATATTTTGTTTGGTTTCACTTGTTCTCCTAGGAATGAAACTTAATTTAATTCATATTTTCTGTACTGGTGAATTGATGACAAAAATGAGTTGCCACTTCAAATCACTGTCTGTGCACAGATACTTTGTTAGTTACTAGTGTCTAAGTACTATTTATTATATGAGCTGCCAACAAGAGGTTTTTAATGGCATGGGTTAGAAGTGGCATCCCACTTGAGCACTTTTTTTCATAATTGTAGTAATTTAAAATGATTCATTAAGTGGGAGTGTTATCTTTCCAATCACGTAACAAAGGAACTGCATTTTTCCTAATACATAAAGCTTAGCTTGATGGAACAATGAAGTTGGAACAGTAACAATTGTAATGAGAAATCCTAATCTGGTGTGAGGTATCTTCCCTACTCAAACAGTGTTTCACTGGGAGTTGTCACATAGTTTCAGGAGAGGATTTTGATGCCCTAACTCTTAGAGCTGCTTTCAGCCCTGACACCTACGCTTTGTTTAATACCAAATTCCCAGCGAAAGTATTCCACAATTTTCCCACTCCTGACAATTCTGTATTTTTTTCTCTCTCTCTTTGTCTCTTGTTAAAAAATATTTTTCTATGAGGAAACCTTTAGTAACCAACATTTCACCAAAGTCTAACGCATTTATGGTACAGCTCATTCTTCAAGTAGACACTTATTCATTTTAAAGAAAGAGTTAGAATCCATCTGAAATAGGGTGAAGAAATGTGTGGTGAGTTACCTCTTTGCTTCTACTTCACAGAACTCTGCAGTTCTCTTGCCTGACTTGTTAGATGTTAGCAATGGGATTATATATTTGTTCTAAAATAGTGGTAGGGAATTCACCTATCTTATCAAAACCTAGAGACAGTTTTCCACTGGAGTATGCTGTAGTGCAAACCTGGTCGTACCTGAGTCTTCCTTCTGTGGGAGGTGACAGAAGAATAGTAGTAGGGAAGCTAGTAATAGTAACTGTAGTAGAGGAAACAGTCTACATCTGGTTCATTTGTCTTTCCTCACTCAAACAAATCTGTTTGACTTTCCTCACTCTGAATTTCCTCTTCTTGCTGCTGATCTAAAAATGGAGGTGCATCCTTTTTTTTTTTTTCCTATCTCTTCATGCTTTGGGGAGCTCAGCATTCAATTTGTTACCACTTCAATATGCAATGACCCTTTAATAAGTGAAGGACATATGCACTGCCTTATTGCTATAGTAGTGAGTATGCACAACACAATGATAGGAATCCAGAGGAGCTTACCTTACCACCTTTGGTTAATGCAGTGTTTTACTAGGCCTGCCCACTGGTCAGTGGTGAATTTTGCCCTTATCTCTCAGTGCTGCTCTTTCTTCTGGGACTGCTTAAACTCAGCATATTAATTTTCTTTTTCATGTTTCCTTTATTTTGACATATTTTTTCATTTTTTCTGATTCCATCTTCTTATCTTTCTAATATTTTAAACTTTTTCAAACCATTGTCTTTCTTTAATTATTATTTTTTTTAAATGATTTCTGAATTCAACACTGTATTTGTATTGCAAGTGGTGTTATTTTTGTCTGAGATGATGTCAGAGTGAGCAGGGAGAAAACTTGAAAAGGAATAATTGTGAAATGTTGTCTGTAATAGGTAGATGCTCTGTTGCAAATATAATAATATTTCTGCTTTGTAAAGTTGTTGTATGAATCTGCTTACAGGAGATTGGAACAGGGGGTACCTGTCAGTGGAAGATTTGTGGACTTAATCCTACTACAACACTTGCACTCTACTTTGAAGTGGTCAACCAGGTAATGCGTGCTTGTCTATTAGCTTGATTTCATGTGATTGCTGAAGCAATATTTTTGCTTTTGGTCTTTTTAATGTCTTTTTTTTTTTTTTTTGTCAAGCACAGTAGTAGGTGTATGAGTGATGTTACTGTTCTGCAGCATCAATGTTAAGGAGATGGACATTAACAGATTAATGATGAGTTAGTCTCCTTCTTGGATAACGAGTGAGATACAAAGTGCTTTACTAATTTTGGTTAAGGCTCATTACCTAAGTCCAAATATTTATTTTCAGAACATTACTTAGGGAAATATAGTTCTGCTGCAATATGTGAAGAAGCTGTAACCTATTTATTTAAAAATACTTTTCAGTATTTCTGTTTTAGTTACAATATAATTACTCCATAATGTTACATCTTAATTTTGGTTTTGGTGCTCAGTTTGTAAGTCAAGTAAATAAAGATTGGTTTAATGGAAACACATGAGGGGCAGATAGTCTGTTCTCCTCTCTCCCACTGGGAGGCTTTAGGGAAGAGCATAAAAACATGGCAAGCAAATGCACTGTTGTCTTTGAGTACTTTCCCTACTTTCAGATGTTTGCTACTCAGGAGAGTAATGAGCTATGTATTCTATGTAGGTTTTAAAACCTCTGCTTACCCTAACTATTAGTATTTGCTTTTTATATATTTGTTTTAATGAGCTTTTATTACTGGCTCACAAACTGATCTGGTAGTGGTATGTCAGAGTTAATGTCAGTTGTCCTTTTGAAATTACTTACCTCCTTGACAGTATCAGAAATCTGTATTTCTACTGATCAGAGTTTTGAAATTTCATGCCTAAATTCCAGTCTATATGTTTCAGAGTTGCTTTATGGGATTAATTTGTTGACTTTTTATTGTGCTATCACTTTTTTTGTCATGTGATTCCAGGGTGTTCAGATACAGTTGTTGATTTCATTCAATTCTGACATAGTCCTCTTGAAAATGTTGTTTGTGAGGGTGTGTGGAAGGAGAGAGAATCTTTGAAGGTATCTAGTATGCTCCTTCTATGCCTTAACAGTTTCCAAGCTTATTAGCTATGTTTGGTAAAAATACTGGGTGTGATTAAAGCATCAGTTAATGCATTTATAGAACTTCAGTGGCTTTTGTTAAAGTTTTTATTGTATTGTCATTTGCTTGTTGATTTTCAAATTAAGCTGCAAGATCTCAGCAGCCTCCTTCTCGTATCTTTTTCCTCCCATCCTCAGCACAATGCTCCAATTCCTCAAGGAGGTCGTGGTGCAATCCAGTTTGTGACTCAGTACCAGCATTCCAGTGGACAGAGACGTATCAGAGTGACCACAGTTGCCAGAAAGTATGTGGTTTTTCTTTTTCTTTTTCTCTTTTTGCTTTGACAAATTGTATTTGAAGAAGAAAATACATATTTACCTTTCAGTCTTCACATTTTTATAACCAATCTGTTGTTCTGGGAAATTTAGTGGTGATGATGAAGACAACTTTGAGACAGTTTCCTTTGTTATATTCTGTGGGCTCTTTCCTCTCCAGGAGGTTGCAGTGGCTATGTAATGATGTTTTGGCAGTGCTCTAAAGATGCTTTTGCGTCCAAGGGATTTTAGGTGAAGAGGAAACTTTGAGTGTCCTGATGGAATGATAAAGGGCACCCAATGCCACAATCTTGGGGTGTTGCAGTTCAGTGGCTTGTATATGCCTGTTCTTCTGTGTGTAATCTTTACCTGCAGCTTCCCTGGTTCAGTTTACTTCTCAGTTTTGGAAAGTGATGTTTAATATTATGGAAACATTTTCCAGTGTCAGATGATGTTTGCTTCAAAATGAAGATTTTTGTTTTGTTAATTTGATGGAACATTCAGATTAAAAAAAAAAAAAAAAGAAAAACAAGAAAGCACTGACATTGCTGTTAATGAGTATCATGTTTAAATTTGTTGTATTAGTAGAATCATCTTGGTGACTGTTGAAAAAAACAGAATAGTATCCCATGTAAATTGAGAATAAGCAATTAGATCCCAGAACAAGTACACAAGAAAACAGTGAAGATATGTGGCTAGCTTTGTGGACAGTGTTTTCTGTAACTTAACTTCTCACAGTTTGTCAAGTTTTTAATATAACTGACTGTTTTATATGGGTATGTGGCATTTCTGTAGAGGATATATTTTTAATTAACTTCTTTTTTTTTTTTCTTTTTTTTTTTTTTTGAGAGGCTGCTCATTTATACCCAGTAGATTTTTGAAAGTTCAGTGTGAGATTGTCTGTTAAACTGTTAAGCCTGTTCTCTTTGCCTTAATTTTGAAGATGTATATTTAGAAATTGGGATCCTTTCTTTGTGATGCAAATATGTGTATTTTTCTTTCACAGCTGGGCAGATGCACAGACACAGATTCAAAACATTGCAGCATCTTTTGACCAGGAAGCTGCAGCAATTCTCATGGCTAGATTGGCAGTGTATAGGGCAGAAACAGAAGAGGGGCCTGATGTACTTAGGTGGCTGGACAGACAACTTATACGACTGGTAAGAAGAACTAAATAAAGAGTTACATTGTTTTCTTGTCTCCAGACAATATCATTCACCAGTATTCAGTGCTTGTTTCTTAAAAGTGGGATGAGGCCGGAGTATTTCTACAAGTGGTTATGTAGAGTTTTAAGAGAATTTTCATTTTGAATGATGAAAGAGCAGCTCTATTTTTCTTGAATTTATTAATATCTCCTCAGCCCTCAGCATTTGGTCGCTGTCAGCAGCTAAGAGAAAATCTAACATAGTGCTAGCAGTTATTGGAAGTTTGTAGATTGACTTTTTTTGCTTACAATATTTAAAGTTCTCTTTATTTTCAAAAGTTTGGTGTTCTGTTTGTTTTCGGTTATTATTTCTTTCCTGTAAGTAGCTTTACATTAAGTTCTTAATGATGATGTTCTTTGGGGATGTTTAATCATCTAATTCTGCTGGATGATTTAAATGAAAAACAAAAAGCCAATAAGGCCTCGTATGCAAAATCACTGCTTGCTAAGAAAAGAATTCATGTCAGGTTGTTTGTTTGTTCTTGTTTTTTTTTGCTAGATCTTTATTTGCTTATGAAGATGTAGGCACTTCAAATTGTATGTTTATTAAAACTGAACAAGCTTACAGTAATGGCATGATAAAGCTACCATGTTTCTGAATTTAGATACCATTTTGTTTCACTCCAGTGTCAGAAATTTGGAGAATATCACAAGGATGATCCAAGCTCTTTCAGATTTTCAGAAACCTTTTCACTTTACCCACAGGTGAGTAGAAAGAAAGTTTGTTTATATTAGAGTGAAAAGATCTTTGGTGTTGTAACACTGATAAATAGTGGGATGGAGGTTTAGAGGCATAAGAGGGAACTTCTGGTTTGAGATGAGGGCCATTTAAAAAAAAAAAAAAAAAAAAAAAAAAAAGGGAAAAAAAAAAAAAAGAAAATGATACCAACAACTGTAATCAAAGAGGGGAAAAAAAAAAAAAGATGATGTAAGACATAGCTACTCACCAGTAGTGCCCTGCCAGTCCCTGAGCAATGGCAGCTTCCTGGCCAACTGCCTGCAGTGTTATTGTTGAGCATGATGCCATATGGTATGAAATGTCCTGTGGTCTGTTTGGTTCTGCTGATCTGGCTGTACCCCTCTCCCAGCTTCATGAGCTTATTTGCTGGCAGGCTGAGGTCCATTCCAATCTTTGCCATTCAGTGTTTTTGTGATTCTGAGACCTTTAATTCAAATTTGCTGTAGCATCAGTTTCTTATCCCTTGTTTTCCTGAAAAAATCTTCTCGCTACAACTCTATTTTATGGAATTTCAAATAAATGGTTTTTGTTTTGCAGTTCATGTTTCACTTGAGAAGATCTCCTTTCTTACAAGTTTTTAACAACAGCCCGGATGAGAGCTCATACTACCGTCACCATTTTATGCGTCAGGATCTGACACAGTCGCTTATCATGGTTCAGCCAATTCTCTATGCTTACTCCTTCAATGGACCTCCAGAGGTATCATTACATGCAACCTAATTGTAGATTAAAATATGTGGTTTTGAGAGAGATTTGTTGTCCTCATTGTCATACATGTTACAAAACATGTTATTTTAAAGCTTTTTACATGAGAAACAATTCATCTTATATAGAACAAAGAACAGAGTGTATCTCAGAATTCTAAAGTAACAGTCTTGAGGGAAAATCTTCCCTTGTTGAGAGACTATATTTTAAACTAAGAAATCTTTTTTTTACTTTTTGAGAGCAGCAGTAGTTTTGGTTGGGTTTTTTTTTTTTTTTTTTGGTGCTGGAATGTAAGCACCAACAAAAAATGTCTTTGTATTTCAAAATGTATTTTTTCAATGTACTTTTCAAATTAAACAGCCATTCTTCAAAACGTACAGAACTCCCTCCACTTCAGTACCCTCATCCAAGCCTTCTAATTATGACATGGTTACCATATTTGGAATAGAACTTCAGATCTTATAATGGCATATGCTGTATAAACCTAACATAAAAAAATCATCTGTAAAACATGCAAAAGATGAGTTAGGTAGAAGTAGACAGGGTACAGGAGTTAGGTACGAAAGTAGACAGGAAAGAAAGAGCGAGGAAACTGTGACAGTGGCAGTGAAAATGAGCATTGTAGGCAGGGATCTTGGCAGCTGGAACCTAACTTTTGTAAAGATTTTTTGATACTACGTTGTGAGGATAAAGACTTCCAACTGTGGAATTTAATTTAAAGTAATGAGGTGGTTTGTCTGGAGCTTCTCAAAAGTGTGAGACCATTTTCCCCATGTATAAAGAAAAGTTACTAAGGTGGGTGATGCAAAATGGAAGCAAGATCCCACTTGATCAAAATGTGAGCTGACACTTCAGTGTGGAATGAATAATAACTTATTTTTTTCCTTCTTGAAGTACTATTTTTGCTGTCTCTATTATGACTGATCCAAGTAAATCAGATGGTGCAGATTCAATGAAATCATATGATACTAACATGATACTTAAAAGGCTAGAAAAGTGCATAATTTTGAAACAGCTTACAACTTCTCTTTTTATTACTTCCATGATGTTATGTATTCAGAATCAAGATGGCTGACTTTACAATGAGATTGTGTAATGTGAAAACAAAAAATAGGAGCTTTAATAAGATATGGAAGAAGTTCTGAAGATACAGTGATTTACACAAATTGCTTTGTGGCTGCTCAATTTTACATTAGTTGGAAACCTTTTATTTATTTTTAAATCTTAGCCTGTTCTTCTGGATAGCAGCAGCATTTTACCAGATCGTATTCTTCTAATGGACACCTTTTTCCAGATCCTTATATATCATGGAGAGGTAAGATGAGTAATTTTTTATTTAAATATTCCTTTTTCTGTATGAGTTCTACACTGTGAACGTCAAGGCCCCGTTCTAAAGTGCTTCAATGCCTGATGACATCTGCATGGCCAGAACCAGTCTCCTGTTTCATATTTGCAGTCTGATAGTCTAACTTGCCTACACAAAGGCAGCTGGCCTTACTTGCTGTTTTGGTCCAATCCTGTTTCTTCAGACAAATTTAGAAGGAATTGACTTCAGCATGCAGTTTATTTGCTTTAGATCAATATTGTTCTGGCTTTTGAGAGTAGTATTTCTTCCTACTTCTGTTCTTCACTCATTTATTTTAAAGCTCTGAATTTTCTGTGGGTAAGGAGCCAGAGTACAATGTTTTAAAATCATCCTTCATCTGCACTGCCATGGAGGAATGAAACTGCTCCTGGCAGTTGAGTAGATGGACATTCCCTTGTATTCTCATACAAATACATGTGACTTGCTACTGCTCTCCTGCCTTGGAAGGAACCAAGCTGTTGCTTTTTGCTGTGTGTTTCCCACCTAAGGGTTTGGGAAACACTGTTCTGGATCTTGTCCTTGTAGCTGCTCTTTTAAAAATAACTATAAACTTTAATAGTTTTTAATTATAAGAAATATTCTCTGCGTTTTTGTAAGACGTTGCCTGGAAATAAATGGGGTGGTGCATTCCCTGAGGGAAAGGTAATGGAGCAGAGCATGATTACAAATCAGGCTGAGGCCTTGTGGAGAGCCTGAGCAAGGCAAGCAGGGCGTTTTGTAGACAGAGCTGCATTCAGCTGTCATTCCAGATCATCAGACAAGTTGGTCTGAATTTGGGCCAGAAAGTCAAGTTTCCAGGCAAGGGTCCAGATGAGTAGGGTGCCGGGCCAGGTGTAGAGGCATGTCTGCATTGTGCTTTTAAAAAGTTAACTTAAATGGCACATTTTCTTTTAAGAAAGATTGATAAATTGGTTCTAAACTTCTTTCTCTTCGCAGACCATAGCTCAGTGGCGTAAATCAGGTTACCAGGATATGCCAGAATATGAAAACTTCCATCACTTGCTTCAAGCTCCCATAGATGATGCCCAGGAAATTCTTCATTCAAGATTTCCAATGCCCAGATACATTGATACAGAGCATGGAGGAAGCCAGGTATAGCTGTGTACATGTTTTTATCATCTGGGAAGTGATGTGTTGTAAGGTTTTGAGGTTTTTTAAAATATAGTAAATATGCTTTTTTGTACTAAAACATATGTAAATAGTAAGTGAATATCTGGAATTTAAAAAATTCTGCAGAGATATTTAGTGATACCTTTTAGCCTAGTTTGTGAAACCTGTTTTTTTTGGGTTTTGTTTTTAAATACTTGCTTAAACTGTTAATTTCCTTGAGATGCATAGGACAAAAAGACAGTGCTTGTCAGAGTGTTTGGACCAACATGAAAAATATTCTTTGTGGGTTTTGGTTTGTTTTTTAAACTTTTAATTAATGTTTTATAGATGTTCACAATTTCTTTGCTAGTGTTTAAAAAGGGAAAATTGCTTCCTGCTTCTTTGTTAATCTGTTAGCAATTCTGCATTATAGCTATGGAATTCAGAGAGTGGCTTTTTTTTTTTTTTTTTTTTTTGAGAAGCTACTCGTTCTTCTAAATGGGCATCTGTGCTTGTTTTTATCCACAGGTAATAGAACTGGTATATTTCATGCATGGGTGTTCTTTTTTTTTGAGAACAAGAAAATTCTGCCTGAGAAAATTAATTTGTTGCATGTGCTTTGTTTTTTAAAGGCTCGCTTCCTGCTTTCAAAAGTAAATCCCTCTCAGACTCACAACAACATGTATGCATGGGGACAGGTAAGTATGAATCTGATAATTAAGCTTGCGTGTAGAATTTTATGGGCTTTTTTCCTTGTTTCAGAAATCATGTAAGATGCTGTGTACGTAAAAGTAGTAATGTCAAATTTTGAAACTTAAAACAGCAGTTTTGGCCTCATGCCATCAGAATTGTGAAAATTAAGGAAGAAAATTAATTTCTTTAGACAAAAATGATCTACTTTTCTATTTTAAGCTTCTGTTAGGATTCTTTAATGTCTAGCTATCTTTCCTAGCTCTATTTAGATTCCTTAGAACGAGGGCACCTAACACACATAAAGGCTAAAGGACTTTTTTTCAGTAGAGGATATTAATTTTGAAATTAATTTTAAGGAAGAGCCAAAAGGTACCAATTTCCTAGAATTTTGGTGAACCATTTGATTAGGCTTTTCAGATTTTCTCTGTGAAAGAAGTAATATATAAACTCAAAAATGAAACATTCTGTAGTTGCTTACTTTGAGTGTTGCATCCCAGTCACGTCATCCTGCCAAATTCAGCTTTCATAGTGGGAAGAGAAATTCTGCAGTGGCTGAATACTGGAACAGTGTAAATTTCTCATGAAAATGTGATGGCATCAGACAGATCTTCACGTTAACTGTATTTGTATTCTGGTGAAAGGTGTTTGGTTTTCAAGTCGTGAATGAGTGAACTGTGTAACAATTTTATGGCAGTGATTTTTGTCAGATAAGTTTTATCAGAGTATGTTTTCATAGAGATGTACTACTGGTTCTAAGGAAAATTCTGGTGGGATAGAGCGCTGAGATCCAGAGTGAAAATGCTTCAAGAGCTTGTCAGAGAGGGCACCATTTTAAACTGTTTCTCTTCCCTTCAAATCTGGAAGTTTTCCTCAAACTTCCATGAAGTTCCTCATGAACTATGTGGTTTGAATGATTCTTTTGTCTGTGTTACCTGGAAATTTTTTGGAGTTTCGATATTTCTCAAGGTGTAGGCCAACAGCTTTCTTACTGTTTATTTAGTAAGCAAATGAAGAGTTTCAAATGTAGATGCAAATACAACTACTGAACTGATCTCTAAGAAAAAAGTTTATGCTGGAGAAGTCCCAGTGAGACTTCTGAAACAGACTAGAAAACACAACTTTCCCTTGTAATTTTGGAAATAATTACTGTAGGTTGACATGAAAAATAAAATAAAAGTGTTCTAATCTCCCCAGTATCATTGTAATGTGTGTGTTCTACATAATATCCTGCTTGTTTTATATTTTTTTTTTCTGTGAAGAAATCTGGATAGAGTAGAAATTATGGAACTAGAAATGCTGAAAGGAAATACTGAACTGAGCTGGTTTTGCTTATTTTTGTCTTGAGTTTCCTGAGTTGTTTCATGTCAATTTGTGTATTTTGTGCAAAACTGAAAGTCCACAGAAAAAAATTGTTAGCCCACATTGACCTGAAGAGGGCACCAACACACCACTGAGACCATGTTTCAGGAGGTGATCAATTGACTACTTTGGGTTTAACATTGTAAGTAAAGATTTTTTAAAACTTTAGGAGATAAGTACCGTATTTGGTATGTAAAACATTTTCAGAAGATAATGGTAAACTAATTTCATACAGCTCAATTCTATTGGCTCCGAAAGTGCATATTGATTACTCTTTTAAGAGGCAGTTCAAGTTTTCGGATTATATTGGATATGGCATTTACTTTAGGATGCCTTTATTTTCTTTTTTTTTTTTTTTTTTTTTTCTTTTTTTAAATAATCTTGTTGGTAACTTTTGTGCAATTTGAAGTGGAAGATGTCAGTGGCACAAATCTTACCAGATGCCCAGTCCTCACCATATTCCTTAGCTGAACATCTTGAACAGAAAACGAAATTTAAGATAATTTGTGCAAAATCAGAGCTAAGTTTCATCTGCTTTTCAGATTTGTATGTTGTGCAGTGTGTCCTCGGTGGTTTGATTGTATTGTGTTAAGCTGAAGGAAAAGTTTGTGCTTTGGTTTTAAGTATCATGGATTACCACCAGCAATCACTGTGGGGAAACTCCTCTTAGATTTCTGACAACTCCATTCCTTTTTTTCTTCTGGAGGATGGTGAATTCTGTTCCATACATAAGACACAAGGTGGCAAATAATATTCTGCAACTGAACTAAATTACTCCTTATTCCCTTGTGGCTCCTTAAACAAAAAAATCTTAGCTTTTGACCAATATGGAAGAACGATGTCTTTATTCTTACCCTGGCTCCAGAAGTTAAAAGATTTTTTTAAAAAAACAAAAAACTGTCTTCCCTGACAGTTGCTGTGTGTATATCAAGTGTAATGTAATGTAAAAAGTCTTACTGCTCCTGGATTTGTGCCTTGGTCATTAACTGAGGAGTGCTTTTGGCAGTTCTACATAAGGAGCACCAGGTCTAAGCATCCTCTTTAGAACTCTTCTGTCTTTGTTTTGAAAGATTTACTAAAAGTTCAGATGGTTCTGATGCCATTTGGAATTGTGGGTGCTTAGTACCTTGAAAAGAGCATAGATTTCATTATCTGTAATCAGATGTAGCGCTAGCTTCTGATACTTTTGTGGTTCTCTTGAGGTAGCCCAGGGCTGTAGGTCCAGCTCACTTTGGAAAAGCTAACTGACCCTCACTTTGATCAGATCCTCAGTGGCTTTTTTTCTTCCTTTCTCCGTTTTGATGCATCTGAGCTTCAGCAGTGACTGATTTACTAGTTGTGGTGCTTGCACATTTCTGCTTGTCACCTTTGCTTCACTGAGATAGGAATGGTACTGAAATTGTGACATGGAAGTTTTCACTTAAAATTTTGAAAATTAGAGTTTGGTATCTGTCAAAAACACTGAGTTTTTTTATGTTTGATGTAAATACCTTGCTGCACTTCAACTCATGCGTCCACCCTGGGAAAGAGTCATAGAATCACAAAGTAAAATCGTATTAGTTTTGAAAAAACCCTTAAGATCAGGTCACTACCACACTACCAAATCCGTTACGAAACTTTGTCCATAAGCAGTGTCCACATGTCTCCTAAACACGTCCAGGGACAGCTGTTCCACCACCCTGTTCCAGTGCCTAACCATCCTTCCCATGAAGAAAGTCTTCCTGATATTTAATCTAAACATCCCCTGCAGCAACTTGAGGCTGTTTCCTCATGTCCTGGTTGTGATTTCTGCCCGAATTTATGTAAATGTATGAAAATGTATAGACTGCGGGTTTGGTGGGGTTTTTTTTTGTCAGAAAATGTCAGCAATTATATGCTTTTAAGATCTTTCTAAACTTCAGTGTAGAGAGGTGTTTGTTGATGGAGCATATGTACCTTAAAATGCTTTTTCTTCACAATAACTCATCTATTCTCTATGTTTTCTTTTATAGGAATCTGGGGCACCCATTCTTACTGATGATGTCAGCTTGCAAGTATTTATGGATCATCTGAAGAAACTTGCTGTCTCTAGTGCTGCCTGAGATTCTGCTGTACGTTATAGGCACAGATACGCTGTAGCTGTATTTCAGCTTTTCCTCCTTTGCCTTTTCTGTGGCTCTCTAGACAGAATGCTCTGATATGCACAAGCTGCCTGACTAGATGTAAAGCAGTGTTGTTTTCAAAGAAAAGCTTTTGTTATCAAAAATGTTTTAACGTGAACTGCAGTTTGTAAAAATGACAAGTAGTAGATTAAATTAAGTTATAATTAGAGGAAAGAGAACAGTCATTTTGATTACTGCCATACTATACTTACTTTTAGATTGTTTTCAACAACTTTGAAACGTTTTCTCTTTCCTTCTTGAGTGGTTGAGGTTGATTATGCTGTGCACTACAAAGCCACATTGAACAATAAAGGAAATCTTTGGTGATGTCGTGTTTTCCAGACTGCCATACATCTACTACTACTTATTGAAATCGAGCATAAAGTGAACAAAGAAGCAACAAAAAGGTTACAAAAGTAATATTAGCTCAATCTTTTGACTTAGGTTGTGGAACTTCTCTGCAGTGATCTTATTCATGTGTTGGTTGTTTTTTTTTTTTTTTTTAGAAATATTTAACTTTAGATAGTTCCTGTTTGCATTTACTATAGCTGATTCTTTGGGAACGGAGTTTTTCTTACTTTTCATGTAAAGAATTTGGATTGAAAAGGTTTAAAAAATATATATATATCTGATATTGCACAAAGCTTGAGTTGAGAAGAAATTCTACACTACAAAAATCAACTGGCAGGGTGCAGCCTTGAGTTTTGTCTTGGCATGTATGCTTTAGAAAAAAGAAGTATATTACCTTTCTTATTATTGCCTTATCATGTTATTACACTAATACATGACTCTGCACATCAGCTTTTTCCATACCTTTTTGTTAGGAATTCAATAGGCTGTAGTTCTTATTGAAACAGTGTTACAGAGAATATGTTGTAATTAATTTGATATTTAGTTAACACTTAATTTTTGGGTGGCTTAGGAAATAAATTAGTAGCTTTTTCCATTTACTTTCTGAAGTTTACACATAAAACAGATGTTTACATAGATAACATGGTGTTTTGACAATTGAAGACATGCAATAGTGTACTGGGCAATAAAAATGGTGCCACGTCCAGAGGAAGAGAGTTTTGACATAGGAAATTCAATCATGTATTGGTGTGATAAGAATGAGGTTTTTTTTATTTTTTTCTGCAAATTCTCAAAAACATTTGCTCTCCTTTTTTCAAACTGAGATTTGCTCCTTTTGCCTCAGTACAAATAAAGTGTTTTCTTTCACTTTTTGTGTTTATTGTGCTGATTTTCTGTTTGTGCTTGAAGTGAATTGTGGAAATAAAGCTAATAATGATAAAAATGAGAATAACCTCATCTTTGATGCCAATTATTATTGGTATAAAACTTATTTAACTTCTCGTGATATTGATCTGCCCACATTAGTTGCAATTTGAGATAAAGATTCAGAAGCCCTCTTCTTGTTTTATCTAAGAAATAAGTTTTTAAAAAAAGTCTCCTGTCACTAGGTATGTCTGATTTATTTGGCAGTTAAATATAATTTCACTAATGAATCACTTCACCATCATGTCATGATAACAGATTTTTGTTTGTTACGTGTCTAGTAAGTTCCATGCTGCCTTCCTGCCCCTTAACCATCTTTTAGTCTACAGTGGGTTCTTCTATCCACTCCCCTTGCAACTCACACACTTCTTTCATTTTAGATATTTTACACTGCTGAAGACTTTTTAAAAATCCTGGAGTCTGATGTATTTTTTTCCTCTACTCTCCTGCTTACTGACTGACTCCTTACAAATACTGGTTCCTGAGACAGAATTTTCCTTCATACAAGCCTGCTTCATACAACCCTTTCTGTGGGTATGATGTGGGAAACAGTCTGCCAGTCTTCTGATAACTTCCACTAAACGATGTTGTCCAAAGCCCCATCCAGCCTGGCCTTGAGCCCTTGCAGGAGTGGAGCATCTTCAGCTTTTCTGGGCATCCTGTGCGAGTGCTTTGCCACCTTCATAAGTAAAGAATTTTCTCCTTTTCACAGAATCACAGAATCTCGGAGCAGCCAGGGTTGGAAGGGACCTCAAGGATCATGAATCTCCAACCCCCCTGCCACATGCAGTGTCCTGTATATTACTCTGCCAATGAGCAGCCCCGCTGATACTCTGGAAGCTGTGCTTTGGTTGTACTTGAAGAATTTTTCATTATTGAGCTCAATATCTCTTATAAGGTGTTTTTCAAATTCAGCGTTAGCTCTTTTAATTTCCTTTCAGCATTCAACCAAAATGTACAGGGGATGCAGCTATTTTAGGATTTATGCCTGCAGGAGATGACAGTAACCACTGGTTGTTTTCCAGATGAGAGAATTCTGTTACAATTCTGGTAGTGAGAACCAATTCGATTTTGATCTAAAATGTGGGGAAAAAAATGGCATTTTTCAGCTGCAGTTTCTACAGCACTGGTGTGTCCCTACAGGACAGTGGGATATTGAGAATGTCATGAAATTGTTGTGCAGGGAATTTAAAAAACAATAATGGGTAAAACACACATGGGAAGGTCTTGTTTACAGTCCCTGTTACATGTGATTGCTGAAATTTCATGTAAAAGAGGTGTATCCTAAAATTGATGCTGTAACTTGTGGGCAGAACTATAAGTAACTTGGACTATTTTGAATACACAAATCTTTTCAGTCTCTTCGCAGCACCCGTGTTGGACTGCATAGTGAAAATCTCTTTAAATACTTGGTTTTGATTGGATACAGGTTGGAAATCAGAAGGAGTTGGTCAAATCTCCTTGTGAAGAACATATGGAGACTTTTACTTCTCTCTCTCATGCTCCGGAGAATTATCATGCTACTGGATAAGAGAGGAAAACAGAGTTGCTGACTGTGCTGCTGAGGCCTGGTGTATGGGAACTGCTGAGTCACGGCCTGAACCACTGATTGAGCACCTGGGGAAAGGAGCCTGGGGGCACAGGTGAAGGCAATTCAGCTGTGTGACCAGAAGGGGCAGAGCCTGGCTGCACCTCTCTGAGACTCCATTTAAGGGCTGACTGCTGTAGGGAATAGGTTTCTTTCTGGAGGTCTCTCCTTAGTCTTAGCTTAGGGGAGCTTTGCCCTGTGAACCTGGAATCTTCTGATACAGGTAAGCAAGTTTCTTCCCTTCTTTTATAGCACCTTTCTATTGTGCCGCTCCTTCTGTCGTTACACCTATGGTGAAACAACTTTTGCTGTCGTACTGATCTGTCTAATTGCTATGCTGGGGCAGCTGAAGGTTGAAAACTATCAGTAGGCAGACGATAAAAGCATCAAGCAATTGGATGCTACTTTCTCTGCTCAGTTAAGCACTTCTGTGCATTTTAGAGTGATGCAAAATCTGTTTTTGATGTAAAGGTCTTCATGAGATGTGCCTAAAAAATTGCTATCTGAGAAGCACAGGTGAGGTTAATGGTCTGCCAGGATAATGAAAATCAGATGGGGATTCATAGAAATTGAACAGCTGTTGATGATCTTGTTGCCAGTGTTTGAATGTTGCATAGAAACAGGCGTTGTGACTGGCGGTCAATGCGTGGTACCTGGCTGTTATTTCTAGTCCACTGCCTTTTTCTCAGAACAACTTTTCAGGCTCTGTGTGCTGCAGAAATATCTGGTTTTTTTTTTTTTTTTTTTTTGTTTCGTTTTTTTTTTTCTTTTTTTCTTTTCATTGTTTCTTCAGTTCCTGTATTCTCAGTCCATTTACTTTGCCCACAAATCCTTATGGAAATGAGCTGTGGGGCTGTGTAATTTGGACTATTCCAAGTTACAAATTTTTGCCTGACTTTCGCCTAGGTGCGTGTTTTTGATGAGGTCAGCTGTAGCCCTCCAGTGGTGATATTCCTTCTTCCTCACTTTCTGTAGCGTGGGAAAATGGGTAAGACCTTAGCTGTGGTGCAAGAACTTCTTGTGGTATCACCATGGGAGCCATGACAGATATTTTGCTGGAGTCTGCACTCACGCTGTTTTCTGCCGAAACCTGCGATCGCTTCCTCTTTGTTCCTGCCACAAGGACTTCTTCAGATTCTGTTGGATGGTTCTTCTTTTGCATTGCTGCCTTTATTGTAGCTGTAGGGGATATCTTTTTCTCACAGTACAGGATTTTAGCTTTATTTTACTTACTAAAGATGTGCATTTTTGCTGGAACCTGTAAAAGTGAGATCTGTTGTTGGTTCAGGAGCACTAACAGTGTTTCATAGATCTAATTTGAAATGAAACAGAGCAAGAACAGCCATCATCCAAAACAGGAATGTTGATTCCAGTGTCTAATAAACGAAAAGCCCTAAATGTTTCTGATTGGTCCTCTAAACCAATCTTCTTGCCACCCACACAGAGATGTCAGTGTGCTGGAAGGAAGGCGGCAACCTGCCCTGACATTGCCTTTGTCAATTTTGCGAGTGGATTTACTTTCCTCCTTTCATGGAAAAAGTAGAGAACTGTTAATCTCTAGCTTGGATGGGATAGCTCACAAGGTAATAAACTCAACCCCAAAATTGAAGTTAAGCTGCTTAAAGCCAAATGCTGTTGACTGTATGTGGAAACGCTGCCTGACAGATTCTTGCCTCAGAGCCTGGGTCTGTGAGGCTTCCACAGCAATAAGTGATCCCATGTCTGCTTCTAACACACAGTACTGTGGTGAAAAATCACATTTCCCAATGTTTCTTATTATCTGCAGTTAAAAGCAGCAGTTGATAAATGGTGACCAAGAGCCTACCCTGCTTTTCTACCAAATCTGAGGCAAACAATTTCATTATCCCCATCAAGTGGTGAAGCACAAAAAAATTGAGCTGGGTTTAACTTTTAGCATTTTGGGTTTGTACAAAAGTTAAATGTTACGTGAAAGCCACAGAGCCTGAACAGAACAGATGGTAAGATTAATTAAGTTGTTGCTCTGCTCTGAATTTAATGTAAAATCTCATTTAAAGTAGCATATTGTCCCTAACAACACAAGCTTTTGTCCAAAGAAAGAACTACGGAGGTGGAAAATAAACAATGAAATCAATGTCCATGAATTGCTTTCAGCAAAAATGAAGCAAAATAATCACTGCATGCATAAATAGCAAAGGCCGTCACCAACACCCTCAGAATGTCCATTCTGTGCATCTTTCCATCCTATTCCATGACTGCCTGGAGATATATAGATGTGTGATATATTGGTCATGAAATGTAGTAAGAGTTTTCTTGAAAGTTAATGCATGTGGGATGAGCAACAGTGTCCCATTTTCCTCTTGGAAAGAAATGCATGCATGAGTTCTGCTATGGATCTGCTGCCTTGCACTGGAACTGTGTGCATTCAGGGATGTTTGATTAGAGAACGGCCAAAGACTAATATACCTTATTACAGAAATCGCACGTTTCACAAAGCCTAGGCATGGCTACCTTGTATTCTCCTTTGGACAGTCACTCAGGGTTATCTGCTTTTAAGGCATACATAAACTCTGCTATTGGAGATGACTGGGAACCACAATGGTTGATGAAATGGAGTTGAAACAGCGTAGAGATGGCCTCTGAGGTCCCAAAATGTGTATTTCCTTTTAGGTTTGAACTTGCCTCTATGTGGTTACTGTTTTTTTAACCTGGGATATATGCCACTGACTCATAGACCACAGCTCATAGTCTGCAAATGGCACAGGGAGCTCTACTGATTCAGTGGGGTTCTTGGTGAAAGTTTATGAAGAGTGCGCGATCATGCGTGAAAAATAGAATGTAAGTGGAGATCCAAAAAGGTTTGGTGATGCTAGCTTGGTATGAAGTAACCCATGGACTTAATTAAGCATCAAAGAAGAGGGGGTTACACTTGCAGTGTTAAACTGTGTCCCCCTTTTTGGCTGCAGAGTGGGGCTGATACTTATTTCACAGTCTTGTCTGTCAGCACTAATGGGTCTGAGCCTTCGCACTGGATTGAACCTCGGAATACATTACCCATGTAAAATGTTCTTACGAATGTGCTGCCAAAGAGGAGTGTCTTTTTTTTCTTTCTTGCTAGATATGTCAGCATAGAAGGACAGTTTGAATTAATAATTACAGACCTGGTCTTCTATATGTAAGTCCTTTTGCCCATCACCTTCTTGTTTATCCTTTGTTTGGAAATGTAAAGATGCTTTTTCAGAAACCGAGTTAAAGCTGTCCAGCAGCTAGTTTCTCAGATCCTCCTCTGAACCCTTCTTAAAGATGATTGTAACACTGACCCTTTCCTGTAAATCATCACAATTTTCTGAGGATGATGTGTCTTCGTAATCACATCACCCATTTTTTTTCACCATCCTTGAGCAGATCCTATTGATCCCATTTATGTGAATACACCTAGGTTCTTTTCTGAAGAGTCTGTAACTCTTCTGCCTTAGCTTGGCCTACTTTCTCAAACTGCACAGATAAATGCAACAGTCTGGGAACTTTTTTTGAAGATCGTGATAAAAAAAAGTCATCTGATATTTCAACGTTTGCTATATCTTCTGCCAGCAGGTAGTCTCCACCACTCAACAACAGCTTCACATTTCCTTTAAACTTTGGTTTGCTATTAGTGTACTTACAAAATTGTTTTCTTTTTACCTTTTATGCTCCTCATCAAGTTGAGCTCCCACTGGGCTCTCTACTTCCTGATAACATCCCTAATTACCCAAGCACTGCTTTTATATTCCTCCTTTGTCACCTGTCCTCATTTGTATTTCTTCTATGCAGCCTTTTTACATTTTAATTCATTAACAGCTCCTTGTTTTGCTGACAGTATCTTTTGCCAAAATTTCTGATTGTATGCAGAATTACTACAGCCCTAAATAAGAATGAGAGAATATTTTGTTAGTGAATCTATTATTTTTATTACTTTTAGAATAAATTCTATCAGTCGTCAAATATAAGATTTTATGACTCAGTTTTTATGGTAATTCTGCCCTCTAGAAACCCTTTAAATCTGATTGCCCTGTTTCTTTCAGCAACTGATTTGCAGTTTTGTCTTAATGCAATGCAGATGTAGTTAAGAGGACACTCCTAACCTTTGCAAGAAGTAAATTTAACTTGGATACAGCTGATCTATTTTCATTTGGATCACGAATGCATATTTGTAATACTTCTAAATGTGTAATATCATACATCATGGAATGTGTTTACTGTACATACGTAAGGACATAAATGTTAGTGGACTCATCTTTCGATTAAATAATGCTTTTATCTTCAAAAACGATAGTAGAAGGATGCTAATTGGAAAATGAAATACATGTACCATACATTTCTGTGTCTGTTGCCAGCTTTGAACATTCAGGTAACAAGGATTTCATTCATTTTCACAGGAGGTTTTTAATCTATGAAGAATTCAGAGACCTTCTGAAATTTTTTCCGTATTAAACAGAATGAGATGTAGAATTCTGGAGGGAAAAGGAGGCACTGATAACTTTAATAAGGGCAGGATTCAATTTCAGTTCCCAAACAGCTATTGCATACGGAGGTTTGATTGCAGAAGCGGCTGTAGCCAAGAAGCAGTAGTTTTTACTGTGCAATTGAATTTGCTCATTTCATAAACTGTTTATGCATATTCAAAGGCTCAAGCTTGACTTACAGCATGAAACATCTGTTAAAGGGAGTTAGTTAGCTGGGAGCTATGGGAACAGGCAGTAGAACTGCTTCTTTGTGTAATACATAACTTCTGTTTATTGTACTGAATCAAGACTTCAGTTAGAAATAAAGCTGTTCATATATTGTATATATTGGTGTCAAAGGAGGAAAGTCTCCTGCAGGTTTGTGGTAAATTGGATGGACAGAAATTTGGAGACTATTATAGGAACTTTTTTCGACAAGTATGGGCAATTTCAGTGACAGACAATTGTAGACTTGGTGCGCATTTAATAAAATAGTAATATAAAGTTGTGATTTTTAGAAGCCCTGCTATTTGCTCCCAGCTTGCCTACCAGCTACCACTGCTCTTTAGCTGCCATCTGGCAGGGACAGCAGCTGGGAGACAGGACCCAGGGATATACTCTCTTGCAATTCCTCATCTTCTGTAAGCTGAGACACAAGGGTGAAGAGGGAGAGTTCCAGAGAAGATGAGGGCCTCATGAAATTCACTGAGGATTTCAAACTGCAGAGTTAGATGGGGGAGCATCCTCACCCCTCAGAGTCTAGGGGGATATAATGGGTAGGGCTGGGGTGAGGGCAGCGTGGGCCCAGCTGCTCTAGTTTCAGTGTCAGGGGGATGAGGTGTTTGCTGGTGCATCCCAGCTGAAATTGAAGGTACTTGGCTTTTTCACTTTTTCAAAAAATGCGGGAAATCCCAGTCTCCCCATACACAGTGAATGCATTCAACTCCTTCCATCGTTCTGTGGCAGAATCCTCTCTTGTGCTGTGGATACCGCAAATACAAAGTTGTCCTTGTTTGCAAATGATTATGTTTGCACCTGAGGGGCAGAGCCAGGTTCACTCTTGGTTCAAAGAAAATGTCTCCAGAGACATTCTTCCTGGCTGTGAGGTGCTGGCTTGGCCATTTCTTCTATGACACAGGGTCACTGAAGAAAAACTTTGGCCTCATACAGAGGTAATGCAATGAATCCCAGGTATGTGAGGAAACATGAGATGGCCTCACTTCCAGCGAATTCAGTGCTCCTGAAGCACATGAGCTGGGCCTGAGAGAAGGGATTATTTAATGCTGCTTCATGATTTTACAGTGAGGGTGAGGCTAGAAAGCACATTTTGAGAGGTTTGGATGCAGAACCATTCCATGTTAGTACTGTCATTATTTGCCCTAGAACTGAGTAGAATGTGGGCCTGCCCTTTTCAGTGATTTTTTCAAAAAACCTGATTCAGTAGGGTGCCATAAAATTCAAAAAAGAGCACTCAATGTTTAGGAGAAATAAGGGCAGTGTTAGGCGTTATCCTATAGCTAGAGAAAGAAGTAATTTGGAGAGAACTTCATGCTTTCTAAAGTACTGATAGTTTAACAATTTTGTAGTTTTTGTATTCTGCAAAATTCATCACATCTATGGCCTAAGGCAGTATGGCAGAGTTCCACACTCTTCCTTCAGTTTAGCTCCCTTATTTGACATGACTGCACTCCCTCAAATGAAATTAGGCAACTGTGGCAGAAATGTTGTCACAGCTTGAAACAGTGATTGAGCACCTGGTGGGAAGGCATGGGCCAACCCAAGGGAGCCCAGCTGCATGCAGTGCATCTGAGTGACTGGAATCCTGGCTCCACCTCTTCCCAGACCTCATTTAAGGGTTGACAGGGGAGGCAAGGGTATTTTGCTTGGGATTCTTGCCTATTTGAAGTCTTCTAAGGGTAAGCAGCTTTTTTCCTTTGTTTCTGTGTTCAAGGCTGCTGTGTTTGGGCTGAACCTCACTTGCTGCAGCCTAGGACATTTCTACTCCACTATCACTGCTGTGCTTTCCACTGCTGATTAAAATCAGTCATCTCTTTTGAGATGTTGAGAATGTGGCTTGATTTAGAAATAAATTGGTCTGGAAATACAGATCTCATGCCTTCCTAAAGTTGCTGTTCTAAGAAAGCTACTAGCTGGACACAGAGGTGGTAGGAGAAAGAAATAGAAGTACATGATGTTATGTTACTACTTCACTCTTTCATGATGGACAATTGAAGTAACTAAAAACACCAGTGGTCTCATGTTCAGAAAGGCAAGAGTACTGGAAGCTTGCTCTTTGTTTATTTTTCTTCCTTTAATTAGTTAAACAGGAGCCACATGGTCCACTCAGTGATGCATTATTCCCTCTGCTTTTCCAGGTGTATGAAACTTAAAGGCAGTTCTATCTTGCAAGCTCCTGGAGATACTGTTGTCTGTGTTGGGCAGCATCATACAGGTAAGTTTAAATCTTATTTCCTAAGAGTTTGAAGTTGTTTTATTTTTTAAACCAGCTTGAGACCTCTGACTTAATTGTTGATGGGAGTTGTAGTAGTTTGTTGTTGTAGTCTCTGGGTTTAATGTGGATTTTTAGTTGTTATGATAGTATAGTGCTTTACTGACATGGTGAAAGGATTGCAGCCCTGTTTCAGTTCCTTGGATGTATTGGTTGGAAAGATTTCCAGAGAAAATGTTAGTAAATATTCTTGCTGAAGGCGAAACTTTAAAAGGACTTTCTGTTTTAGGGTTTAATGTTAAACCTTTAATTATCAATAGCTGAGTAATCAAGGCTAGTATATTTTACTTACTCGTTAATACTCTAATGACCTGATTTTTGCTTTTGTAAGTGATAAAAGCTAACTTCAAAAAGGTATGTTCTTGTATCGATTTTCTTTAAGTATATTGATTTTTCTGTCCAGATACAAACTTTTGAATCTTGTAAAGCACTTTCAAACTGGAGTAACTTCTCAGATGTGTGTGTATATATAGAAGTGTGTGTGTGTGTGTATGTTTCTTCAGTTTTACTAGAATAAGTTGAAGATGCTGAGATCTTTAAAGTATATCTTATGTGGTTATTGAATCAACTATTCTACTGGCTAGTAGATAGAACAGTTTTATATGCTTAAGCAAGAGAACACTGGAGGTTTCAAAGTTGTGTTCTGTGCTTTTTTGGGGATCTTCTACCTCATATGTGTACTGCCACAGTACTGCAGAAGGAAAACAAACAAAAAAACCCACAAAAAAACCCCCAAAAAAACCAAAAAAACAAAACAAACAAAAAAAACCCCCAAAACAAACTAACAACAACAAAAACTTAAATTTGATTAGGACAAAAGCTGTTTGTAACAGGTCTTAACTTACATCTCATTTTCCAAATACATTGCGCAAAATTGTGGCAGCCCAGTCTTTTTTGTAATGTGGTTATTCTGTTCTTGGACAGCAAAAGCTATTAATATATGTGAAGCTAATATAAAATCATGAATTAGTAGAGCTATTAAGAAAAGTTATGGTTATTTTCTACTGCTTTCTGTCAAGATGAGTGTTTACAGACAACTTTTTTCCAAGAGACCAAGTGCTAGGTAACTTGCAGCATCATTCTTTTTTGCCTGAGAATTCATTTTGAGTTAATTGAAGTTACTAGATAATAAAATTAGTAAAGGCCTTAGGAGAATAAACACCTGAAATAGCAGATTAGATGCTGCTATATTTCAATAGTTTGGATTTGTTGTTTTGTTTCCACTTGTAAGTACCACATAGTTACAGGGCTTTGAGGAATTTCTTGCTCACCAAAGGACACAATGAAGAGGGAGGAGACTTCTGAGCTGTCTCACTGGTTCAGAAATCAGCTGAGATGATTAGTTGTTACAACTTTTTGGTATGATCTGATTAAGTAGTGAATAGAAATAATGAAAAGTCAAAAATTGAAGATATGAACATTTGGTTGTGTTGCAACTTCTTTCTAACTTTATGAAGTATAACCCTTGTATGTAGTGGTACTGAGTAATTAATGAACTTGTTCAAGGATCCACATTAAGTCACAGCATTGTCAAGAACGGTGTTCTCATTTCCTGAATGTTACTCTAGCACCTTAAAATAACTGTCCCATTTGCACATTTCTGTGATGCAGTAGAAAGATTGCAATTAATTCAACTCATTTTATTCCTTTCATCTCTTCCATTATCAATGACTTGTTTTTAATTTATTCAGAGCCTACTGACTGTGTATACTAATCTAAAAGGAGGTGGTACAGATAGTTTTCCATTAAGTCATGGAATAACAAACTGTGAAAACTGCTGCAAATTAAATGTAGGAAACCAAAGTGGAAGCTATGCAAATAAGCTGTCTTTCATAGCATTTTGTAAATACTATGACTTGAATACTGTGGATTGAATAACTTCCATGAACACGCACAAAAGATTCTCACCATTAGAGTTTTGAATGTGTATGTTTTCATCAACACTTACTTTCTTCCCTAGAGTGTCCCAATGTAGACTGTAATACAGATGGTGGTACTACTTTTTGGTGATCTGAATTAGTTATTGTATTAGTATTAGCAAATCTAATGATCTTCATACAAGAAAGGGGGAGCAAGCTCACATAAATGACCTGTTTATGCAAACTAGATATCTAGTTATATAAAGAGCTTTTGAAATGCTTTCTGGAAAAAGATACCTATAATAATGTGTGATGGTAAAAACAGATGGCAGAAAGACAATGATGAAAAGGGCAAAAGTACCAGTTGACACCAGGTAATGTAGTAACTCCAAATCCTCTTACTTTTAGCTTGGACTGAAGAGAAATCAAATTCATGTTTTTTGTGTGACTGAGTATTTCAGGAGTATGGAAACTTAGCAGCTTCTCATTATACCTTTGGACAAGGAGGCCAAAGAACACAGCAGTTACCAGTGCTAAGAGCATGTGTTCAACTGCTGTAGTCAGCAGCCTTGCTGTATGTCCGTTCAGACCTCCTCTGACAGCTCAGGAGCGTTTATCCTCTTTAAAGATCTCAGTTTTAGACTTCCAAAGGGCATCGTGATAACTACTAAAGGTAAAAGAAAGCACTTCTTTAATCATCTTTCCATTTAAAATGCATAGAGGGCCACACAGCAGACTGTTATAAGAAGCTTCAAGCTATCAACTTGTATGAAGGCACTGCAAAGGAGAGGTAGACTGTTAAATAAAGAGCCCTGAATAATAATAGTTATGGTGATGTATTGGCCTCTTTTGGAAGTACAGCAACTGGTCTATTTAGAATTAGTGAAGTGCTGCAAATTCCACTGGGTCTGGGAAGGTTTGTCAACAGCCAAACACAGTTCCCCTGGAGTGTAAAAAATTAGATGGTCTGTGGAAGCTTGAAGATACCAAATTAGTATCAGTAAGGTCTTCTATTTTCAAAAGTTTGCCTGTTGGTTGTTCTCAGAGTGCAGATGCTGTTATTTCTATTTGCCAACTAACGTGTTTTTAGCTGTGTATACATTTGAAAAAGCACAACAACTGAATTTATCTAATTGCATACTGCCTGTTTACTCTGACGTTGAGTTTGAACTTTTCATGTGTTGCTGAAGAACGCAACTGGCAAAATGAAAACATGTACTGAATCTTTGGTTTTATGGTTGCTGCAGTGTGTATCTTAGCTGTGCTTCAAATGTCATTGCTCCTAATCCAGTTAATTTGTAACTACATCTGAGCAAGTGTACCCTAAATCCTACACCTATATGGTTGCTTTTACGATGTACAGTGCCACAAAGTCTTTTGTAAAGCTGTAGCTCAGGTTAGCACAGGATTGTGATAACTTGCTGCTATATATCAAGATCATTCATTATATTTCTTTTGCTGCTAAGAATTCCAGTGGTCTATCAAACCAAGCAGAGCCAGAGAGCAATCATGCTGAAAGATAAAAATGCAAATAATTGTTGTGGAAGCACTGTCAATTACAGTTTTTTAAACTATATGATTAGTGGCCCATCTCAGTGAAGTTGAACCCTGGTTATAGCTGTGTTGCAACTGGAACCAGTATGACATTTAAGGATGCTGACTATTGTAGATGAGGAATGCCCTATTTGAAGCCCTGGTTTTCTGAAGGTGGATACTGCAAAGGAACTACTTCTTTCCTTGGTAAAACCAAGATAGGTCTTAATTTATCTCTGAGATTTTTTTCACTGAAAACTTACCTGTGAAACTGCACAAGATCTTGCTAAATTGACTTTTCTGCTTATCATTTAAAGAGATGGGTTTTTGTGAACCAGAAAAACTGGTGAAGTAAGAGAACTAGTGAGGAACTTAGTCAAGTGTAAATCTGTATGCTGACAGATGGCAGTGTTCAAACCCCTTTCTGGCTATGATATAGAAATGTATCTTTGAGGAGTAGGTGGTCTTCAAATGTCTTGAACAACAAGGCAGTTGTGAAAGATCTCTAATTTTCAAGCAGTTTTATCAGCCTTAGCTTCTACTGAAAATTAACTAGCTGTATCCTCTAAGTCTTTGACTAAAATTATTGTTGTTTAAATTAATGCCTGATTTGTCTTTGTCTTAAGCCTAAGCTCCTAAAGCAGGAAAACTGGCAGAGCTGAAAATACTGATTTGTCCTCAGCAAGAATATCTGACTTCTGGATCCTCTTATCCAGGTGTTTAACTCCTCCAAGCATTGAATTTATGTTGCCAACAAAAATAAGGAATACAAAAATATATTTCTAAATCTGTACTACTACTTCTCACTGACACCTTGTGGTGACTGACAAAGGTAGTGGAATTTATCCAGTCCTCTAAGACCTGCTGCTCTTGATGCAAACCAGAATTAAGAATGTGTTGCAACAATGAATTCCAGGTCTGAGATCCAAGTGGCAAAGTCCTTGTGGCTTTAACTGTGCATGTGTGTGGCCAAAGACTGTGTATTTTAGCGTAGAAGATGATTTGTGTTCTTCAGACTGGCAAGACACATGGATAGCAGAGAATGGATAATGCTTTAAAGTCTTGGATGACAGAATCTGTTTGCTTAGTCACTTCCAAACTACTGCAGTTCCTTACAGTTCAGGGCTTCTCGGTGACCAGAAAGGCTATGATTTGACAGTGTTTTAAATGCTTGGACTTGCAATTGCTTTGCAGTTCCTGAGTTTGCTGGTGCACGTGCGAATCCAGGAAGCAGCCCAAACATAGGAGATAAGCTTGCAGTATGGCATGTATAAGGTGTGAAGGGTGGCAAGTATCCCTGAACGTGGCAGAGAAGATTCTTTGGGCAGAGAACTTCTCAAACTTGTGCTTTTTCTGTTCGTGTCAGTGCATAGCCCACAGTTAGCACTGGTGAGGTTTTTTCAACCTATTGCACTTAAAGCAGACTTCCCAGACAACAGGCTGGAACATAACGTGAAGCCTCTTAGATGAGAATCTCTCTAGCAACCCAGGTCATCTTGCACCACCTTGTTCACCCCAGTCATCTTTGCTTTTCTGTTTTAAAGAGTTTTTCTTGAGAGTTTTATCCTAGCTGAAATTTCCAGCTTTAAATTATCCACTGTATTGACTTCTTTGGATTCCATTGTGGATGTTTCCTCTCACAGCATTTGTGTACAATTTACAAGACAATATGGAGTTAATTACTTTAATAATACTTAATAGTTACTTCAAAAATCATACTGTAAAATGCATCCCAGACTGAGAAAGCTAACTGAGAGCTTAGAGTCCTAATTGATTAGAGAAGGAAGTACCTCCTTTCTTTAAAGAGGAAGCTAAAAAATAACAGTTAATAAAAAAATCTGTTTAGGAGATTCAGGAGATCCTCTGCACAAGCAGTCTGTTTCCTTGTCCTGGTACCTGATAAGATATTCAAGGAATAGTTTCTACTTCTCTTTCTTCAAGTTATGCTTTATTCATGTGGTCTGTGCCGCCCAAAAACTCCTTCAACTCTCATAGTGAATCAAATCAAGCTGCAGCACTAATCTAAGAATCAAAAGATCTAACTAGTGAAAAAAGACATTTTTCCCTCCAAAAATTTAAAGTCAGTTAGCAATTTTTGTGAGTGCCTGTATATGATGCTACTTAGTCCCCCCCCGGGGGCGCCCAAAAAAAGAGGAAAAAAGGTGAACAGTGAACATTACCTGGCATATGCACAATGTTCTGATCTAAACAGTAGACTACTTCAGAGCTGTGGATCTCTTTGTGTCACTAAGGTCTGTTTTATGTTCTGTTATTAATTTTTACAATAGAATTTCCAGATAGACCAATTTACATCACCAGGAAAGTACATTTTGGACTTGTATTGTTTCTGCGTGCTGAAGACAATATTGCTGCATCTTTCTTACAGCCTTTAAATAAACTTAGTTGGTTCCAGGTATTAATTAATATGCATGCTCCTGACTGCAGTGCACATCCCATCTGGGGTCTGATAACATTTACTGGATAGTGTCTTTACGTGGGAACATATTCTTATTCCAAATAATGTTAGCTCAAGTTTACTTAACTTTCAGGTGTTTAACTGAACTGTCTTTAGCATTTCCTTTGTTCCAGAGGGCACTCTGCTTTCCAGAGACTGCCAAATCTTGTGTGCTTTACCTGGAGAGGTGTCAGGAAGATGCTTTGTTTCCTTCTCTACCTTAGGCACGCATTACTGTGAAGACAGTGGGATACTAATATAATCTGATGCCCCAGCTTATAAATGAACGTGTATATTCAATCAATTTGGGGATAAGCTTTGACAAGGTTTGTTCTTGAAGATTATTCATGTCTTATGAGTGTTTTCTATGTGAAGATTCCATTCTTTGTTGAGTATTTAACTGAAGTAACTTTGGAAAGGCATCTTTCTGTAGATGACTGCAAATGGCAGTAAATTAGCACTCTTAAAGGAACTGTTACATTTTGAACATGCTTTTCAAAAGTGACAGTGAATCCTTGTGCCACCTATTACATCCTTGGAAGCTCACTTTAACCCTATGAGCATGTGAAATCACAAACACAGAAATCATGGAGTGCTTCAGAACATCTAATTGTTTCATAAGAAAAAACTTTGCTGGCAAGCAGTGATCCCTGTGATATATTCAGGTCCAAATACTCAGAATACACTTCAGAGATCAACTTCTAAAGCATTAAATGTGCCTTAATGCTTCTATTGGGACTCCTGTGGCAGATTTATAGCTACAGTAGCTACAGTTGTTGCTCACAGCTGTTGGGAATCTTGAGATGAAATAGGATGTTTGGGAGCTCGGGGAGCATTGCGAAAGTCTGGAGTGCTCTTGAAGATGTTTGGGAAGAGGGCAGCTGAAATAATCGGGTGGCATGGAAGGGAAGCAGTATTACTTAGCAGCTATGGAGTGATGTAGTGAGTGATAGATTACACTAACGTTCACAAAAACAAAAATAGCTTAATGCAATATGCCATAGCTTCCTGTTATGGAAACTTACTGTGGTGATGATGTTTGATGTTTAATGAAGTCATTATTTCAGCTGCGGGTTCTAAATATTACCATATGTTTTGTGCCAGTTACCTACAGCTTGGTAAGGCAGACCAGTCCTTGGGAAATTCCTGAGTGTGGCTTTATCAGGCAGGCTGGAGAGAGGGTTTTGTCTATGCTGCTGCAGATATTCCCTGACTAAAGGGCTGTAAAAAAGTGCCCAAAAACATGGTAATTGCCTGAAAATGCACTTACCAGCAGTTACTCCCAAATAATTTTCCTTGGTCTTTCCTTTTGACATGACAAAAGGAGAGAAGTTAACAGTTTGGCTAATCTGATGGTGTTGTCTTGTGTAAGTAAAACCTGAACAAAGTGGTAGAGAAACAAACTCATGTGTCCCCACCGCTAGCTCTATAATGTCAAGAGGGAGATGTTTGGGGAGCATCTACTTATTATCTGAACACATAGAGAGGAAAGTAGCAGAACTTGTACTATTTCAACATTCTGGCCTGAAAATTATAGTAATGTACTTTCAAATGCACAAAAAGTTGGATGCCATTCTTTATAGCACTTTCTCTCCAAATGCAGTGCTCTCAGAGGGTTATTACTGACGTAATATTTGCTATCTGATTCTTTGAGAATGGGCTAAATGCAATCATTGCTTGAAAGAGTCTAGGCTATGGCCAGTGCAGCTAGGGAACTACCTTAACGCATGTCATGGGATTGATTAAATCTGGAGTGAGTGTACGTTGTTAGTTCACCTGTTTACAGCTTGCTCCCAGGCCATAAGCAGCCAGTCTGGTTTGGTCAAGTGTTAGGAATAGGTTTTCTGACAATAATTAATCCATACCAGGTCTGAAGTTTTAAACTCGCTTAGATTTTTTTTTTTTTCTTCCTTTTGGCTATCTTGGAAAACGTCTTACAGAATCTTTTCATCTAACTGCAATTTTCTTTTTAACCAGGTGACCACTGCCCTAACTCCAGCAGCAAATTTACCCAGTGTGTTTGTCTGGACAGTGATTTCAGTGTACTGCCTCATAAGTTTAATTATGAAGTGATTGTTTATATACGTCGTTTTTCCGTGCATAGAATAATGTTAAAATCTGTCTCATTGTGTAGTGGTGGACATCAGTGAAATCTTTAAATGCTTCTCAGATTCTAAAAACATCCCATGATACCTGCATAGGCATTGCTGTTAAAGGAAAAAAAATAATGCAGAAGTTCTGTAAGGATTTTCAACACTTGGGGAAGCGTGAGGCCTTAATCAGAAACTGGATGAAAAAAAAATTGAGTTCCAGAGCACACCAGCATACACATATTTTCTTTCTTTAGAAAGAGTAACTAGAAATATAGTTTCTAGCAGTCTCAGTGAACGCGAAACAGCTTTTCAAAGGGAAGGGGTTTGAATTAACCCTATGGAAATTCTAGCCAAATACGTTTTATCTTCATCATGCTAATTTCATCTTTCAAATGAATTTTTCAAGGTGTTGGTGAAAGTCCAAGTTTGCTAGAATACACTGTGGGCAAAGCTCCTGGACTGGAATGATATGCTGTTTTCTTATAGTCTTTTTTTTTTTTCTTTTTTCCCCCCTTCCAGTTGACTTAAGCAGAACAGATTTCTGACTGTTTTGGTAGCCTGAAATGATTCTCTTCTGAAGTAGTTCTCTGCCCAAGGAGACAAAGGCAGCAGTTTTCTGTATGCTGATCAAAAAACAAGACCTAATAAATTAAGTCTTAAGCAGCTTCTTCAATATAGTAAACTTTAATATTATTTTCTTTATTTTCCCTCTTCTTATTGCCTCTTATTTGTATCCTTAGAAATAGATGCATGCTTATAGAAGACAAAGTACACAGATTCATAAATTTCTGAAGTATGCTGTTGAATGGGGCCTTTTGTGTTTGAGAGCTGATTACTATGGCTAGGAGACTGCTCAGTGCTGGGCCCAGAGCTAGATAACTTATTTTGTTAAACTGACCAGTATTGTAAGCATTGGCATATCTCTGTTGATTAATTTATAAATGATGTACATTAGAATAAATTACATTCTTGGAACTGGAAGGATTTTAATTCTTCAGTTTGTTAGCCAAAAAGGAATTGTGCGTTTTTGTCTGGTGCCAGTGCAGGACACGTTCACAATGAATTAAAAGATTAACCTTATTCTTGGAAGTGTCCTGTGACATTTATAAATATTGAGTTTTGTTTTAGTAAACCTATTTCAGATATAATGGAGTAGTGTCTCAAGCTAAGTACTAAAAATGGTGCATTAATCTGTTTTTAGTCAATATTACACAGCTTTCTAAGGAACAAGCCTTGTGCTATGGCATTTTTGCTGTCACTACTATGTTTGTGTTTTAGCTGTTGATTGCTGCTCTTCAGGAGGTTTCTGGACAGGTACCTATGGACTGACTCAAAAGCCAGAAGGTTTCCATATGGTGAGGTCAGACTTGGCACCTCATCCATGTTGAAGTTACTTTTAGACATTGCAGCGCTCACCTTAGGTTTTAAATTAATTCTTTTTAAATCTGCATCACCAAAGGAAGTCAGTTGGCTCTGCTTATCTACATGACTGATTTTTTTATTTTATTTTATTTTATTTTTTTCCAGTTCCAGTACTTTCTTTTGTTATGGAATATGTTTTTTCTCTTAGTCTCTCTTCTTTTAGAGTAAACTCTCAACATCTCTAAGATAATGTTACTATTAAATATGCATTTACAAAGCAGAAAAGATAATCATAGTTGTCATAGTGATTTGGGATCAGTCACTTGAAACATTTCTCTGTGCCTGTGTATTTGTTTACCACTTTGTGACTTCATTTAAGAGCAATGAAATCCAGGAAGCACTAATTCCACACACTCTGTTTTGCAATTTTGAGCTGGAAAATGGAATCTGTTCGTTTCACTTGCATAACCATACAAAGTGTAAATGGTTTATTTATAGTTTAATAATCTTCAGGGCAGTTACAGATTTTATATTCTGTTAGAATGGAAGATGATTGCACTTGAAATGAAAAGTGGTATCAGTATTTTTGGGAGCAGGAAATAGTGAGGGAGAAGTGGAAAGAGTGGAAATAATCTTCTTGTGCAGGTAAAACTTCAAATACTTTTTGAGGTAGCTCATACAAGAAGAGGGGAACAAATTGAAGCAGAGAATGAAGGAAGTCTTATGTTAGTTATTCATGTTTTGATACTAAATAAGCTGTATTTTAACATTTCCAATTTTTTTTTTTTTTTTTTTTTTTACCATAAACTTCCTGAGACTGACTTTCAGGAAACTACCTTGAATCAATATGACATGTTCACATCTTATTGGTTAAGGGGGAGGAAGGGATGTGCTTGGTCTTAAAAATAGATAAAAATTCCTCCTTCCTTCAGAATTTTTTCTAGCATATTGGAGAGAATAGCACATCTCCTCCCTACTCCACAGAGGCTAAAATGGGACTTGATGGCAGAGAGTAGATAGAATCTCTGTGGGTGAGTGACTTCTCTCTAACAGACAGATGAGAGCTAATTAGATGGCATACAGAAAGACAGTGGGGGAGTGGTCCTTAAGCATTTGAGAGACGCAGAAGAAGATGTAGTAAGAAACATTAAGGAAATTAGTGAATAAAAGTGGATTGTGATATGCTTAATAAGCCATCTGTCCTATCTTTGACGCAGATGATGTTGGGATGGAAAAGCAATTGGAAAATATTATGAGGCTTACTTGTCAAATGGGGCTGTTTTCTGTATACTGGCTAGCAGGTTCTTAATAATCTAATTGCTGACTTAATGCATCCCCCTACAGCAGAAAAAATCATTTGATAGATCAACTTAAGCCAACTGTTCAAGTGTGTGCTGAGTTTCTTGGCTTTATAGTGACATGATTTTCTTGCATGCTTTACGTATTATTGATTATAGTTTTTTCTATATCACCACCAGAATTTGTGACTTCTCATCTAAATATAAAATGAGAATGTTTCTTTGTACTTAAGGTTTTAGCTTAGATTTTTACAAAGAACTACACAGCTTAGCCTGGGAGCTGTTTTTTACCTCAGTATGTTTTTTGTCAGTGCCTTGTAGTCTTTTGGAATAGTAAGCTTTGTGCTTCGTCATCTGTGCCAAGACACTTTCTTGGAGAAGACTGCCTGTTTGAAAGACTTGACAAATAATGACTGAAAACATGAAACTCCTGAACAACACTTGCTTTTGATGTTATAGGCCACATCTTTTGAGTTGTCTCCCATTCACTCTAATGGTCTCTTCATCAGATGTGCCTGTCTTTGAGATCTTCTGGAGTCCAGCTGCTGAGCAAAGCAGGGAAATTGAAGTTCACTCATCCAAACTGCTCTGACTACAGCAATTGTGGCACAGCAATTTATGGGAAAACGAGATGAAAGAAAGGCTAAACACATTTAATTCCTCAGGGCTGCACAGGCCTGTGGAAAATCTCATCCTTGGGACTGAGAAAAGAGAACAAACCTGAACTCTTCCCCATCACCAGCAGAAAAACAACTTTGTAATTCAAAGACTTTGCTGTTTTGTTGTCAACAGATTAGAAAGGCAGAGAGATATTCCCACTTGTGTCAGGTTGGATTGCAATTTAACATTAAAATAGGATTGTCTGTCTGTAAATCTATTTGTGGCTATTTCTGAACTTTTCTTGACAAAAGCAAGGAAAAGTGATCTATAAATCATCATGTTACAGATGTCTTACATTATCCCGGTTGGTTTTAGGAACAGAAAAGGTATATTTGTTTCTTCATTTCCCCACGCTTATCCTTAAAATGCAGCTTTGGTTTTATCTTCGTTAAACAGAAATGACCTTTCTGTCAGTAGCTTGGCTGATAATGTTGTGCAAGCCTTTGGCAATGACAGTGCGCAGTGGGGATTGTGTTGGATATATGCAGATCCATTCTTTCAAAACAAGAATAGAAACATGATTGCACTTTTTTGTAGCACCATGTAAAATTGAATAAGTGAGCTTACCTTTTCCTGCACTGTCTGTTGCAGCACTGATTTGATAGCTGCTGTAGGGAGCTCAGGGCTGCGGTTTTGGGGGAGTGATGCAGGACTGGTGTTTGTGTCCCTTTCCAGCTGTTCTCCCCCACTTCCAGTGAAATGGGTTGTACCATATTTTCTGTGCATCCTTATTTTTCTCTCCCTTTGTAACTTTTTCCTGCTTTTTACAGTGATCTTTGAAAACAATCTGTATTATTGTGGCATAGTTTTCTAAAACTGCTTACTTAAGAATGCAGAGCTGTGTATTTGACAGAACCTAAGGAAACAAAGGCTGCGTGTAGCTGTGAAAAAGAAAAACAATATTCATTTGTTTACATTTACTGAATACACCAGAAAGGCAACACTGATGATTTCAGTTAGATTTGTTTGGAGAGAGCTCAGCATCTTCTACCATGGCTATCAGAGAGCTGTCTGAAGCCAGGAACCCTTACATTATAGTTGGAGCTAGATGCTTACATTATAGTTGGAGCTAGGTGGAGGAAAATTGCACAAAAACATCTTTTTAATCCAACACCAATGAGGTTTTCAGATTAAAAAGAAGAAAAAAAGCTCTCCGAAAGCTTTTGCTTTTAATTTCAAGCTTTATTTATGTTTTGGAAGATAGATACCAGGTTTTCTATTGTATTAATATTTCTTTTCCTTTTTTCTTTTTTCTTCAGAAACTTTTCAGGTATTGATGGAAGAAAGAAACCATTTCCGTCTAAAATTCCTATTAAAAGCAAAAGGCACCTAAATTCTGCACATACTTTTCATGCTAGCATATTAATGTGTTTTCTGGCCAGTGGCAGTTCTTAGTCTCAGTAGAAGCTCGTAATTGGAGTTTGCTAAGCTTTTTCTTGGGTGCAATGTATTTTTTTTGTTTTGGCAACATTATTTCCTCTTTTGCAAGTGGTGATTCCATTTTCTCACAGTGCTGTGCAGGATTATGTCTAATGAAATGGTGCCCTAAGGCTTCTAGTATATTAATTCATTCTGAGTTGTGTGTGGTTTTAGGAGTGCTTCAATGGCCCAAAATCAAAACCATGCAGAAAAAGACAAAATAACACACTCTTATTTCTCTAAGGGATAAATCGTTGATCTGATGACAATAGTAAATGCAATTGCACTGATCAGTGCAAATCTGCAGCAGTTCACATGAGGCCTGACAAAGGCATTCATGACTAGGCTCAGCAGAAAGAAATGAGTGACTGTGTAACGTGCTGTCTTTGCCCTCCTTCCCCTACACTGAGATTGCTGATGAACAGTGATGAAATAAGGGCAGCACTTCTGAAAGAGGGGCAAATGTAATTGGCTTGGGTTATGTCGTAGTTACCATAAATCTGCAAGCTCCATTCAGGATATTGGTGGCGCTGAAGCACTGGAAGTGCTGAGTTTAAAATTTCTGAAGTAACCTCTGTTTCTAGCATGAAAAACTGTACCTTGGCACAAGATCATGCAGGTGTACTTTAGGGTGCAGTGGTGGCTGGGATAACCCTTATGGTCTGGAGGAAACCAAAGACAGTGTAGCCTGATCACATTGACACCTGGAGAGGCATCTCAGCATGGACATGCCAACTTGGAATGATGCCTGTGTGATAGGCTGGGGAACAGCCAGAACTGTGACTGGGTAGTAGCAAGGCACAAAGAGCAAGCTGTAGTCCTGTGGAAGAGCTGGTCCTATGGCCTGATCTTCTACAGAACTCAATTACTCTGCTGCTCAGATGCACAGAACAATGTGTGAGATCATGCCATCAGAAATTGTCCACTACTCCTGAGGCTTTTATCCCTTCTATGAAGTATCAAGTAGCTTGCTACGGTGCACAAAGACAGGCTGCATGTTTGTTGAAACATAACCCTGTGTTGAATAACAGTCTTTAACCGGTGTTTTGCAAGTGCTGCTTCTATATTTTTCTGTATAGAAATAAACACTTGGCATTCCTAGAAGGGAATTAGTACGATATCAATAAAAACATAGTGTCAGGGGTGGAGAAAATTGCTTTGTCAGTGGGAATGTCATCTCATATGTGTGATTTGCCTTTTGCTCGGTAGAAATCAGGTTAGGGATAGCACAGTCTATACCGAAACAGGTTGTCTTGAATGTTGTTGCCTTGAAGTTTTTAGACTTCTGTGAAATTTTTCCTCTAAATCTGTTCAGTGAGAAATCTCATGATATTTTTTTAATCAGTGTTTCATGTTGCTTAATTTGCTATTAGTTCAAATATACAATTTCTAGACAAAGCTGCATCTTGGTTTTATAGTACAACCTTGTACTATGAACAGAAGCGTAGTGAAGTGGAAACAATTCAGAAGTACTGTGAAGGTTTCAGCTTACAACAGATGTTAAAAGGACTTACTGGTGCAAGAAGAATGTTTTAATAAGCTAGTAAGTTCCTAGGAGATCTCATGTCCTTCTTGGGAACGAGGGAGGTTGGATTTTAGTAATTTCCACAAAAACTGCAATTCTGCAGAAGCTTCCTAGGTGGAAATTCAAATAGATAACAAACATCTGTTACTGAGACAGAATCTGAGTAGAGGTGTTCTAAAGTATGGCATGGAGATGTCTGTTCTCTATCCTGACTCTCAAAATCTGACTTTTTTTTTTATTTAACCAGTCACCATCCCACTTGGATTTCTTATCTTTTTCTCCTAGTTAGTACTGTTAGCTGTGTGCATGTGTATTGGTGCTGTAAAATATACTGTAGCTATGTGCAGCCGGACTTTTTCCCCCAGTATGATGAATAGAGGAGAGTAAATAGCCCATGAGATCAAGCCTTAAATTCATAGCATAAGCTTCTGTTGCCCAGAGGCCTGTGAAAAACATTAAAAATCATGCTGAATGCATCACAAACTGAGGAACTGGGGGCTTATTATTTCTGTAATCTAAATTCCCTGCGATTTTCTTGCATCCAGTTTTCTCTCTCTAGGTTCTGAATGCCTGTATCTTCAATTAAATTTAATTCACCTGGAGAAGTAATTTTTTAAGGAAAAACCCCATATAAATATGAAAGGAGAAAAAAAAACAACCTTCATGACCTCTAACTATGAGGTTGCATATTTCCACACTGCACGGTGTGGCCCAGGATGAAAATATCTGCTAGGCCAGATATGTTTACAATAAATGAAATTGTGTAAAATTGCAGTGAGAACAGAAAGCAACAGAACTGCTGAAATTGGATCTTGTCTGCGATACTTGGAATTCTTGGGGAGTTCTGATTTATTACATTGCCTCTGGATTTTTCTTTTACAGTCTTGGCTGAATCTTTTACAGATTGGTGAACTCATGACTCTATTCTTATGGCATGATGATTAAACTGTAAAATAGCTGGCACTATGCCATTCTATTCTGATATGCTTTTAGGGTTTGCAAGATTGAACAATTGTAGAATGCACTAATTAGTAAAATTCTCAGATCTCTTTTGAAATCTGGTAAGATTGTCTTAAAAAAAAAAAAAAAAAAAAAAAAAAACCCAACAGCAAACAAAAAAAAACCACACCAACTTGATAGCTGAGAGCCTGGGAGAACTGGGTTTAACATTTTTATCATTGAAACAGGATATTTTGAGTATTCTACCAATCTGATGCTTCTTCAGTTTCGCTTCAGCTTCACTCATTCAGATTGCTCATGTTTTTTTTTTTTTTTTTTTTTTTTCTTAACTGCAGTGTTGCAAAGACAAAACTTAAATCTGCTTTTCTGGTGAAAAGAATGCTTGCCATCTTCTGGAATAGCTTAAGGGCTAGTCTGATGTCATGTTTTTTTCTCTTAGCTTAAGGCCAGATAACTGAAAACACTTAATCGTGTGTTCTCAGGACTTGGTGTTTAGATGGAGGGAGACTGGGGTGTCCAGGTTGGCAGTGGCATCAATAAAGAACTGTAATTTAAAAATAGCAAATTCTGGCCCACATTTCAATGTGTAACACATCCATTACTGCTCTTGAGCTGATAAATGGAAATTTATATCTGTATTATTACAATCATTAGCAAAACAGGAAACCGTAAGTATTTGTTAAGCTATTTTGCTGAATGAATCTTTAAATGCCTTGAAAATAGTAGCTGTACTTAATCGCAGATTTGTAGTTAAGTAAAAATGAAACCCAGGTCAGGATCAGAAAGCCACCAGCAGATGGGAAGACAGGACCTGGGAGTGGACTGCAGAGCTGTGGCTGTGAGCAGTTCATTCAGTGACTCCACTGGCACTTTAACTGTGTCAAAACATGTGAGCCTACCGAGTCTCTTAGTGAAGATCTGCAGTCCCAAATCAAATTGCTAAGAAATAAATGTGGCTAACTCAGTTTGAGCAGACAATTCTAAGGCAGTGTCACATGGCATGTTCTGGAAAAAGGTGAACTTGCTCTGTCTGCCCTTCAAAGTTTCAAAAAGTTGCAGGACTGCATTACAAGAGACTTGAGGCTTAGCTAATAAACCCTGGTGGGAATGCATTAAGTGAAAGGGCGAAGGTGATAATGTGCTGATCTGGTGTGTAACTGAAGTTCTACATCTTGAATATTATTTCTAAAACAAAGAGCTATGTTTATATAATCTGCCTTTCCTTTTGCTTTTCATTGGCATCATTAGGCTTGTAAGAAGTTGAGGGTTTTTATCACCTCATTTATACTTAAGTGTTCTTGAAGTGTTACGAAGAGTAGTTGTAGGCCCAAGCTCTGCTTTTCCTTCTGGACAGCTATGAATTCACTGAATTGGTTTTGTGGGTCTGTTTTCAGAAAAAGTTGCTTGCATTCTTTCATGTCAAGTATGAAGAGCTTTGATGGAAATCAAACATAGGAGTTACAGTTTCTTGCCTTGCATTGTTCTGGGCAAAAGTGTTAAAGTCAGCATAGGAAAATGCTGGTTTTTTTGCCTACTTGAATTACGTGACTTGCTCCTTGATGATGGTATAGTCAGGCCTTTCAGAAAGAGGGACTGCAGGAGGTACCATGCTCTAGAGGTGTATGAATGTGTGGTTAACTGAATCAGGTAGAATAATACAGGAAAGGAGAACACTTAATATCTAACTGCAGAATTCAGAAACTCTGAGTGAAATTTTCAGGTTAAATGTTGAAGATGTGAGGAATGATATTTTGCTTCTTGCTGATCTGTACTGTAGGTAAAAAATTGTATGTTCCTTGTAAATAGTGATCTTAGACTCCATTATGAATACCTTGTGAAATCAAGACCTGCATCTGTTTCTTTGGCCAGCCACTGAGATCAGATGGGTTATGATAATTGTGGCTATTTGCTTAGAAAACTTGCTTCCTTACAGCTGTGCTACTTCAGGGTCTCTCCATATCGTTTTGGAAGGCACAAACAGTAACTGTTACTGTCTTCTAGCAGATCTGTCACTTCATTCTCTAAATATGAAATGAGCAGTGGTATTCACTGAGGCAAATTTTCCACCAAATTAAGCCAACTGCATTGCGAAATATTGAGTTAAATGTATTATCTCAGTAAAAAAAATATGAATGTTTCTGATTTGCACCTATGTTAAAAACAAAAATGGATTAGGACAAAGGAGGAGCTACTACCGTCACCAGAAAATATTACCAGGAATCTGTTTTGTGATGAGCTGCTTATATAAAATAGGAATGTGTAGTTGCTACCTGGAAAAAGTTAAGATCGATGAATTGCAGAATTTTTTTTCTATGGCACAGTAGAAGAGATGGCTATGTGAAAGAGGCTGTAGGATGACAGTATATAAAGACAGGCGAGAAGCAAATACCACAGAACAAGAAACTCCACGCTCACGAATTACACTACAAAAACAGATTGAATGAATGGGTGTTTGAGTGTATGTGCTGAGAGAAAAAAGCAGCTGGAAAGATAGCTGCCAGTACAGCTACCAAGTTTGTCCTTAGGTATCCATTGCCTCAGGAAGGTAGAAGACTTTGCTAAGGATTGCAAAACTGGGGAATTATATGGGTGTTTTTCAAGGGTTGTTAAAAGATATTCTTCTTATTTCAACTTATTTTTCTTCAAAAATAGTCATCCTTTGTCACTACTTCTACTGTGAGGGAGGTTTCCTTTTTTGAAGAATGGTTTCAGTTAGAAGTGCTTAGAAAGTTTAAAAAAAAGAAGTTACAGCTGTACAATAGAACCTCATAAATAAACTTGTCTTTATGTTCATGCTAGATCAAAAATGTGCTGCTTGGTAGTGAGCTTTTAAAAAAGAAACTGTAAACTTCTGTATATGAAAAGTTGGAGCTGAAAACTCAGGTTTTTAGAAAATGTTTTTTTGTCTCCACGTCATCGGATAATTAACGTGTTTGCTCAGTGCTTTATATATAATGCATTTGATTTTCTTACTTGCACTTTATTAAATTACAGTTAGTGGCTGTGTCACATTACCATTCTCCCTTCAGATCTGAAAATCTTTGGCTGAGAAAGCAAGTGCTGCTCTGTAAAGCTGCAGGTGTCCAGTGTGCTGACTTGAGTCGGTGCTCATGATTGCCAGCTCTGTCCCAGCACATCGTGTCATTATGCCAGGGTAATCACAGGGCTCAGGGTGGAAGACCTGGGTTCTGCTTTGAACCTTGCAAACACCGGTGACACTGGGACCCAGTGACTCAGAACATGCAGCTGTGATACTCAATACAGACTCTGACCAACTTCAGAGTTTGAGCATGAGAAACTGCTGTCCCTGCTGCAGCCTGTATTACTTGTTGAAATATGTGAGAGGAAGTGATCTGTTCAGCTAACAGAAGAAACAAGCTTAAATTGCCATGTTGTTTCTTTCCTAGGGTGGTAGAATGGTAGTGTTTTGACACTGCAGTATTTTTGCATTACAGGAATCACAAAGGTAAGGACTTTGTCTCTTGTCTTTACCATGTGCTTTCATGCACCATTCTTGGAGATGCTGGCCCATGAATCATTTTAGTCTTCTGGAATACTTCTGTAGCATTATACCTTTGCAAAATGTTTACCTGTGTGGTCTGCATAATGGACGCTGTCCTCCTGATGCCCATAGAACTCTGAGTAGGGTTCATCCTGAGTGTGTGCCTTAGATTAGATAGCTGTTATGAAGAAATTTTTTACTCAGAGGGTAGTAAAGTGCTGGCACAGCTGCCCAGAGAAGCTGTGGATGCCCCCTCCCTGGAGGCACTCAAAGCCAAGCTGGCTGGGGCTCTGGGCAGTCTGATCTAGTTTTATGTAGGGTGGGCTTTAAGGTTCCTTCCAACTGTTCTATGGTTTTTGAGGAAGCCCTAGGGCAGGGACATACAGTGTAAGCCTGTGGGCAAAGGCTTTCTGGACAGGTAACAGGAAGTGAAATCAGAGGCATTCATAAGATGTACAGTGAAGCTCTCTTCTGTCCAGTGAGTTACTGGAAGAAGCCCCAAGTGCAGCCTGAAATGCCTCGTTTTCTTCTGACACTTCATTTCTCGCTGTGCCTTGGTTGGTAGTTTTGGTCTGAAAATTATTTATTGCCTGCTATATTCTACTTCTCTGCAAAATTCAAAAGCCTCAGTGTACCTCTTTAATCAGTACAACTGACTGATTGCATCAGCTGAACTGTACAAGTTTCATAAAGACATTGCCTTTTTGAAAGTGAGTTTTTTGTCTTTTCAGTTTATGAAATGAACTGCAGTAGCAGGTATTTTTAGATCAGTCAGCAAGTAAAATTGAACTTCTGAGTAACCCTTTCGTATAACGTAAGAAAAGTAATTGGATTGAACAAATCAATCTGCAGCAAACAGCTTCACCAAGCTGTCATTTGTATATACTTTTTGAAGCTTAAACCAAAAAAGTTAATCTGGTTTATATAAAACAAAGTAACACCTACATAAATCCCAGTGGGAGACCACGGCTTGCAATCTTTGGGCTTCACAAGCTTGTTTAACATTGTTGATATGTTGGGGTATAGGAAGTGTGGCTTGATGGTTTTTATTTTCCAGGACATTTGTATTTAGACAAATTTGTATTATTATTATATTTATATAATATTATATATATATATATATAATATAAACTGTACTGTTATTATTATTTAGACAATTGTATTATGCTTAAAGGTAAAAGCTAATATACAACATTATTCAATTCTGTGATGAGACCAATTTAACTACATCTTGGGCTGTGCAGTAACTAATTACCATCAGAGTTGTATTTTAATACCATAGCATCTACAGAACCTTAGGTTCTCCTATAATATGCAAAACACATGTTGTTTTAAATGCTGTTTTATGCCTTTTGCCCTTGCAGATGCTGGGGGTAGAGCAGGCTGCTCTCCAAAATACAGCACATGGGATCTTGACATCAAAGCTATGTGGGAGAAAATATCATTTCCTATCTAGCCTTTTAACGATGCGGTTTGCTGCCATTATGCTGCTAGCTGCTCTGTAGTTGCATTTTTGTAGGGTCTTTGTCATATACATCCATTGTGCTCTCTGTCTGCTGGAGGGAATGATGATTATACTTCCCATTCTGAATGTAATCACCCATCTACCACCAATCTCGTTTAGGCCGTTCACATCATGGCACATAAGCTTGGCAACTGGTCGCAGTGAAAGGCTTGATCTTCGTGAGTTACACTTACAGTTCTCTGATGGTTCTTGCAACTGAGACGGGCAAGATAGGAAAAGGATGGATGGTTTTTGGGGAAGAGGCAGCCTCATACTGCAAGGGATATAACTGCAACCTACTCTGGGTCCTGTCTAACCCTACAATTCTGTGATTGTGTTTTTTCACTTCTGGCACCTAAGACAGTCAGTGCAGAGCAAGCTCATATCTGTCAATGCCTGCCTGATCTGGACATGCCTGAGCTCTCTATGCAGTCTGTGCAAAACCTCATGTAAAAGACACTACGAATTTATTGTTTCTTAACAAATCATATTTCATATATGATTTGAAATAATGCATTTCAAATTATTTGAAGTCACTGTAAATGTTATAAACGGGTCCTGATAAGAAACCTCATCCTGACCTTTATCTGCTACAAAACCTGATTTAGCTGAATGCGGTGGTAATATTTGCATCTAAAAATTACTCTTCTGTGTATTAAGGCCAACTGTGAAATTGCTGCCTAAATTCTTCTCAAAGTCTTTTTAACGCCTCTAGAAAGTAAAGAGCAGTTGAGCAAAACCAGAAGCTGTTCTTGCTCTGTGCTCATGTAAATTTTTTATTGAAGTAAATGGTTTATTTATAATCATTATTCACTTTGCATTCAATTTCACCTATTGTAATGGCTTCTCTTTTAACTTACATGCTCTGATTTCTTCTGTGGATAGCAAACAAAGAAATTGTCCTTTGTCTTTTCTGTAGTGGATAGCTGAAATGCCTTTCAACAGCCTTTAGTGATAACAACAAAACACAAAACATTTCAGCAATTTCTGTTTTAAAAAACAACAACAACAACAACAACAACAAACAAAAAAAACCCAACAACAACAAAAAAACTAAAAATTCAGTCACTGCATGTCTACATCCTTTTGAGATCAATGGCTTCTCAGTGCTTTTTCTCTCATATGGCTCACTGTGATTGCTTTTCAGATAACCAAAGCATACCTTCTGTAAGTGAAAGCAAATATTAACACTAGGGTGGTAGTTTTCTTTAAAAATAGCAAACAGACACTTGAGCACTCTTTTGTCAGTGACCTTTTCCATAGCCTTCAATAGAATCCAACACTTCCACTGTGTAATCAGGATGAAGAAATAATGAGGTATACATGAAAAAGTTAATGTGATAAGGAAAAAGCCTTTTTATCACAGTAGCTGACAGTGATAACATGAGAAGCAGAAATCTCTTGGAAGTGGGTTTGTTTAAATGAACTTATTGCTGTGTGCTTACACAGTATAGTTGCTGCCTGTCAGATTAAGTAAGGATGGTAATGTATGACCTGAGGAACTTAGCATTAATGAAGACTTAATTGCATATCATTAGCTATTTTTCAGCACATTTTGCTTTTAAAATCCTAAATCCAACACGATTTCCTTTAACAACTGTTGGACTGAGCCCCTGCCTTATTGACCTTCCCCCAGCCCTGGTCTGAGATGCATTATTGTGATTCTTTCATGATTTTAATCCACTCTTTGGATAATGTTTTTTCCTGGAAAGAACCAATGTAAACCCTTCAAAGGAAGAAGCGAGAGTGAGAAGGGCACTTAATTCTCTGTCATTTCTCCACTAGTTTCAATTAACATATACAAAATATCCTCTTTCCTGCATATAGGGAAATACATTCCTCTCCATGTACAAGGATCTATGCTTGCTGGGACTGTCTGCTGTCCTTGGAGAGAGAGCTTTCTCAGAGCACAAACCAGTCTTCATTCCTTGTGCCTTGTTTTCCTATTTTTAGAGTCTTAGGCTGGCTGTGATGTTTCCTACGTTCTTGAACAGAAAGGACCAATTTTGTTGATCTATCTGTTTGATTGTATCTGCTTACATAAGGCTTCCTGCTGATAAGCAGAGGAATGCAATGTATGAAACTGGGCACTGAGAGTGAGACTGAAATTAAGGGTGATGCATTGTGATCAAGGCTTGAATCTAAGCATAGTAACTACTATATTCCTATTGCTGTCTTTAGCATACATCATCCCTTTGTAAGAGTTCTTTCAAAAGTCAGCAAAGCAAGCATTATTTCAGATTTGTTTTGATGATTCCAGATTTGCTTTGATGTTTTCATGTAGTTAGCTCCTGTAGAACTTATTTTGTTTCTCCATCTCTTTTTCTTGCAAAGATTTTAATGTAATGGTTGATTTAATAGTTAAAAATGCAAGAGAAGACTAGGCTGAATAGTGTTAAGCCCAGTAAAGATTTTAAAGATAGAACTCTTAGTATATAAAGAGGTCTGTTTAATTTTTAAGACTGAGAACATCTGCTCATTACAGTAAATGGAGTTACGAATTTATCATTAAATTCTTAACCTTCTATTTAGAGGATATCCTGGGGGGAAAAATACAATAAGCCACCCAAGCAAGATAGTTCGTTGTATCCTTAGTGTGCTCACTGCATCCGATCATTCTAGACATGCTTGCTCTGGCTATCACAAGTCTGTGGTGTTCTTGGACTGGTAATAAATGTCCTGCAGTGTGCACTGAGTGAGACTGCACTGGGGCAGCAACTGTTTGCCAGAGCTTCCTCAGAAGGATTGTGAAAACATCAAAGATTGAAATTCTATGGCAGCTGACAATGATAAACAACTAACCAGAAATTAAATGAAATATTTACATAAAACTGAAGCAAGATTTTTTTCTTTTTCCATTGGTAACTGTTACTTCAGGAAAATCTTGAGTATTGGAATTACTGTGGAACTTTTATTTAAAGAAATTACAGGAAATTTTGTTCAAAATCTCCGATCAGTTAGTAGAGATACCCAGTGGGAGATGAGCAGAACTCTAACAGGAATATTCTAAGTAAAATCTGGTTATTCTATTTCAAAATCTGATTACTAGCATAACACCATTATGTACTCAAGACTTTCTGACATTCTTATGACTGTTATGATAAGTTCTGGTTGGATATTCTTGACTGCTATGAATTATCCTTTTTTCTGTATTTCACTTTGCTATGAGGAAGAAATACAATGTTAGTGTGCCACAGAAGACAACTTTCTTTTGATGCATGTTTTAGGGTTTTCAACTGTGAGTGGAACATGCACTCCAAATTACTTATTATACTCCAGTGATTCTTACAAAGATGAATGACTGAGCAAAATGTAATAGTTTAGTTGGGGATAAGCAAATATTTATTGTAATGCAAAAATAAAAGGAAATCATACTCCTATTAATGTTTTTGCTATGAAAATGCTGTACTGACTAACAGTGGCTCAAGCTTGTATTTGTCAAGAAGGGTGATAGGGATCATTTAGTTTTTATTCTTCCACAGTAGCTGATAATGGAAATAAAAGCAATGGCTGATGTGAGTTTCAGGAGAGGAAGAAAGGGGAAAGAGCAGAAAATCATCAGCAAACGGGAAATTAACACTTAAAGGGATCAAAGAGTGAAAAGCAGCATAGCAAGTTTTGGTGAGCTACAGCATGTGGGAGTGCTTTTGAGGGAGGTCTTCCAACAAGAAACCCAGCATTTGAAAGCCCAACTTGCATGCATCCAGATAGTTGCAGCAGTAGCTCCAGCCTTATATTCCAGTATTGCTTTTCCTGTCTCTTATCCAGCTCTTGGTCTGTGAGAAGATTTTGCCTCTTGTTCTATGGTATCTACAATTCTTTCTTTATAAAATGAAATTTTACAATGGGGAATGAAAAGGGAGAAATGAGATTTTTTTTTTTTTTTTTTTTTTTTTTTTAGTAATATAGGGGAGAATAGTAGAAGTGCCGTGGGCACAATTTCTTCATTGTGCTCATATATAAGCCTGGGAGCTGAGAAGGGATATAGCAAAATTTACCAATAACATGAAATTTTTAAAGCAGTCAGATGAAATGTAACAAGTCTCAGAATCAAAAGTTTTGGAAGTGTTGTGTGTTACCATCACTCTGTATGCAGGGTGAGGAACTTTCAGCTACATTTTACTACTCAGAAAAGATCTTGGTTCAATATTATTTGCTTTATTAAGAGTCACTTCAAGGCTCCTTAGTAACAAAATAGTTACTACAGAATAGTAAGGAAGAACAAAACAGAACATCATATGTTGTTATACCATTTTCATGGAGTGGATTTCATCCAGTTTGAGTCCCCTTTTCTCGTGATAAATTTTTTTTAAATAATGTGGAGGTCTCATTGCTGAAGAGAAGGTAAATGCCAGAAAAAAGATTAAAAAATATTATATGCCATGAAGTTATTTAAGTGATAATTTATCCACTGCTTGTCAAAGTACAAGAACTATCCCACAGCCTGTTTACATTAATGTGCAAAGTGGAATTTTTGCATACACTGTCTCAGCAAGATAGTCTACAAGACACCAGATATGAAGAGAGTGATTGTGCAAATTAACACTAGAAGGACTTCCCAAACACTATTAAATGCAGTACTGCTACCTCTGACTCAGGAACAGAAAACATATCACTCATTTTGCTCTCTTCATATAGAGTCCGTCCTGAGAAATAAAGGACAGAAGCATCTCTCTGGGCAATTGTTTCTCTCCATTTAATTAATTGATGTGAAAGAAAATGAAGGAATATCAAATAACTGTCCTGGTTGATAGATCTAATGATAGTTCTATCTTTCTAAGTACTGCTGTCAGGTTCTGTTGCATGTCTGAGGTGAAGTTGAACAGAATAGGGTATTATCTCTAGGCAGTTTTTTTCTAGAGACCTGTATTTTTATGTGCTTTGTTCTGTATGGAAACAGCTCAAGCACCTTTAGGAAAACATACAAAGCCTATCTGCATGTACATTTCTGTGTGCATCAGTCAAATGCTTCCTGGAACTTGAACATATATTAAGTGTGTACATTCAATGGAAGCCAGATAGCCTGTACTTCATGTATGCTACCTTTTGTTCATACGATCTTTAAATATGCCTGGTGTCCCTGATGTTTGAGCCCAAATCCGTGGGGAATCTTGCACTTCAGGAAAGCATGAGGCTGGGCGAGAAGAAACTTGAGCCTCCTTCAGTTTGAAGCTGCTATGGCCATTACCTGCACTGCAGACTGGCTGGACAGGACACATCCATCTGGTCTCCCTCCTTTCTTTGCAGAACAGACAGGGAAATACTCCTTGAATGCAAATGACTGAATGGGGGTAAGAGGGCAAGCTGCAGAAAGGGAAGTGAGAGGGAAGGTCTGAAGTAAACAAATGCACATCACAACGCAGAAGTAGCATGGCTGGGTTTCAAGAGCACTGTTTGGCTGTTTCTGTACCAGGATCTTTCTGCCTGTGCTTCCTAAAGATGAAGAACAGCAGCTTCATGCCCTAGGCGATGTATCTGCTAAGTGATTATGAATGCTGATGGTGAGCAAAGCCTTTGTTCATCTCTATACCAAGAACTCCTTCTTGACCTTTTCTTTGTAATGCATGGCTTTCTGCACAGTCACCAAGGATTTTTTTTAATGGAGGGAGGGGTTTGATGCTTGCAGCAATATCACAATATATTTCTGTGTTTTTATGAAAAAGAGTAGCTTTGGAGGTAATAAAATTCTCTAACATTCACGGAAGAGGAAAGGAGATGGAAAAATAATCATAACCATGGAACACTTGTAATGTTTTGTTTTTGGCGAAATCTAAATTGAGACTCCTGTGTGAATATGCTCAGTTTCTCACTGGCTTGGTTGTTTGCTCTGTATGCTGTCTGATGCATCAAAGAGAAACAAGCTGATGGTGCATTAGGTAACGTGGAGAAGTTTCTCCTGGGTGAAGACCTAAAATGCTCCATTCTGGTTGTTCACGTGTTTTTCTCTGGTCTGTTTCTGCTTTCTCACTTGTGGTTAACTGGAGGAACTTGAATTAAATCCCTGGATTCAGGAATTGCTGAAGGAGGACAGCAGCTGTACTGTTCAAGTCCTCTGTGTAGTCATAGGGAGGTTTGTTTTTTTTTTTCTATTTCCTTTTTCAGACTGCTGAGGTGTGCAGAAACCCATCTGCTCCCTTGGCTGTGGTCAGATCCGTGTTTCTGAGCTGCCAGTTACCTTTGCTCCATGCTGGCCAGTGGCCTTCCTCTGCTTGCCAGAGCATTCTGGCAGCCAGCTAGGTTCTGCTGCAACCCTTTCAGCAGTGTTTTCATTCGTCTTACCTATGGCCATTTCAGACAGGTTCAAGGGAGAAATGCGAATAGAGAAAAGAATACTGAGCTGAAAATGGAGAGTTTATGTCAACGTGGAGCTGCCTTGGACTAGAAAATTTTCTCTGGCTGCATTTTGTTAGTGTATGGACGCTTTAGGAAGCTGATATTGATGGTCTGTGTCAAAAAACAGCTTGGATTTTGTTCAGAGCATACGTGGATATATCACTTCTCAGTAATTAATGTTTATGTGCTATTTATTATGATAAGTAAATTTATAAATATTAGTTGTTTGTTTTGAAACAGTTTCAAGGAAGAAATGCTGAATGTAGAGTTTCTTACAGTTTCTATGGCAGAAATAATTAAACATTAAATTATTCATAGTTATAGTTTCTAGAAAATTACTTTGGACATTATTTAACCTTTAAAAGTGTGTAATGTTTTCTGCTTTATTTGGTGCGAGAGTAAAGTATTACTATAAAACAATGAATAACTAGTTTTCCTTACATGATTTCCTTAAAAGTTAGTTAATCAAAACTAATTTTGCTTAGTGTTACAGCAATTAATGCTTATAGTACTACGTGGAAATTGCACAGCACTCTAGCTAAACATTAAAAACATCAGATATATAGATCTATAAACTTCAATGACATTTAAAAGCTAACATAGATATAAGAAACTTATTTTGTATATCTGGCATCAACATCAAATTCAGTAAGATCTCAACAATGTTTTTTGTTTTTTTTTTTTTTTTTTTTAAACCTCAGGCATGGTTACTTAGCCATGCAGAGCTGGTATCAGAAACCTGGAACAGTGAAGATGCGCAGTCATTCTGATCCAGGTTAATGTATTTGTCTGCTGCATTGCAGCAGAATGATTCAGTGGCTAGATTGCTGCTGGGCATGGATCTCCAGCATCCTCTTCACGTGTGCAGTTTCTGCTTAGGAATGAATCCTTGCTCACTTAATTCTCTTCTATGATATTCTGAAGCTTATACTCCAGACACCAGTTGTGTGTATTCCAGCAGTAGAATTTTCTACTCTTATTCTTGAGTTGACAGGAGCTATTTAAGTCTGCCACAAGTTTAAGGCATTGACTAAACTTTTGAAAGTAGAGCTTATGAATATTTCAAAACTTCCTGAACTTTCAGAATTGTTATTAGTATCTCAAGACATCCTTGGAGATTAGCACAGAGGAGTATATTTCTAACAATTTGACTGCAGACCCTGCCCTATCCTCCCCCTTCAAACCAACAAAACATCTTCTAAAAATCAAGTGCTTCATTAATCATTTTTGCTATATTGAGTCATACCATAGAACTGGTAGCAGTAATTTTCAAGCTAACATATCAGGCTGTACATCTATGATACTTTCCTGCCCTTGGTTTACCGAGGAATTGGTATCATTTGTGTTCAAATGAGTGTCCTTCAGTAATAAAGTTTCTGGTGTTCTTAGAGACAGTGAATCATAGGGGTCAAACTAAGAGTGTTAAAGAGGCTACCAGATACAAAGAGAAATGGAGCTATCTATTCTATAAATAGATTTTAATGGAAAGAAAATAAATATCTTCTTCATCCATAAGTTTTGAAGGTGCAGTTAAAGATAATAAAATATTTAAGAGCATAACATATATTCCAGTCTTAAAGTATTTTAATTTCTTGTCCTATCTCACTCTATTTTTAGACTTTCTGTGATTTAATTGACAACTGGCCCATTATCAGACTCTTTTGTATTTTATACTATATTGTCAATTTGAAGTCTAGTACTTAAGAACTATATTTTTATTGCTATTTTCACTTACAAGCCCTCTTCCAATTTTTCTTAAGGACTGGTAAAGGAATAGGGTCGATGAACAAAATTAGATACAAATTTTGCGTTGTTTCTTTGGACGTGGATTCCTAAAGGTGGCAAAATGCATTTAAATATAATATTGAATGGGATAATAAATAGGTAACACATCAAACATTAATACCTTAAAAACAACAACAACAAAAAAAACACAAAACAAACCAAAACAAAAAAAAACCCACAACAAAACAGTGATGACTCTGTCTTTCAAAGAGAACTTCCTTGACTGCTTCAGATACTCTTCTTCCACTGCTCACTTTTTCCTGGTCTTGCAAAAGTTCAGAATATAATTAGGCTTCTATACATAAACAGCCTTAGTTGGTATCCTCAGCTATATACTCTCTGTATGCATTTTCCTCTTAAACATCTCATTTGAAAGAATTCCTTAATCAAATATAGTGTTATGATACTCTAAATTAATAAGTCTTGGGTATATTTGTTGTTGTTCATATTGTGGGATCAAATAATTCTCTTTTTCACTCTTAAGTATTGATTTGGGGGACTCGCTCTACTTCTTGAGTTAATAGTTCTTCAGAACTGTGTATCTTCACTTTCTGGAGTATATTGGGATGAATAAGTAGAGCCTTAAAATAGAGTTGGGCAGTGGGGATAACAGGATCAATGGAATACTTTCCAGCATTAAAAAATAAAGAACCCTAACTCTTGATCTTCACTCTTACTGTGGGAAGAGCAGCTAGACTGTATGCCAGGCAATGCTCCTTTTGTTTGTACTGCTGGTAGTGAGAGGGGGAGAGAAGATTTCGATTATCTTTCCTAGGAGCAGCTAGTTTTATTTGTGCAATGTCTGTTGTGCGCTCTCTCTCACACACACACAACTCAAAAATGAATGCTTGCAGGCAGATGCCTGACTTACTAAGTGCAGTGTGCTTATAGTGTACTTAGCAAGCTCCTCTGGAGATAGGGGCAGGTAGACTATTCTTTAAGGTAGTTCTGTAGCATGCTATGTGATCATGCTTATTCAAATTTAGTTTCAAATCCTTTTCTACTGTGCTCTTGCTACTGTTCAGATAAGAAAGATGGTAATTTATATATGATCTTTTAAATGTAGACTAGTTCGGTAATGTCAAATTATTATGCTAAATTTAAATGCATAGTTAAAGCTTTTAACGTTGTCATTCTGACTGCTCAGTGTCATAAACATGACCTATCTGTTCCTGTCAGAGGAAGAAAAAGTGCTAATATCTAAGATAGTGAAAAATGCAAAATAATTTATAGAAATGCATCTTGCTTCAAAGAGATCACTTTTAAAAGGTACTGGTTAAATGGAAGCAGATTTCATTTCCTGAGCTGAGTAGAAACACTTCTATTTTCAAATTAATTTGAATATTTGGAAAAACAACATCAATACTACTTTAAACCTTTTCACTAGACTCACATTAAAATTAACTTTCTGCACTGTCTCTGTATTCAAATTCTCAAAGCTAGTTTGTTGTGAAGCTTAAAATTGTTAAAAAGACAGCAGGACAGACATATATTGAGAAGCTTGTCTGCCTAAGTGGATAAGCCTATACTGAAAAAAAGAAATTGAGCCCTCTCTCATCTTGATAATGATGTGCTGTTGTCCTTTAGCTCTCAAGTATTTCCTTGGGGGGCTCTTGTTCTGAGCGCATGACTATGGAAAAAAAGGAAAGAAATCTCTTAGAAAATGTAGTCTGAGTGTCTGGAAAAGTTGAGTCATGGCTAATGAATAGCAACATTGCAGCTGGTGCAGGCTTTAAGATTTCTTCATCTCAGCTTCCTTCTTCGGAAGCACAAGCAGGTTCACATCAAGAAGGGTCTTTACCGAGAGAAGATCAGTAGATACCTGCCTTTGGCCGCTGTGCTCTTTCCTATGCTTTTGCCATGGATGAGTAAAATGAGTAGTTTGGTAATACTGCCTTTGACCAGGTCATATTCTGTGAGTCTGCTTGTTGCCTGTTCTCTGCATGAAAGAATTCACTTCTCAGATCCTCACCCAGTCCTTCCCTTCCTGTTTGAGAAGTGTGAGCTTATAGTGAGACTACTCAAAGCAAACTAGATCTTCTGTGGACAAACTATGATATGAGGTGAAATTAGTAGTTATTTTCTAGTTATTTTAACATGCACTTATGCAGGAAGTGTATCTCAAAGTGTAACACCAGTTAATATTGTGGTATGTGGAATAGACTCAATATTTTGATCCTTATCACCATTCATTATTTCATATTTCTTGTGTTAGATTCCTTAACCTGTGAATACTTACTTTCCCCCCAAATTCAATATTTTCTTATTTACTTGAGTGAATTAGTGGTATTTTCACTGGGACACTATACACATGAAATCTTATTTAAGATAGCGCTAAGTTGTTATTTTTAAAAATACTTATTTCCTTTTGTTTGATCTGGTCGAGAGCTGCAGATCTATGATTAAGTGTTATATCCGTGTTAGTTCTCAAATGACACAGTCACATGGGGTGCAAATCTCTCTTCTGTAAAATGCCTTCTAACTGTAATGAATACTGAGAATGTGCAGAGCAGCATAATCAGACAGTAGATACTTACATCAGGTAAGAAAATGCTGATTTGTCAGTTTTGCAATCATACACTCAGATATCTTGCTACAAATAAAAGCTCCTTAATTAAGTGTATTTAGAAAACGGAACCCTGTAAATCGAGTAATCTAATACAGTTCAGTGTCTTAAGAAATGATCAACTCCATACTTTCAAATAACACGGTATGTTTACCACTAGAGGGCACTATTTTTCTAGGTTAAGACTAAACCGGTATTTTGCATCTTGGGAGCTTTAGTAATTTTAGTAATTTACGAAAAAGGATTTCAGGTAGTGGTTTTTCTTTCTTTCTTTCTTTTTTTAAGTTTCCTAGTTGGATATCTATTTTAGTATGTTCTGGCCAGCTACTCCCTTCCTTTACATTTTTCGTGTTTATATAGGAAGAGAGTCTAGCTTGATGTCTGGCTGATTTTTGAAATTCAAAAGATTTGTGGAAAATATAAATAGTAAATACTGTTGTATTTTGTCAGATACTTCCTTCCTGCAGTTCAGTTATAGGAAAATACCTGATTTTGGAAAACTGCATAGTATTCCTTCCTGTATTCTGTTTCTTTACAGAGGTATGTTTAGGGTTAATCGAGATTAATTTTTTTACTCCCACCAACCATTTCTTCAGTAGCTGATAGCTTGGTAGTGTGAAGGCCCTGCTGAAAAGCAAGAAGCATTCCTCTGTGCTGGTGCCTCCTCCTAGGGTTAATCCCTTGCTACTTTGTTCCAGTGACCAGTTTGGCCTTGCAAGGACTCCAGCTGCTGTTTGTTTTCTGCAATGGAATAAGGGTGTAAATATCATGCTTGATACACTGGCCACCCAAGAGCATAAATCCAAGCTGTCATTTCCTCGTGAAGTATAAGGATATGTTAGCCTTTTATAAATGATATTCTGTGATAGAAGTGGTCTTTGTTCATGCTACGTATAGGTTATGCTTATTTAAATGCTGCATTGTGCATTATTCTGTTTTCACGTAATTCTCTTAATAATAGAAAAGATCTTGATCCTTTGGACTCTAGAAGTAATCTCTATTCATGTCTCTGTTGTACGTGTCAGTTGTTTTTAAATTCTGCTAAGTTGTATGGTAATGAGGCATCACACAGAATCACAGGATCATTTGAGTTGGAAAGGATCTTTGATTTTCTTGCCTTGCGTTAGATATATTACACACTGCACTGCATTCTTTTCTGAAGTATTGTGAAGATATTTTTCAACAAAAGACATTGAAATTTGCCTTGTTCCCTAGTGATGATGAATACTCTGATTGCAGCTGTCAAGGCATTTTTTCCAAAGTTGTGATTGTTAGCAAGAGATGTAGAGTGCATATGCACCAATGTTATTTGCTGCTTTCCCTTCGCTGCTTTGAGATATTCCAGGTAGTGACAACAAACACTGCAAACTAAGACAGCTCAACTGTTTTTGTTCAAGTTCACTCTGTGGACTGTATGTTTGGAAGGAGTTCTTGGTATAGAGAGAACTCGCACCAGGGAGGTACCACTTGTGGGTTCGTCGCCTTGGTGTCCAGTCCTGCTAGGTTTATTCTTAAACTGGATATTGATGGCTTAAAAAAAAGATTTTAGAGGAAAGCTCGTTAGAGCTTATTATTGCTTGGGTGAAAAACAGTAAGAAAACTTTATCATGGTTGACTAGAAATCTAGTCCTTCATTAAAGGGCAAAAGAACTGCATGTGGTGTGGAAGGGAACTCTCTTAAGAAATCATCTGAAAGGCAAAATCCTGCATGAAAGGAAAAGATTAGAAAAAATGAAATGCAATTAACCTCTGCTGCCCCACAAAGGTCCCCATGGTGTTCATGGGTATGCGTTTCAGTAAAGTAGTGATGCATCTAATACTTGCCCACTGTATTGTTACCCTTTTCCATAGGAGTGAAACCTCTGAAGTCTGGTTTTAGTAGGGTAATTGTTGTTGTTTATTTTTGTTTGTTTGTTTTTAACAAATAAAAATGAAAAAAAAAAAGGAGAAAAAAGTAATATGTTTCCTTAGTAAAAGCAAATACATCAATTGCATTTGAGGTTAAAGATAAAGTAGAACTACCTTTGATCTCTTCCCTGAGTATTTCCTGTCTGTATTAGTCCTTCTTTTTCCCCATGGTTTTCAGTGACCATTCCTTTCTTTCTTGGTCCACTTGATCTCTTTCTGGCTGTTAAAACAATCTTGCTTTTATGGCAAGAGCTGCTATAAGTGGTCTCAGACAGTCTCAGGGAACTTTTAGCATTGAGCAATACATGATTTGTTTTTCCATAGAAGTTTTGCAAGAAAAAAGGACTAAATAACAAATCATTAGATGCACAGTCTTATCTACATTTGGCTATTTTTTGCAAGCTTAGGTAGGTTATTGCTGCCCAGTTACAATCTGCTTCTCTGCAGTCTCTTTTTTCCATGTTTTGGCTTTTCAACTGTTTCCAAGTTCCATTTGAGAGTTTCTGCTTAAGAGTCCCTGTTGAGGAGCTTTTCCTCCAAATCTTTAATCTCCTTGAAGGAAAAGCTGAAGGAAAGCTTCAAAGAACACATATCCTCAATTTGCTGCATGATGACAGCCCCTCTTCATCCAGTGGCTTTTTTCTCCTGCTCTCCAGAGGTAACTGAAGCTGATGCAAGATTTGATTATTGCAGTCACCAAACCAGCAAAGATACAGTGGAAAAAAATAATCTACTTCTGTCTTACCCTGTTGAACAGCAAAAGCAAGAGGTTGTTTTTCCTAGTCTTTCAAGGTACAGTGTAATGGAGTGACAACATAAATGGTCAGCACCAAACATTGAAATTGTGGTAAATTTTTAGTTGAATCAAAGCTCCAAAGGCTCTCCAGTGACTCAGTATCCACTATGAATAAAGTCAGTGTTATGGTTTGTCCTTTGGAGAGAGCAAATTTGAGCAAATCTTTTCAAAATTCCGTGTTTCTGAAGACTTTTTTCAATAACAGATGCAAACATTACTGTAACTTATGTAGTAACCTTACATTATTAATGTCTACAAAACTTAGCAGTGACTGTGTTTTCCTTCCATGAAGATGATTCTGTCTTCTGAAAAATATCTTCTAGTTGACAGTGTTCACTGTTAGAGAACATGTCCTTTCTAATATATAGAGAATTTGCAAGACCTTAGAAACCTGAGGAAAAAACACCATCGTATTAAAAAACAAAACAAACAAACAAAAAAAAAACCAAACCAACCAAACAACAACAACAACAACAACAACAACAAAAACCAAAAACAACCAAAATGAAACAGACAAAAATCCCAGTTTCCAAATGCAGTATGGTAAGGTTTTCATGATTGAAAAAGGTATTTAATGATTGTCCTTTTATTGTTTTGAAGAAACATTGAATTGGGTAGACTTCAGAAATACTGTTAAATTTTCAAAGACAAGGTAAATTCATTAGGTAGACTCATTATTTGTATTTCCCAAGATGACAGAAGTGTTGAAGTTTGCTTGCAGTTCTGATGCTTAGCAACTGCTTCATGTTTAACAGCTTTAAAAAAAAAAACTCAATTCACAGAATGTCAGTTTTTGGAATGACCTGGCTTGAGTATGCCACAGAGCTGCTAACCATTTGAATATTTAAATGATGGAAGCTCTCTTCTTTTCTTCTCACTCTAGCTTTAAATGAGGTAACATGGGTATTTGTAGAGATCTTACTGCAGCAGCACAAAGCCTTACCATAACTAATTTACTCTGCTGAACAAGGCCACAGCTAGACAGATGCTAACACTCAGGCTTTCTCAATTCAAGCTTGCTCACATCCCTCCATCATACTGTAATCTGTAGCATAGCTACAGTTCTTTGATCTGCATTTTTACTGGAACCAGAACTGAGTACTTAAACACAGTCTTGAGTGACAATAAAAAAAGCCAGTAGTAGAACAGAGGGTTTTTGGGAATGGTTAGATAGTGGGGGAAGCTTCTTTGGTTTTACAGAGAACAGCTGTTCTCTTTCTGATGGACTTCTATTTGGAACAGTTACTCTGTGTGCAAAAGGCAAAGAAAAATGTAAAGCAAAGCTCTGGCTAATCTTGCTCCATTAGACAAATATCTGGCTAAAATCTGTCTTTTTTGTGTGTCTACCTGACAGTTCACCTTATACAACTTTAGGGGAGATGGTTTGGGTCAGAACTGTATCTTGTAGTGAAGAGCTGATATGAAAGCTGAAAAAGAGACAAAACTGAAATATTGCATGCTGCTGCTACTGTGGAATTCTAATGTGGAATGCTACATAAGAAACAGCTGAATTGTATTTGTTCCACTACTTAAGAAGAGGTTCCTGTGCAAATGCACGTGCTGTTCCTGTGTCTGATCCAGTGGTCTAAGCTGTTACTGTGTGGTGCTCTTGTGTTTTGGGCAGCCTCCGTTTAAAAGATAAATACTGCAAGGGATTATGTGAGGTCTCAAGTAAAAGTTCTGGTATTCTTGACAGAACATTCTTTTGTGATTTATGTGGGCCAATGCAGTGTTATGCACTGCTTCCCTAGCAGCCTACATAAATGGAAAAACTAATGCCAACTTTTTTTTTAGGACATGATGGTTCTTAAATTTTGAAATGTCTGCATTACATGATTAATTACATGATTTTCAACTCTCATGGAATGTATCTTGAAACAAAATCTTGAAAGGGGTCTAGAAAGCACAAGCAGTTCTGGATGTGTTCTCTGACAGAGGCATTCACGTGCCTCCTGTTCACTCTGTTCACACCTGTATGTGAGGAGAATATCTAGTAGAATTGCAGTATTGGGTAGACTTAGCTGAACACCAATGCAAATGATCACTGTGACTGTAGAGATTCAAGCTTTGTGTTACTTAAATGAAAACCATGACTCATCTTTTTACCTGCACAGTTGTCAGAGTGCAACATACGGGAGGCATTTCTTTACTGCCTCTAAAATTAGAAAATGTGCTGAATATCAGAAAATTTGTAGTAGAATAATTCCACTTACATTCAGGAAGAGATTCGCAGCTCTTAGCTTTAATGTGTGATTGTCTGAGGGCCTGTTTATGTAATGGAGTTATCTTCTACTGAATTGTTTTGAATAAAAAAATCATCTGCACTGGGTGAGTCACCCACGACACAGTAACTGGTGCCATACTTTGTCACCTGGAAGCAGCAGTGTGACAGCGTGCACTCCCCCAGCTTCATCTTTTTATCTGGCTGTTACATACAAGGCTTTACTTGGGCTCAGTGAAATGCTCAAGACCTTGCTCAGGCACCAAGGCAGCTAAAGGCCAATTGAGCATGCACTAAAATAGTGAGTATGAATCAACGGTACTACCCCATAAATAGTGAGCAGCCCAAGAGGCCCTAGAGCTCTCCTACATGGTGACTGGCTGTATGACAGGCTTCCCCTATGAATAGGAACACCTCTTGAGGTTATACCTGTGCGAAGATCCCTTACACCCTGAAGTCGAGATGTTTTACTGATACAGATTCTTGTTAAATGACTAATAGTTCTTGTTTGGTTAGTTTCATTCAACTTTGTATCTTAGACTGTGTCCGTAGACATAAATGGTTGATCAAGTCTGGAACTAAAAATCTATTTGGCCACATCTAAACTTCTCTGAGAAAGAATTCAGATAGAAAAAGGGTCCACTCTGAAACTTGTGACTCAGTATGACAGCCTCATTACTGTAAATAATGTGTGCCTTGCAACTTGAATCTTAGATCACTGTGTTCTTTATTTAATCACTTATTGTATCAATAAAATCCTGCTTCTTTCTTAGGAGTCAAATGTATAGTTTAGATCTGTGACAAGCAGTTACGTTAGTTTTGTAACTTGTTATTGCATGCCAAGAGTTGTCTGCTTTTTAGTGTTTTGGCAGGCCTCTGCTTGCTATCCCATGCAGCTCAGGCTACCTGGTTTGTTACCTATGTGCCTTAAGCTATTCTGTGATCATATGGATAGAGCATTTGTTTCCTATTAAATGTTAAAGAACATTACTTATGTTCAGTTCCTCTATGCTTTCATGCTCTAGCAATAATGGTGGTTTTTATCTTTTTCCTGCTCTGTATTCAATTAGTGCTGTCCCTTCCTATCCCCCCTCAAAAAAAAAAAAAAAAAAAAAAAAAAAAAATCCCGAGTTGAAAAGGGTGGCAAATTCCTGAAATTCAGATATCATCAGAATGGGGTGAGGATGCTCATGTTTCTAATAAAAATGGTGAACAGGGTCATGATCATTATGCTTGCGGTAATGTCTTGGAAATCATGGATATGAATCCATCTTTACAGAAAGTTAGACACCTAGGGGAACTGAAGCAGTGTAGGGTTAAAAACCTGCAGATTAGTTTAGTTTCTGCACTAGCTTCCAGTGATTGAAGATTTCCACTTTGTCATTGCTGGTGTTCACAATAAAGGATCATGGTCTCGGTTTACTTTAGATTAAGGATATCTGATAGTCAGAAGACAATCAGCCTCCTAAGTGCTTGGCCAAGTCGTAGCCCTGCAGGGCTGCTAGTGGCCTGACAGAGACCAGTGAGTTAGTCCAGTAGTGGTGAACTATCAGCTCTCTTTATGAAGACAGAGGCAGGCCAGATCACAGTGTTCCAGGCACAGCTCCTCTTGTTTGGATTCCCCACTCCATTCCAGCATGTCCCCTCTGGCCATACAGTGCACTTAGGAGCTCTGCCAGAGCTAATAAAAGGAAATCTTGCAATAGAAATGTTTGTTGAGCCTTCATTAGTTTATAATTGTCATAAAATGTGGTACATAATGTATTTTAATCAAAGAGGAAATTCAAATTAATCAGTACAAATCTACCCACCCTCTCCTTCCTGATATCTTAGGGTCCAACAATAAGAAAACTTCAGGTAGGAAAACTGCACATTGCACAGTATTGTAATAGGACACTAATGCTGTTAACTTGTAGTATGCTGGGCACTCACTGGCAAACACATTTATTAACCAGAAGTCTCTGAGTGTGTTAGAGAATGAGTTTCCTAGAGTTATGAAGGGCTCAATTTATTCCCAGTTGTTCAAGAGCAGGGTGTTTTCCGCTTCACTTTAGAGAAACTTCTTTCTGAAAACATTTCAGTGACTCAAGCTGTTGACCCCAGTCTTGCTCATTTACTAGGGGGAGTTGCATGCAACCTTTCTTCTTGCTGTGCTGGGTCTTAACCTGTCACAGATGACCTGTATGTTATGTCCATTCACTTAAATCTTGTAGGTGGACACCTTTTAATAGAGCACACTGGTCAGGGATGTGCCCTTTAACATTAATGGATCTGCACACAATTAATTACTAGTTTTCCTCTCTTCAGCATCTATGTCACTCCCAATAGTACTGTCAATGAATATCTTGGCCATGTACTCTTTACAGCTGTGGTAATAGACCCATTAAAGCAAACCAGAATTTAAAAGAATAGCTATCCAATGTGTCACATGTTCAGTATGACAGCTACCTAACCTACTAATAGTGTAAGAGCTAGAAAATGTTTTTACCATGGACACTAGGAGGCCTGAGTATTTGAAGAAATTGCCCATTTCAGTTTTTTAAATTGAGACTCTTTCTGACACTAAAAGAGGAGACATTCAATGAGCTTCTGAATTGCCACAGACCACAAGGTACAAGATAGTTTATCACAGATGCCCAAGTTGGATGAAGTGATAGGGAAGATTTTTTTCTGCTAACAGGGAGAAGAGGAATAATTCCCAGTAACAGTGAGACCCCTGGAGGCCCTAGGGAACATGAAGGTAAATGCTAAAGATGAACAGGCAGATGATATTCCTAGAAAATGTATTCTGGGGAGCAAAAGTGAGCTTTTATTTAGATATAGCTGCAAGAAAGCATCCCATTCTGAACCACAGTGCTCCTTAAGCAGAACCTTGGATTTTTTGTACAGTCTGTATTTTCTTAAGACTGTATCATCTCATAGCCTTATCTGTAGCTTACCTGTGTAAAGTTGCATGAGGCACTTTATTACCACAGTTGTTAGTTTGCAGATGATTATACCTCTGACTCAGTTTCCTTTCTGGTAAAAACCCTTAGCTACAAACTTCAGTGAAAACACTGTGGCACCCAAAGCAGTGGATGAATGACAAAGGTCACATGGAAAGTCTGGGATTTGGGAGTCTAGGACTCCCAAGTCTTATTTTCCTGTTGTACTGGCTGCTCTCTGAGTCTCTTTGCAGTGCCCTAAGGAGAGTTGTAGGATTAAGTCATGTATGTGATCAGGGTGCTGGAAGAGTACTTGAATGGCACAAGTTTTGTCTCACACTTCAACTGGACCCTGCAACATAATTTTTTTTTTTTTTTCATTACTTTAATGTTCTGATGTATCTGAAATTCCCTACCTGTTTGGAGACATGAGCTTGGGAGATGTAACAAGTCATGAGCAGCTGGACGACTGTACTGCAGATGTCTGGATAAATACAAGCTTTATATACCCTTACCTCCATGTGTGAAAAGCAGAATGAAGTCTGCTGGACTCAATGAACCATGCCTGACACTGATGACCTCATCATCTTTGGATTGAGTTAGATTGGAGGCCTTATGTTTGTACTACACTGAAGAAAACACTCCGTAACATTTTCCATCTGAGCTATTACTAATGCATGTTTTTTTTTAATGTGGGAAAACTGTTGCTTTTTTGATAATGAGGTCATTTAATAAGTGGGTTAATAGTTAATGAGTTCTGACTTGCATTAGACAAGAGATAAGGATTGCAAACAAAATATAAACCCCACCAGTTTCATAGCTGTTAATAAAACCCTACAATCAATCACTACGTTTTCTTACAAGTCATAGACAATATTTTTTCTAGTTATTTATGATTTTTCTATTGACAGCAATTTATTTTTATCAACTTAGACAAACATCAGATGGCAATAAAGCATTAATTCAGTGTCTAATTTAAACATGGCAGAATATATATAAACCCTTAGTGATCAAAGAAGCCCATGGGAGTAACAGATCAATTAAGCTTGCTAGTACTTGCTGTTATGATAGCAATTGCATTTTCAAGACTGACATATACCATAGATAGGGGTCCCAGGGGCTGTACAAACACTACTGAATGGCACAACCAGAAGCTGAGCAGGGGGCTGGACCTGAAATTTGTTGAAAACTGTTCCTTAACCATGTGAGGTAGGATTTATTATTCTTTTGAAAATACAGACTAGGCTAAAATTAAGTAATCTATCAGTGATATGTCTAAAGACAAGACTGTTATTATTCTCTGCACCCCTTCTTTCTTACTGTTTTTGTTTTAAATAAAACTTAAAATACCTGTCAAGAAAAAAAGGTTATTTTTCTACATTTTTATCCTTTCTGGGCTTGTGTATAATCAATGAATATACAGATATTATAATTAAAAAATATACAAGACAGGCTAAACAGGTTATCACACTGAAGAAAAATGGATGGAAAGCTTACCCCTGTCCTGGGCTCACTGAGAAGACTCTAAGAGGAGCAGTCTCCAAAAGAGATCCTTCCCTAGTGGTAGTCAGCTCTTAAATGGGGTCTAGGAGAGGTGGAGCAAGGCTCTACCCCTTCTGGTAGGGCAGGTGAGTTGCCTTCACCTGTGCTCCCATGGCTGACTCATTGCTTGCCTCAGGTGGTCAATCAGAGGTTCAGTCCATGATTCAGCAGTTCCCACACAGCTGGATATTCTAATCCTGCAGTACCACAGCCCTGGTGCTCAATGAAAAGGGATAAGAAACCAAGCATAGTCTTTCTAGTTTTCCCTTGTGCTGTCTAAGGGCAACTGACTTAGTATGTCCTAATAAAAATGATTGACTTTTACTGTATTGTAAAGCACTTTTGACCTCTCTGTTTTACTTTTGTGTCCAGCTACTCTAAGGTTGTCTTTCAAGGTGCACAGGCTGTACAGGCAGTCAATGACGAGATATAATGATACTGACTGACTTTATCACATGAAATAGAAGGAGTATGTAATGCAAATGGAAATAACTGGCATATCCATGCACTTATATTATGAGACATATATATTTAAAAAAAAAAAAAATAGGGAGCCCAGCTAGTGTGAGGTCTTGGGCTTTTTTTTTTTTTTTTTTTTTTTTTTTTTTTTTTGTGTGTGTGTGTGTGTGTGTGTGTGTGTTGTTGAATGTTGTGTTTATTTTTCTGTTGGAATACACTTTTCACTGAATAAAACTTGCCTGTGCAAGAACACTTGAATCTGGTTCACTCAACACAATTCAAAGAAAATGGATTTTTGGATTTGTTATCCATTATAAGAGATTACTTACTTTCCTTATTGCGAGGAATAAGGAAATTGACCTTCAGAGAGGAGGATGGCAGTGCTGTAGAGGGGATAGGCAAGCTAAGCCATATATGCTGAAATTTGTATGGTGGGACACTTTGCTTGTGAAATCAGTTACATCATCTTTTATGAGATGAGACGCTCTGCTGCTGCTGCTCTTTTTATAGCATCCTTCACTCATGTGCATATCTCCATCTGCTGAATTATGGTTCTCTTCCAAAGAGGGCTTCTGTGAATTTTCCTAGCTCCTTTTCAGTAATAATATGAAAGAGCAGGAGCAGATTACGGGCTGCTTTCTGAGTGTCCATCCATCTTCACAAAATGTAGTCATACAGTCTTTGAGAGGAAAATAAGCACAGGTTATAATCTATTCCCAAGGCTATTTCTTATAACTTCAGCTAGACTTGAAAATTTATTAAAAAAAAAAAAAAAAAAGCAAAACCCCAAAACTCACCCTAATTGTGGTTTATCATTGCAGCTCTAGCTAGCAGTTTTGCAGAACGATCTAGAAATTCAAAACTAGAAATGTAGAAGTAAATAGTTAGTTCATGCCCATCCCTTTCGTAATTCTTAGCTAAATAAAAGGAAAATGAACTTTGAAGCTATCATCTGAAGTATTCTTATGATGTCAGATGCAAGCCACTACACCAGATGCTTCTAAAGATGTATTTATTGGCAGACACTCAAGTGAATTGTAAAACTAGGTTAGTAAAGAACAATAACCAAATAAAACTGGAAATAGCAAATCCAAGGGTAAGGTACACTTAAACAATATTAATTAGGATGGGTAAGATCCAAGATAAACCATGCTATGGCTATCTGCCATGGAAACATTTATTGTCCACTAGAAACGTAGACTTCTGGTGTTGTACAAGAGTTAACACTCTGCATTTCTTGTTCTCATTTCTTACCTGCTTTGGCAGCTACATCCCTGTCTGATGGGGATATTTCCCCAGTTTGTTCAATTTTTAGAATCTGTATGCCTATGTATGTAGAAGTATAGTCAGACTACCAAAGCTGAGTAGGATCTTTCTGGTTCTTTCTCACTTTTTCCACACTAAACAAGAAGCTAGCACAAAAAGAAGGTAATTATGTTACAGAGTGGAGAGAAGTACATGTGAGCTAAAGGGAGTTCATAAGGAGAAGGTGAAATGCAGCAAAGGGTACCAGTGCCACATCTATTCTGGGCCAGGTTGCATGGGTGGGAAGATGGACAAGACTTCTTGCTCAGTATGGAGCACACCACTCCCTGCCTTGTCTCCAAGAAGTCTGAGTTTTGTGGAAAATACTGAAGGTGTTTTCAACAGATCTTTGCTTTGAGTCTCATGCTGCTGTCTGCAGCTTCCAAGTGTTTTTAGCAAGCTGTTCTTTACCACTTTTCAACAGAAGCACAATACCTGATTATAACAGTGTGTGCAGATTCAGCGCATACTAATGTATCAAATGTTGAAGCAAAATTGCTGGTTTGGGAGGTATGCCATGAAGGAGCTTAATTATACAGACAGCAAAATTATATAGCTGTTACAGATATGACTGTAAAGCACTGTTTAAAACAGAGGCTTCACGTGTCTTCTGAATTGAAGGCAACATGGACTAATCTTGTAGTTTTAAATGTTGGAAACTATTTGTCTCTTTTATTTGTCTATTTCTGTGGCTTATGTGCTTACTCATTTAACCATTTCAGTGGGCAGGAGATATCCAGAGTGGCAGATGAAATATATTAATTAGAGCGTATTACCACAGCATGGTGGACAGGGGCCTTAAGGAAAAGCTTTAAATGTTAAATACCAGTTTGTAATATGTCTTATGGCCTCTAATTCCTTTCTGATGCAGACAACCTGCAGTTAGAGAAGTCTCAGTAGTGTTAGGCACTGATAATTTGACTTTTTAGAAACAAAAGTTTCTGGGTTATTTTGATTTAAACTCTTTTTAACTCTAAATTTTGATTTAAACTCTTGTAAGCTAAGGAAAATTTTCCACTGGCTAAAAGAGTGGTGGGGCTTCTTTCATTTCTAAGTTTGGCTCTGAAAAGTCCTTCATCTGTGAGTCTGCTACTCCTTCCACTCAGGGTAACACTCTCTTTCAATATATCTTCAACTTCTAGAAAGGTGTGTGATAGGCATGTGTATCACAGTAGGTGGACCAAGTGTCATACTAAGTATGTAACAAGGAATGTGCTTGAGGAGCAGTAAGATGACAGAGTACGTTCCTAATATATCCTAATATATTCCTCTTCCTAATACAGGAATATTTCTGTAATTCAAGCTACTCTATTAAAAAATGAGTGATCTGATCCCACTAATTTAACTGTAATGATTTGCAGTAGTGTTTGAAAGGGCATTATTAAATACAATTGCATTTGCCAAATGTACATGCACGTAAGTGAAAACATTACATTTCTCAAGTTTTATTCCCTCCTTCCTAGCTGAAGCATCTGAGGGCAATCAACACTGGATCAGACTGCCTAGGAGAACACAATGCTTAATTATTCTGCTGAAGGGAAAAAATGCAGTAAGAACGCACAATTAGATAAAAAGGGGCTGAAATTCTGGCAGAGAAACTCATATATTCTTTGCTTCATATAAAGATTCCAGCTGCCATTAATTTAGTTACACTATCTTTTCACTGCAGATGTTTAGGAATTGGTTTTCTAAATTATAGAGAACAAATGCATTCCTACTAGAGAAAAACAAATGTTATTGTAAGACACATAATTGATACTGTAATAAAAGCTTTTGATACTATGTTGACTCTGAAGTTATAATGCTTAAGAATAGGTGATCAAGTTGAACAAGTTCTGTCTGGTGATGTACTGATACTCAATCACAAGCTGCCTGTTAGTTGTGTTGCTACCACTTGTGATTGTGGAAAGCTACGATAGGACAGTTTGGTTAATGCATGCAGCTCCTGACTCTTTTATTAATTGTTCTTGCAAAAAGATCAAAACAAATAGAAGAGCAGTGTGATCATGCATAACTTTATGATGGCTTTTTCTGTTTCTTAGTTATTACAAGGTGACCTTCAGTGGTGGTAAAATGCCTGATGAATTTAAAAACTTTTTTGGTTTGCTCTGTTGCCTAAGTACGTGACCTTAATAAAGAAAATTAAAGCCTACACTTAAAATGTATTAATATTAAAACAAAAACAAAACAACCCAGGTACAAATGGTAAACACCAGTGTTAAACATAAGTCTGCACAGAGCTTCTGTGGGCTAGGGCTTGTTTGTTCTGCTTCAAGGTGCTTAGGCTGTACTGACTGAACTAGCCTACTTGGAACTGGCTTGGGGATCTTCAACTATACAGTAGTATGTAATATGAGCTATTAGTTTAAAGTCAATGCTCATTATTCTATTGCTTTAAAAAAAAAAAACAAAAAAACCTGTAGATCTGCAAAGTATAGATTATGGTTAGAATTGCCATGTTTCAGATCTCAGATAAAATTCATTTGCCAGTGTGTGTCCATTGCCCACCTTTCTAGAATAAGTGGAAATTTACTATGTCTGCTGTACTTCTCCCATGCCAGAAAATATGTGCAGAAGAAGGTGCTTCAGAGTAAAGCCTTAAGGAAAGGAATTTCTGCATGTAGGGATGCATTCTGCTACCAATTTGAGCAAGGCAGGCTTGTAATCAGACACAGAAGTTTGATCTTGATAATTTACCCTTGCCAAAAGGAAGTGCTAAGCAGTGGGACTCATGTGTCCATCTCCACATGGCGTGTACTGTGCCTTGGAAGTGTGTGGTACCAGCATTTTCCATGTGTTACCATGTTGACATGGCTCAGCAAAGAAATAACCAGAGATTTCTGAATAACAAAAGCTGAGAGAGCTAATCTACCTCTTTGAACCTTACTACCTGGAAAAAGCAACAGCACCAAGGAAGGCTGTACCTGTTTGGATTGTATGTGGTAAAGAAAAATATTTGCTATTACAGAAAGGAGATCTGTGATTATGTGATCTAAACCTGTTCAGAGCTGATCACACTCCATGTGTTTTTGTTTTCCTAAAATTCCTTGTATGGGGAAACCAGAATCACTTCTACAGATAATTTTGAATAACTTTTGATTATCTCTTCCTCACTGAATTGAATAGACAAAGTCTACATTTTCCCTTTTCCTATGTCTTTTTTTTAAAAAAGGCATACATTTTTTCTACAAGTTTTAAAAGCCCTCTGGCAATAACATCAACTGCTGAAAAAGCTGTGAATTTACGTAACATTTCCTGTCTTTTTTTCCCCTCCTTAAGACAAGAGTCTTGAAAAAAATTTGGTGACAACAACAAAATGCACTCACTCCATTTTGTTTGATGGGGAATAACCAGTCTGATTTAGAAATGGAGAATTTTCTTTTTTAAAAAACTGAATCATGATGAAAGGTTGAATTTTAAATAAATAGAATGCTGTGGAGTAATTGCAGTTTTCCTGTAATTAATCAAAATAGTAAAATAAACGTTTTCCTGGGGAAACGAATGAGAGAAAAATAAAATTTATGTATTCCATCAGTTCAAAGTATTGAAGAGCATGCCTTTGAGGTCATGGCCCTGCTTTTCTCCTTCGTTGTCATGTTGAGTTTCTACAAGCTTACTGATACACTGATTTGTCTCTGGGTGTACTTAATGGAAATAATGAAGAAATAAAACCCATTATGGTACCTGGTGGTGTATTTGTTTAGTGCAAAGCTTTGAGTAAAATATACAGTGAGAGCACTGATGTCAGCAATCTCCCATGCAACACAGCCAAGTTTTTATTTATGAAAAGTGAAATGTTTTTATGCATTTTGATCTATTTAAGTTTCCCTCTTATATTTGTCTTTGAGATGCTGGCTGCTGTTGTGCTTCTTTCTGCTTCATGCTAGATTTTACCAAGCTGGAATTAAACTAAATCTACAATAGGCGATGTGGGAATAATGAGCTAATGCTCAGGCAAATATGGGCTTGGGCTTATACCTAACACATGCACTAAGGAGCCTGTAACCCGTGGAAATTGACTGAAATGCTTTCTTAGAGCACTGGAAGGACACTCAAAGCTAGGTAGAGTGCCTCTTTTCACCCATCAACAAGATAACTTTTTTATATATCTAAACCAAAGGGCTTTTAAAATTATTAATTCTCGTGCTATACTTCAGGCTGATTACACTTTTGTCTTCCACTGAGATAAATATCTTTCTGGTTCACATGAGTTACCTGCAAACTTAAGGAGACACAGTGACATTTTGTTTCTCTTCAAAGGCAATCGCTAAAACTTAAATGACTGGAAAAGGTCACATTTTGTTCTCAGCAGAACAGATACCTTTGTTTCGTGATAGAAGGAGAACAACAACTTATAGCTCCCTACAAAAATACATATGCATGTTAAATTTACTTTCCAGGCAAAATGTAAATTTCAAGTACATTGAAGTTCAAAAGTTCAAAGTGTATGTTTTCTAATGATTAATTTATAACACTTTAAAACTACTTTATTTCAAACTTTTATTTCTGCATGACTATATTTTGCTGCTGAATCTTTCCTATCACATTTGTGACAAAATTAAAGCAATTGGTTATTGATGTCATTGAAGAAAACCCTTGGCAAACACATAATATCTAGTTATTTGGAGTTACATAAAATGACAACTATAATATGATATATTCCTTGAGGCAGACAATAAATTTTATGTTACATAGGACTTATATAGTTTTACTATTCTGTCAGCAGAAGGACTGTGTGAGATACCAGAGGAATATTTTAATAAATGATTTTGCATTATCTTGTTATAAGCATCCTGGCCTATTCATTTGGAGAATATTCCCCTGCTAATTTAGAATCTATAATTCTAAAGTTATTTGCTGATTTTTCCTTATGTAGTTGCTCCTGTTTTACAATACAATTTTGTGAACACTTGAACGTGACATTGGCTTTTGAGATGCAGCTCTTTTACCTTGGATTAAGTTATCTATGTATAGAGATTAGCACTGTTAGTTGAGTACTATCTTCAATAACTTCAAGATAGCTAATCACGACAAAACTGGAAGGGAACCTACTAGTGACTTCATGTACCATAGTTTAGAAAATCAATGCCTTAGCAGAAAATTAGTGTTGATTGTTGCATATAAGTGACATGGTTTGTCTTGAGACAGGTGTGTATATTTTACTTTTTTTGTGGTTGAGTCTGACCAGATCACCCGCAGACCTGGGAATTTGTAGGAATGAAATGGTTTCTTTGGTTATTTTCACATTACTTCATCTATAATGGTTCATGCAGATTAGATATTCAAGCTGTCTCTTCTTACCTCTTGCGGAATAGTCTAGGGCTAGACTGAGATTTTATGTGGAAACTCCAAGCCTAAGGCTTGGGGGTACAAATACATCCCAAATGGATGAGGAATTCAGGGAAAAACTGTAGTTATGAACCGATCCTAGGCATTCTTGGGAAAACGAAGTTTTTATGGGATACTGCGTACCCTGCCTGCAAAAATCTCTCTTGGTTGCAGAGTATACTGCAGGTTCAAACCTTTTAAAGATTCTGGTGGGAAAGGAGAGAAGGGAAAGGTGAGGAACAAAGAATATTTGCTGTTGAGACTGGGAGAAAAATGATGTAACAATGTACAAATGTGCTGCTAAAAAACTGGGGGAAAAAATAAAGACAGAATAAATGAGCTTTGCCAGAACTAGGAGGTAGAAAAGACTGCGTATTTCCTCACAAGATTCTCCTGCAGAGGGACTGGCTTTCCTCTTACTGACTTAGTGTTTATGCTGGTGTGTTACAAGAGCAGTTGGTTATCTCAAGTGCAGAGCCTTGGCACATCTGGTCCTGTGCATGGGAAGATTTGAGCACCCATTGAGAAGAGGAGCTTAACTGCTTTATGGTGGGATAATGAAGCAAAAAACTTTTTACTTCTGGAACTCCACTTATCGGTGGGAGAGAAAGAAAATGGGGAAAAAATGTACTGTTTCTCCCAGCGTATTCCTGTGCATCTCTCTTCTTTTCCTAGGTGGCTGACTGATATATGTAGTCCTCAGCACAGGCTGAAAGTTGTTCACAGATTACTATAACTACACTTCCTGATAATTCCTCTTGAAATTTCAACGTTTTCATAAGTATTATTTCTGTAGAGATAAGTGTATATTGTTTGAACTGCTTGACTTAGTTAAAAGCAGACTCTTCTGTAGTTTTAAAATTTCAGCAGGAGAGGTTTGTTACTGAGATGTATGTAGCTGGAAAGTGTGCGATATTCTTTGTAGCCTGACAGTTTGGTAAGTAAAATATCCACACAAGCTAGCTGCTTGGCTCCATGAACTGCCTTTACAGATGTCTAATTTACTTGCCTCTTCTTCTAATTACATTTTTTTCTCCCAGAGGTTGTATTTTCATCAGTTATTCTATTTCAGGCCCTTGATATATCATATATCAATCATTTTCAATTTTATGACCAAATTCTATATATAACAGGTAGGATAAAAACCAGTATGTAAATTACTGCAGATTTAAGATTTTGGTCCTAAATCTATTTTACCGATTACAGAAGAAGACCTCATGAGTATGTGAAGCTCTGCAGTCTGCCTTGTGGCCTTATTTCCAAGGGAGGGATGGTAGTAACATATTCACTCTCTTTGCATTTCTGTAGTGTAATTGTCCATATATTGTAGACTTAGCCATTCATTTGCACTCCATAGTCCATAGTCTGGAGCCTATTCTGCGCTCTCACAATGAGATTCAAGTTGGGGAATGAGAAGGGAGAGGATGTTAAAAGCTTTTTATTTCTTCTTAAAGAACAACTGGGAGTTTTGTATAACTACGAAAGTTGAAGAACTTGCCCAGAATAGAAGTGCTGCATGCTTATCTTCTTTGTAAGAAGGAATTCAAATCAAACCCTTTTGGAAAGGCAGGCTCCCTTCATATCAGTCTAATTTTAGTCTCATTTAAGTCTTTTAAAATGATGAAATTAGAATTAACCTCCTTCCTTTTCTGAACATGCCTTAGCTTCTTGTTCTGTGGGTTTTGTTAGATTATGCAGATGGAATTAGTGATTTCAGAACCTAATTTTAGGGCACAGACAGCCAGGTTTCTAAGTAAAATCTCTAAATTGAATAGGATGAAGCTAGGCCTAGAGGTTAAATGAGGAATGTGAGGACAGTTTTGTTTCCAGTACATTGATTCATCCTTTAAATTCTTTCACAGTTGGTTATGAGTTTATGGACTCATTCATCACTGGTTTTAAGAGCATGCTTCTTGTGCTCTGCTATGCTGTGCAGATTGCAACATTGAGCACTGATGTTGCATAGCCTCATAAGCCAAGCCAGCCATTTTCAAGCTTTGTTCTGGGATGATGGTTGGGGAGTTGAGCAATGTAGTAAGACGATGCAGATATGCAGATTTGCAGAGATTAAAGGTATTCTACAGGGAAACAAGTTTCAAATGGCAAGAACTCAAACCATTGAGGAAAAATCCCGTTATCCTGTAGGCTACTGTGCCTTCAGCAGTGCTGTACCGGCTTGTGGTGAGCCTCCTCACTGTATCTATTTACTTGCTTTCTCTTAATAGCATTGTTCCTCTGTTAAAAGCCATGCTAAGATTTTTACTTCTGAATTGCAGTCTGACTCTTTAGCAGGCATTCTGAAGATATGCCGACCATCTGCAGTTTCCTTAATTCAACTGGAGGATCAGAATGTCAGCATTGCAATAGATTTTCTTTGTAAAGCAGAAAGGAGAGTTTAGTAATTTCAGATGGCAGATACCTTAAACTTTTCCTCTTTTTGAACTTCACCCAGTAGTAAAGTGTTCTGTTTTGCCACTTTATGCTGAAAATCTTATAAACTCACTTTGGCTGTAAGATTTCTCTTTGAACCCTGCTACAGGTGCTGACAAAATACAATTGCTTATGCTTGTTTAACTTCTTTAATTTTCAATCTAACACTTCTCAGACATGCTTAGAGCCAAGAGTTGTTCACTGTCTTGAAACACATTTTTATATATTTTTGAGTGATGAGATTTAATGGAATGCCTTCAGGTTTTACAGGCCTTTTTAAAAATTAAAACCAAGAAATCATTTAGAATGTGGATTTAATATTAAAAATTTTCATATGAGGGGAAAATTATCAGAATTTAAATATCTGCTATATTTTCTCAAACCTTTGGATTGCCTGTTTTTATTTATTGCCTAGCCTGGTCTAGCATTAGATAAGGAGGTTGGTGGCCCTGCATGCGGCAGCGGAGTTGGAGCTTGACAGTTCTTGAGGTCCTTTCCAACCCAAGCCATTCTATGATTTTATCCTGATTTTTTTTTTTTATTTTTTCCTCTATAAATAGTGGAAAATCTCCTAGTACTTTATTTGGCACAAGCAAAACCCCTCTATGCAATCCCTCAAACCCATTCTTAAAACTCAGACTTAAATGGGTCTATGCCATCTGTTCCTCTTCACTTTGGCAGCTCTGACTTGACATCTGGTAGTTACAGAACTAAGTGTGAGCTTGTAATTGGAACTTGGGGATCATGACAGAGACTCCATGCTCCTTATTTTAGTAAAACTTCCCTATGCTATACGAGGTTGCAGAGATGCTGTCTGAATACTAGTGTATCCAACACACTTGTATTTTTGATGACTCTTCTACAGTATATGGAAAGAAGAAATTGCGTGATGATTTTTATTTACTTCTTTGGGCAGTAAAGAGAGTATACTTTAATGCTGACACCAGTATTATTTTATTTATAGTCTTCTCTATTTTGTTTTTTTTTCCCTCTAGTTTTTCTCTGGATGAAAGTAGGCCATATGTTGTCTTTCACTGAGAGAGATCCCAGTCAAAGGATGGCAGTATTAATCCCTGATGAGGTACTGTGTTCACTGGTAGTACATAAAATTTCTTGTTAAGAAGAGACTGTAGAGAAAAATAAGAAGGAAGGATAGAAATTAATTCAAAGATGAAGTTGGCCAGTAGAAGGAGGAGAAAGGAGACAGCATGTAAGAGACTAGAGAATCAATTAAAGAGTTGTGCTTAATTTTTTTTAATTTTTTTATTTTTTTATTTTTTTCCTGGAGGTATACTGTTCCTCTTTCATTTGCCCTTACTTTTCTTTGCTTCATCAGTGGAAATTATCCAGGGAGTAATATCCTTGCTTTCACAAAGAGACAGTGATTTGGCTTTTTGCTTCAGTCAGCAGCTTGAGCTCATTTCTGCAAGGGATCCTGAGAGTGAACTTGAGCCATTGCATTTTGCTGAAAATCCAGGTTAATGTGCTTCTGCTGCACTTAAACCCATGCTGTTTAAGATGGTTAAGAATTTCTCAGGAATCCTCTCTGCCTATCAAACCCTCAATCTTCATGTCCCCAGGATCTTCCACAGTCACTGAAGCTGAATTGAGTTGCCCTCTCATGGGCAAGGTGTAATATGCTTTTTGGAGAATGATAATTTTCCTCTAATTTGTCATTATGCTGCTTTTGTGGAAATGCTGCACTTTCTTTTTGTAACAGCTTTTCGTTTAATTCAGATTTAGATTTGTTTGTATCTATTACAGTCTGTTTCCCTGTATGTTTCTTATGCGGCTCAAAATTTGAAAAAGAGCCATTATCTTGACATTTTATTTGGGCTGGATTTTGAATAAATGCAATTAGGCTTTGTCACACTTCTGTTAGACAGTCAACACAAAGTTATTTCTTTTCTCTTTGATATAAAAAGCTCTTTTAAAATGCTTCTCTTTTAATTACTCCAGAATATTTGAATGCCTGTAAATGTCAAGTCTTGATGAGTCAGACTTAAATCATTAGAAAGCAAACTATCTCCTAATGTTCTCATTCTAGCATCTAATACTTGTGAAGTGCCAAGAAGTTCCTTTTAGGTACTGGGCCCTTTTGTCCACCATCAAAGATAGGAAGATGTTAAATGTCTTCCCTCTTCACAACACAATTTCACATCAAACAGCTTGAATTTACTCCTAATTTGTCTGATCTCCAAACAAAAAAGCTGTGATACTTTTCCAGTAATTAAATATCATCTTAGAATTGATGGCAGAGCCAAAGCCACGTTGCTTTTCACTTGTCTGTCCCATGTTATTACCTATTTGGAAATAAAAATTAGCAAGACATATACATTAGGCAGATCTGTCTGCATACAGGAGTTGGTGTGATGCACATGTCAAGACAGCTATAGAGCCATGAAGATGCCCCTAACACATGTAGCTACCCTAGCATTCTTCAATATTTTCTGCTGCCTTTCTTCCATAAGCATCTGGTGATGGAGTGCTGACACTCTGCTAGCTTGAACAATTCTACAGATTGTTTTTCCATGGAGAAAAGGCAGGAGCCTTACAAACTGCTGATGTAGTCTTCTCTTTGCTCTTCTTTGAGGTTTTCCTCTTGAATTGGCAAGAAGGGCTGGGAAGGTGGGGTTAAGATGGGGTTTCTGATGAAGGAAATTAGTTTTTTTTTCCACCTGCATCTGTCCTTGTTCCTGATCCTATTCATAGCTGCCTGGCAAATTCAGAAAGTTAAGCTGATGAAAGATCACTGCCAGCATCCTTAGTTTGATGGTGTGCCAGAGGTTTATATGGCCAGTGCTTTTAGTGTTGCGGTGGGTGCTAAGTCCAGTGGGTTTAACAGGTTGGCAGTGTTCAGAACATTCCTATGCCTGTATTGAAAGAATAAAATATTTGTCTTCTGTGTTTCCTATGTAGTTGTGCTTGTCTTTTGTATTAGCATGTTACAATGCCAACACAGGCTCAGTTTACAGCTCACAGTAACACTTGCCAGGCAGTCATTTTCCAGGTGACATCCATTTGACAGCTTTGTGTCATGCTGTAGCTCTCACAGTTGTTCTTCATCCTGTCCATGGTGACTTTCATCATATTCCAAATTCTTTTTTACTTTATTCCCCAGAACATTTGCAGCACAAGCCATTCAATGATTCTTTGATCTTTTCTAGCAGACCTGTGAATGCAACTGACAGACTTTCTGTTCCATATGAACACTACATGTTCCATGTAGTTAATCAACATTAGTAAATTAATAGTTTTCCCAGAGCCATAGCTACCCTCCCACCAATTTAATATAAATGCTCAGTATCCATTAACTTCTTCATCCATTTTTTGAGTGCTTTTGACTGCCTGTTATTAAATTCATTTGAACTGTTTTTGTGACTAAATTTTTATGATGTACCATGTAATTCACTTAAACTGAAATGTATGTCAAGCCCTGCCTTCCACTTGTTGCTATTGCAGTTTAAAAAAAATATTATAAAATATCTGGAATGAAATAATATCTCTCAAGCATTTATATAGCAGGAAAAATAAAATACTCTCATATTAAAATAATCATTTGCCAGAGAGATCAGAGATCTGATGATTTATTTAGAAAGGCTCAAACTATAAAGTAAATAAGCTGTTTAGGGATTTTTTTTTAGAAAAGAAATCTGATGTCAGCTCTGTGAAGGGAGAGATAGGATGTAGTACGTAGTACACATTGTACTATGATGTGATGTTTGCTGCTTTGTATTGCTGTGCTAGTTTTTAAAAGAAGGAAAAAAACGATAACCTATCTTTAAAGGGTAATGAGCCTGTTCTGTGTTGGGAATTGTAAAGATAAACTTCTAAAAGAATTGAGTTAGCTTTCTTTTATACAGCCATGAATAAATACAATAAAGTGATTGTGAAAATAAGATTAGAGTTCAGACTGTCAAACTACTGGGGTACTCTGACACAGTAGATGTAGACAAGCTCTAAGAAGTCCTGAGATAATGCATGGGATAGCACTAACATTCAACAGAGCTGAGAGAAAGAAAGAAAACTCAGCTAATGTCATCTAGCACTTTCTGTTATAAACTTTGTCATCCACTATTTAAAATTTAGTAGAGTATAAGCCTTCTATCTGTTTCACATTTTTTTTTAATCTTGGCTTCAATTTTTGATTTTTATATATATTTTTATATATACACAGAAAATAATTCTTTGTCTACATAAAAGGAATTCAAAATGAATACTTGTGCTGATGCTGAAAGTTGTTGTGCTCTTTTGGGTTTCATGTCATTTGGTTTAACTTGCTCAGTATCTTGCTTCTTGTTTACCTATGTTACATTCCATCAGGCAGTACAGTAGGATCTTCCCTTGGCAGTCAGTCCTCACCCATTATCTCTTTCAGCAAACTGACTCATGTAAGCCTTCACTTTCCCTTTATTCCCTTTATGAATAAACAGATAAGAATGGTCTCAGTACACATCCTAGTGAGAATTCATTAATGATATCTTTCATTAGGAAAACTGAGCATTTACTTCTATCTTGTTTCTGAAGGAGTTCTTTCTCCTTTTCATTTTTTCATTTTTAACCCAAGGGAGAAAACCCATCTCGTTACTGAGCTGCTTTGGGGTTGTACAAAGAGGGTGGCCTTCCATAGATTTTTCAATTCCAAACATTTGCATGGGCCTTTCAAATGCTGATTTGAGCTGTTTTGTTCACCTGTAGGACAGTTCTCCATTACATTGTGCTCTCTGAACCATCATTTTGAAAAAAAAAAACAGAAACCAAATGTGAATCTCTGGACAGATAAGTGTCTTGTAAAATCTCCCTGTGGTACTCTGAACCAGCTCTCTGTCCTTGTTATCTAACTCAGAGGTTAGGGCTTAACATTACTTTATTTTTGCAGTCATCTCAGATGGAACATCCATCAGGAGCTCGGAATGCAGTGCTAAACCTTTGGTGTGTGTATGGCTGGACTCAAAGACAAAAATATTTCTGCTGTTGAATATTGCTGTTGGTGTGAATTGACTTGTGCGTGCACACATGTAGGTACATATCACATAAGAGAGGGATAGGGATGATTGCATTTAAGGGCCAATTTATTCTCTGGCTAGAACGAGATACAAAGAACACTGAAGTAGTGCTGGGTTAGCGTAGCTCTATATAGCAGGATCAGCAGTATCAGTTTGGGATGGTTCTGGCTCTGAAATTAGCTTAGCCCTTCCAAGTTTGCAGTTGTCTACACAGTATTCTACTTTGTTGTGTATACATAAGCAAGGAGTCCTGAAACAGCTGCCAAATGTACAGTGTTATGTTCTACTTCAGGATGTCATGCATCAATAACATAACTTGCTTTCACAGGACAACTTGCTCTTTTCTATGTCTTTGTGAGGTAGAAACTGTGCCTACACAAACATTCATACAGCTCTGTGATGCTAAAATTCATCCATGTCATACAGCATGTTTGGCATGAATCTGACTGCCACAACACTGATTTTATTGTTCTAATAACCATCTATTGCAGTACTGCATACTTATTCATCTCTGCTTGATCATGTCAGTTTTTCTTGTGACATACTCTGTCTCTACCAATAGTTACAAGCAAATTATTCTGAAGATTTTTAATATTCTTAGATAAAGTGAATGGAAATATATAAACAATTCAGCCACTTGAGGATCTACTTGCAGTAACTCCCCATTTTTTTCTGCTCATTCTACATTAATTTTCAAGCCAGGATAATGAGGAGAAAAGACAAGGTGACTTTTTTTTTGCTGACAGAGATTTTATAAATCTATTCATAGAGTAAGGTCTTCAGAGCAAGTTAATGCATGCATTTTGGAGTCAACTTTAGATAGGTCTGTAAAAATAAGATGATAGGGAGATGTAAACGCAGAATGACAGAACTCTGAAAATGTGTCTGAAAGCAAAAGTGGGAGTCGAGATTATCTGTATGATAGAAAAAATATAATCTGATGGAATAACTGATTTGCTAGTACTGGATTTCCAGAGATGACCTTCATAGGAACAAAACATGATCTCCAGTTTCTCTTCAGAACTTGGGTCCTAATTAAGTTTTTCATTTTTAAAAGGGAGAGCCAGAGCTCTGGTCAATATTGTAATCCAGGTACTCCTGAAGGGCAAGAAATCTTGTTCTGGAATTCAAATTTTATACATGAAAGGCCAAGGTGTGTGTGCAGACACATGCCATGGGAAAGTATCTGTAATTTTCCTATTCAAACCGTGGTAGAATACATGGGGAAAAAAAGCTTTGGGCAGTACTGAAGAAGCATGAATTCTTCACAGTTATGTAGAGGCTGAGCAGACAAATTATTTTTTAACAAAATGATGTGCTGGGAGGCATTGATTCTTACAAAGGTTGTTACTTTGTACAGAGTTGTGCAGTTGCTTGTCCAGAAGTGAATGCACTACTTAAAAAGCATGTCAACAAAGATTTTATTTTAAATTCAAAGTTGCCTTGATTTATTATTATACCACAAATTTCTTACCGGAAAAGATTTTTTCAGCATTTCACCATTCGTAGTTTTTTTCAGCATCCTGTTCTGAAATACGGACATAAGAAATGCCATTCTGTATAGTTCACCAGTGCTGGATCCCAACAAAGAACCTTTTTACTGCTTTTTATTCTGCTAGTTGTGAAAGTGTGATGGTAGCATTAGAAATTCCTGCTGAAGTGCTTCTGACCCATCATTTGCAAAAAACAAACCAAACCAAACCAAAACAACAACAACAAAAAAAAACCCAACATAAAACCCAAAACAACAAAACCAGTCTTCAAAAAGCACCAATAACAGTCAGTATCATTTTTATTGTATAATTGCCATTTCTATGAAATTATATGACTTAAACACGTTTCTTAAACATGCCTGTTTTTGTTTTGTAAGTGTTTAAACAGTATGCAAGTATGATGATAGTTTATATCATTGTTATTCAATGATTTATCAAACATAGGAGTATCTACACCAGTTAAAAGTAACAGTCAGTCTACTTTGGAATCTTAATTATTGTGTTGCATATCATTCAAGTGCTGACAAATGCTACTAACTGTATTAGTAGCTACTTCATGATTTCGAACTACTGAATAATTTTCAGTTTATTTAACATATGAAAGATAGACCTTCAGTGGTCATTTTAAAATTATGCTATTGCCAATTAGTGGAGGTTCAAATACTTTTTCCAAGTTGTTTTGTCTATCTAACTCTCTTTACAACAATTATAATCTCATACAAAAATTATTGGCTTGTTTGATGAAACCTCTATTCTGTAAATTGTGTTGGCTGGCATAAATTCATATTCTGCGTTTATTGTCATATTAGTGTGAAAACAGAGGTGTAGACTGACAAAATGGTGTCTAACATGGAAGTGCAGATGAAGCAGAGGTGTGCCATTGAATTTCTCCATGTGGAAAACGTGGCAGCCATTGGCATTCACTGATGTTTGCTGACTTTTTGTGGAGACCAAACAGTGGATTTGAGCACAGTGAGGCAGCGGGCGGTGCCTTTCATCAGTAACAACAGTTAAGTGAAAGGCAAACCTTGTTCTGGATGGTCATATGCGATTATTTCCACAGAAATAAATAGGAGGCATTGGTTTCAGATTAAACAATATGTGTGTGTACGTATATTAAAATTTCAAATATTTAGGCAATTCCTACCTTCAATAAATTCCACTCTTAAGCAAATATCCATCTCTTGAATCTCATCTTTTCTGATTTTTTTTCCCCCTTTAGATTTAGAAAGCCATTTCCATCAGGGAACTCAATCTGTTTCCCGTTATGAAATTTAAATCGAGTTGTGATCACTGATTCTTAGATAACTGCAAGATTTCAGTTCAACAATTAGTGCATCTACATGTATTATATGATTCGGACAAAGATTGCATCATGTCTGGTACAGGGCCATTCCTATCAGAAAATCATCACCTGCATTATTTTGCTAGAGAAAATTTCATATTTTGTTCTTAATTACTGAAAGTGGTTAAATTAGTCATACAGAACTATTTTGGTAGAAAGCAAGACAGGCTGGAAGTCTGAGTCAGGTTTAGATACAAATTTGAATTCTATGACAAACTCTTTTTAAGTCTGTAACAAGCAGTGTAGTTTTTCTTATGTCAAGAAGTGTTTGAACTCCATACATTTGACGTTTTATTGTGTTTTCAGTATTATTTATTTTATTTGTGCATGCTCAACTGTCTTCAATTAAAAATATATGAAAGCAGCTGTGTGTATCTGCTCTTGACAGCTAAAGACTGCTCTTGACAGCTGAAATAGTGAGAATGAAATATAAATGCCATAAAATGGGCAATGTAAAAATACATTAAAAGTATTTCTTAAGTTTTCTATGTTACATTAGAGTAATTGATTTGGTTACTCTTTGTTGTCATATCATCCAGATACCTATCCGAGATTTTTGAATTAACTTAGAATGAATGAAACTTATCCCAGGTCTCAATCACTAATTACTCATCTGCTGTTCTCAGTCTGTGAAACCAAATAAGGTGAGCACAACGTAAGGAAGCTGCCAAGTCACTGAAAGCTTCTTCTGACATGGGTAAAGATGACAGCTTTTAAGGTTTTGTCTGCATGGGTGGATTTATTGATGCATGTGACATGTCTGAAGAATATGGACTTTTGACAGCACATCAATGCGTTTGTGCTCCTAAACATTGCAGTGTACGTAACATCTCAATTACATACAAAGTGAACAGCAAAATAAGCCATTATCTTCTCTTGACTTTTCATGTAGTTGAAGCAAAAACTATATTTTGTTATTGTGTAGACAAAACTGAGTTGCTCTTTCACAATAAACAAGATAGGTTTTATGTTTTTTTTTTTTTTTTTCCAAAAGAAAATTTTAACGCTGTATCTATGGAATTTACTAAATTTAATAGATCTTTCAAACCATTGTATGTTCCAGCTTCACTAGCAACATCATTTACATCATTTACCTGTCTCTTCAGTGCATTTTTAAAAAATGAAATAATTCTGTATTTGTCACTGGAATTCTCTGTTCAATACAAAGTGGGTATTAGATTGAATTAAAAAATTTGTGTAGCTCACATGACTACTCATAGTTAATTAAACAACAATCTTGGGTAATGTCCATATTCTCGAGTGTCGTACAAGCAGTCATCAGTGTCAAAATAATGAGAGTTGATGTCTTTCTAAGTTCACGGGTCAGGCTTAACTAGAAGGATCAAAGCCTAACAGAGATTAAAACTGGGACAGGATTTGAGAAAGGTCAATTTTTCATTGACACAGAGGCAACATACCTGAAAGCTGACCAATATAAGAATGTCTTTCTATAGAGTTAAATTGGTAGACTTCATTTTTATAACAATTTTAAGTGGTTTAAAAAATCTTTTTATTTCTCTTAAACTTGTTTTCAAAATGATTTAAAAAAAAAAAAAAAAAAGGTTTAAGAAAGTTTTTCTTGCCTATTGCATTTTATGTTCTGAATGTAACTACCGGAGTATGTACAGTTTGTGTAGAAGCCCTGGAACTGTTGCGGTATGCATAGAAGCCAGGGAAAAGTTTTAAGAGGGGGAGAACTCAAGGATGATAAAAGCACAAGATCTAACTCCTGAGTGAATGGAAGACCAGACAAAATTTCAGTAGGTTTGAAAGGCATGCATTATGCACTTTTCAGCACCCCAAAGGTTGATGAGATTTGGATTACTTTTCAGGAGTTTGCTCTCTGTAAATTTGACTCCCTTCCCAGATGGAAAAGAGAAAATGTTATGTCTTATGCCTGGAAAAAAAAAAAAAAAGAGTATGAACAGAACAAACCTTAAAATTGATGTAGTATTTTCCCCTTTTCTAAGTACCTTTACTCCCTTAAAATCTTCTAAAATGAACTGGTATTTTCTTTTGCCAAAATATCACCCATCTGCTAGGTTTGGCAGATCAACCCAAATTCAAAATTTCTAGACTGCAAAAGAAAGTAATGAAATAAAATTAAGTTATTTCTGAAACATATTGTGAAGTTGCTGTAGCTTGCCTAGATTTCCATATGAGTCATAGCATCTCCAATAAACATGAGTCATGAAATATTTTACTAACACGAATGGGATGGTTGCAAAGGTAGAAAATTGCAGTAGCTGTGTGTACATGGAGATAACAAATATAGCAGCTTTTCTTTTAGCAACTTTGTCAGAAATCCACCCACTTCTTCCTCATCACACAGCAAAGACAGCCCAGAGAACGGAGTCCCCAGTTTTCCATCTTTGCCTGCAGAATAAATCCTTCTTCCCCCTTGGATGGCTGGCTAGGTTTAGATCAGTTCCATCATTATCTCCCCATCCTCATGTCTGTAGGAAGGTTTTTCTCTGATGAAAAGGAGGGGTAGATATTTGTCATTACAGCCACGATAATAGTATGGTTATTAGTGAATTTCTGCTTGTCTGTAAAGATGCCATTGCAGGGCATAACCCATTTCTGTCCATGTAGCACGATAGTAAAAGTCACTGGTTTGTGCAGGCCCCTAAGTTCTTGTGGTCCTTTGCAAAAGGGGAACATGCTGGGTTCTTTAGGTTTGTCCTACCCTCCTGCATGGGTCTGCAGACATTTGTTCAACCAAGGACAAAGGCTGAAGGAGGGCTGTTGAGGAGAAGACCAAGAAGGGTAGCATCTACTATAAGCAGCTGTAGTAGACTATAAGTCTACTGCAGCTAGAGGAAGACAGTAGTGGCGAAGACTCACTATGATACTTAGATTTGAGTATCTTATGACAAGCCTTTTATGGGATCATAAAACTTCAGGACAGCAAACCACATTCTGTTGCACTGTAAGGTTTGTTTTTGACACTAATCTTGGTCTGTAATCCTTTAGCTAAGTCAAAAATGCTTAAGATGGCAGCTGCTTTGATCTGCCAACAATTTATATTCAAGTGTGCCTAAAAGGTGGGTATATGAGTAACAACATCCCTATTACATCAGGGGGGAGCTTGGGATTATTTGTGCTGCCTAACCCTATCTCAAAAATGATTGATTGTTGTTCTTGTGAAGGGGGATGTCTCAGTTTCTCCAGGGAGTTTTTCAAAGCATTTTAATCGGTCTTCTGTTCTGGATTGTCCTACAGACTCATGACTTCTGTATAGAGATCTGAAGGACATAAATAGAAGGCAGTATTGAAACTTACTGCACCCTGTTAATTGCCAAATGTTTTTTACTTGTAGTACTAACTTCAAATAATCTTTTTCATTATGCAGCTCGTGTCGCAGAAACGAGCCTACGTAGTCTTGCAAGCTGTTTTCTCTGAGGGAAACTAGTACTTTATATTGTTGAGTTGGGATTACGAATTCCTCTGGCATCTATTTTAACAAAGGTTTTTAATCCAAATTAGCTGAAAAAGAATGCTTTCATTTAAACGTTTTCTTGCAATTTTTTGAAGCTGTATTCTTAGAGGCATTACCTTAACAGGAGTTGTAAGCATTTACAGTACGTAGCTCAGAATTAGCATAGATGAAGTGTGAGTCATTTTTCATTTTTATCACTTTCTGGCATGCCTCACTTACCTACTAAGGTCAGTCTGTTCAGTGCTGCCTTGATGGATGAAGCAACATACTTGTAAATAATTGATATATTTATATTGCTTGCTGATCGGGAAAGAAACATAGCATTACCACAGCCATGTCTCTGTAGCAGCTTCTGGACTCTGCTACAGCTTTCAGATCAGTTTTTCATTTTCAGATCAGGTTCATCAGGTTTTTCATTTTTATGAATGTACAACACAATGGAAAAATAGCAGGGCTATAAAATGACATTAAAATTAATTTTAATATCTATTTTTCTACTTTTTTTTACTTGTCTCTATTAAAACAATTTTAGTGTTGTACACTAAAATGTGGAAAAGCTTGGTTAGGACTAGAATTTAAATCCAGCCCCTAAATTTATATTTCAAATAATCACTATGTATTTATAGATCAGTAACTTCTACCGGTTGTCTGACCAAATCAGAAAAGCTAAATGCATTTGAAAAAGACAAATGTCCGTGGGAGTAATTGCAGTCCACTAAAACGAAGATTTAGAAGTTTAAAATACATTCTTGTGTTTTTATTGATCGCTAAATGATGCCTGTGCAGTCATTATGGGTTTGATCTGGAGTACTGACAGATGAACTGTGTAAGAACCAAGGTCAAATTTGTGATTATTTTTGATCCATTGAGATATTTGACCTGACATTTCCACAGCTAATTTGCTTTGTGCCTGTTTGTACCTCTTGTTAGCTCATGGTGTTATTTCAGCGCATCTTCTTGCTTCCTTCTTCTAGGCAATTTGGATTAAGAAATTTCGTTGAAATGAATCTGCTCCTTCCCTTCTTATGCTTCGGTTCACACTTAGAAGCATTCTCAGTTAATCTTTTCAGTAGCATTTTTGGTTTTCTTTTCAGAGGAAACTGTGAAGAGAGATGTGGCGTAGGAGAGACTTCAGATACGAATCATTTTCCAGTCCAATCAGGACAACGTTTAAAAATAAAACCACTCCTTATACCATCTGGAATGATATAGTGTGAACATGAAATCCTTATCGCAAACTCTTTGACTTTACAGATCCATTCTGAATTGTCTGCATTATTTTCTAGTTGGACACAGGCCTTGTGAAACTCTGCTGAATAAAAAATATTTGCATCACTGAAAGCAGAATACTGACAGTCTTGTCTTATTGCGAGCAGACTCCAAAGGCCACATGTACCTGCAAAAATCCAGCTACACACTAGTCTTAAAGCCTAGTTGAACTAAAATGTAAAAGTAGTGAAAGTGCATTTAATTAATATATTATAGGAGTAAATGTTTAATAGAAATATATTGTTCTGAACATCGAGATCTTTTTCTGCATTACTCACTGTAGTAATTTAAATTAGCGGTTCATTGTGATGAGGTTTAAGTTGATGTGTCTTGTTAAGGATAGAGCATCTGAAAGTTTCAGGCTCATAAAAGGTTTATGATTAAGCCATGAAAATTAATTTGGCCATTTATAATGGATTGTTAATTAGTTTGGTAATAGGTCTGTCACTTCCAAACTCTCTGCAGAAGGTGGATATTAGGTTAGCCGTGTCTCTTGAGATTTCAGGAAGATTTATGACATCCCTTCTGAGAGATATTACTGTCCAAATTTTTCTTGTGGAGACAACTTCTTAGTTCTCAAACATTTAAAGATTATTATTGCAGAGATAGTTGATGTATCATACTTTGATATCAGCACTAAATTCTCAAAATTGCAGTGACTATTAATTCAAGTGTATTCTAGACAAAGATCAGACAGTATACATTGTAACAGTATTCTACTTGTTCCATCCATATCTGAGACTTCAAAAATGATGAAATAAGATGCTGCTTTTAAAAAAGGTAACATAAGGGATAAATTTGAAGTCCAAGTAGTTCCAGGTATGCTGAGGTACAATTATAAGGTGTTTTTGTGTTTTTAGTACATCCGTGAATGGCTTTGTCTTGTGGTTTTGTCAAAAGCAACAACAACCCACCAATAATATATAGCATGTGACTTCTGAGAGTTGCTCCAACCAGATCTCATATCTGGTGTTCTCCTTCATGAGATTGTTTATTTGAACTTATATTCAAATAGTCTGACATCAGAGAATGAGATATAAACATATACAGTGTATAAAGGACGTCTCTGGATGAAATGGGAGATTCTCCAAAGCAGAGAAAGTAATTCTAAATTGACTGAGGGTCAAAATGGATGTTGTAGACTACGATTAGTGTCCATTGGTGGATTTCCTTTAACAACAGAATTTCAAATAATGGCACAGCTGAGTCCAAGTCTAACCAAGCATATACATTCCCCTTGTTCACTCCTCATAGATTCTTTACTGACACACCAGTATGCCATTCTTTGTGTCATTTGTAGGTCTGGTGGCAGAATGGAGAGTGTTGTCTCTTATTTCTGTATTTAGTGCCGGTGCTGGACTATTTATAGTATTTGTGCTTTATTATTGTCATGGCTGTGGGAAACTGGGGGACAGGAAGTTCCTCAACAATAAAATGGAACAAATTTGAATTTTTTTTTTTTTTAATTGAATGCATTTATTCAGATTCTATAGAAGTCTCAGTGTAAACCTACTTACTTCACTGGGAAATATTGTCAGCCTGCTAGGACTGCACTTGATTTCTAGTTTTGGATTCTTTCCATAAGAGAAAGATTATCATTTGAGAAATTTATATTCCAGTGCAAACCACGTGGTTCCTGTATTGGGGTCAGTAGCTCCTACTATCTCAAATGCTTTTACTCCACAAAGGAGTTTATCTGCTTCTTACATCTGTGATAACAAAAAAGCATCTGTCTTACCTACAAGTTCAATGAAGTTTCACTTAATCCCTAAATAAGAACATTTTCTTCTAGTGGAAGAATTTTCCTCTACTCAGCACTGGTGAGGCCGCACCTCGAGTATTGTGTTCAGTTTTGGGCTCCTCACTACAGGAAAGATGTTGAGGTCCTGGAGAGTGTGCTGAGAAGGGCAACGAAACTGGTGAGGGGTCTGGAGCACAAGTCTTATGAGGAGCGGCTGAGGGAGCTGGGATTGTTCAGTCTGGAGAAGAGGAGGCTCAGGGGAGACCTCATTGCACTGTACAACTTCCTGAAGGGAGGTCGTGGTGAAGAGGGATTTGGCCTTTTCTCCCAGGCAACGAGCAGGACACGGGGCAATGGCCACAAGTTGTATCAGAGGAGGTTCAGGTTGGACATAAGGAAGAACTTTTTCTCTCAGAGAGTAGTCAGGCACTGGAATGGCTGCCCAAGGAGGTGGTGGAGTCACCGTCCCTGGCGGTGTTCAAGAGGTGTCTGGATGAGGAGCTGCGTGATATGGTTTAGTGCTTGTGGTGGCAATGGTGATGAGGAGACGGTTGGACTGGATGATCTTATAGGTCATTTCCAACCTTGTGATTCTATGATTCTATGATTTGGAAGAAAATACATTCTGAAAAACCCTTTACTTAAGTGCAGCATAATAATACTTAAATCCTTATATCTCAAAGCAAGTCAAAATGCCTTGTATTTTAAGACTGTGCAACAAGGGCCTTGCTGAGCACTGAGTGGCTGAAAGTAGCTCCATGACAATTCTTTCTAGACATTGACAGCAGAGGGAAAAAAAAACAAATTCTGCCTTGCTTAGGCAAAAAATTTTTTCTCTTCTTTTTTCTTTTTTTGGGATTGCATTAAGGACAGATCAAATTTAAATATTAAATTAACTTCTCCCATCTTGACAGTTGTGCAATTCCTGCAGTAAAAAGACAAGACACTGCATTGTTGAAAAACATGTTAATATGTAGGTTATTATAAAAAATAGAAAATAGCTGTTTTCATTGTAACCTAAGTGCATAATTACATAATATTTTAGGCTGTTAAAATGGAAATGCATCCATCATTGAAAAGTTGGTGAAAAGGTGGCACTTACAATGTTGGGGAGCATCAGGTAATTTAGGAGCAAGACTCTTAGAAAACTACTTTCTTAGTAAGTGCAAACTCTGGACCACGTGCAAACTCTTGAATGTTACGGGGAGCTGGAAAGCAGTACAGCTCCTATTTGCACTATGAAAATGTTGGTGTCAGAATATGCAGCTGACTGCATTTTCAGGGTGAACTGAAGAGGACAGTGGTGAATTGTGGATATGGGTCTTGGGTGTAGGGGATAAGAAGAAGAGGAAAAATATCAGATTAACATCTTGAGCTCAGATTGAGAATGTCTGAGTGGGAGACTGGGTGGGATTTGTTAGAGGATCGGGACTCCAGATGAAGAATAATAATGGATTTTATGAGCTCAGTCACTGTGTTACTATACAGAACATTAAAGGAAGTAAATGTTTTATATGATCTTATATTCATTTGTTACTCTCTGCCCCGCAACTTCAGTGCCAGGCAACCAATTGTTTACAGATGTTTTCAGAACTTCATTACAAGGTCAAAACACATCTATTTCCTAATTTTTCCTAGATCATCTTCTATGAGCTGGAATCATAAACAAGGTATTTCTGTCTACCCAGGTCCAATCTCTTTTCAAATCCTACCTAATAAGACTTCTATGTTTTCCTTATTTATATGGAATTTAACAGAAAAATGGTTTTGGCTCTTGACACACCATGTTTTTCCTGTGGTAGATTCTCTGACTTTGTCCTTTGTATGTTTTCAGACATTTTCTTCTTTTTCGGACAATATTAGATGGTGACTTTGAACTCTACAGAACATCTCTGCACTCGTTGCTAAGTCCATTGAATTCCAATTCTTTCTTGAAGCACTTCCTTTTGGGAGGCATTTTAGATATGTCTTAACCATCCTAGACTGTAAAAATCTTATTTCTGACTGTAAAGGTTAGCTTTTACTCTGCTGTTACCATGCAATGGGCAACATTACTCACTAAACCGATCAACCCTGTCTGCAATTCTCTCACTACTCCACCTCATTTCATTATATTTTTTGTGCCTGGGGTTGACCTTAGGTTCTGCTTCATCCATTCACTACTCAGTAAAATGGCGGTGTGATAGAAGGGAAAAAACCTATTCTTAGCATGGTCTTTGCTGGATTGGGTGTAAGAGGAAAGAGGAAAGAATAAGTGTTTATGAAGGATCTATTTTTCTCTTCTCTAAATTCCTAATTTTAAAAGTCATTGAATTAATGTTTCTATCTCCTAGCAAAGAAAACAATGTCTAGAGGCATGTAACGAGGATATTTACAGTAATCCATCTTTAAATACAACATGTATATGGTATAAAACATCTGGATTTAGAACAAAGGCCAGATTATTTTCATGCTCCATTATACATGGTTTTATACATAGCTTACATGGTTTTATACATAGCTATATTCATTTTATGTATTGCTGATGATACAGACATGAGGTCGTTTTGTATAAACACTTACTAAGCCTTTTATCCTAGATGAGATATTCATGTAAACAAAAGTAGATTGTGGACTCTAATGCAAAGAATGGCTTCAGCCAGATTACTTTACTTTGAGAAAAGGCATGCTGGATGGAGAACTTGTAAACTGAATTAAAGCTTGGTGAGACAATGAGGGCAGTGGCATTAGCTTAAAGTATGCTTAAATGACAGCTCTATTACATGTTCAAATTTAGAATCAAAGAAGGAAAAACAATAAACAGCCATGAGCTTATCACTTAAAATGTACATTGGAACTCCTGTAGCTGAATTTTTCATTTGTTGAAAATGGAATCAATGAAATTCCATCCTTCAAAACTTTAACAGCATGCAAAAGAAGACTTTTCTGTTCATGTTTTTCTTCTGCTTGGCTCATATAGCTATTGCCCTTTAGAATCTTTTAAGTTATCTTTGTACCTTCTCTAATGATCCTTGTAATATTACCAGAGGCAAAAAGTATGGTACAGGAACAATGATTTAAGATTATAATATGGCATTTCCATAGAGATTTAATTTTGGGTCCAGATGGCAAATGCTGCTTAATCTCTTTCATGAATTAAACAGGAGAGGACAATTCCAGTTGTTACAAACAAGATGTCTCTCAGCTAAAAAAGAAAATCAGATGAGATTGCATCTTTCTTAATATCTGCTCTGAAATACTAATTAGCAAATACTTGAAATCTCTAAGATGGAAGGCTCTCTTTCCTACCCTCTGAGAGGCAATACAAGCAAACAGCTGGCATACTTCCAACTGTTATTTATACTGGAATAAAGCCACCACAAAGATGAAGACTACCAGTGGAAATCATATTTACTAACTATTTCCAGGGCTAAAAAAAAAAGTCTTAAATTTGCCTTCAGCCAGGCTGGCATTTTGTCTCTGATGAAAATCACAGAAGTCCTATTTTTTTTTTTTTTTTATAAAGCCTTCACTCAAAGTTCACTTGCCTGTCCAGGCTTACCAGAGGGATGTCTAGCTGTTTCCTTGTACTTCACCTTTCTATTGTTAATACTTTTCTTAGTCTATATTAATTTTTATTACCAAATAGGGCCATTACCAGTGTAAGAAAATTCATTAAAATTTATGCGTATAGCAAACTCCCCAGCTTCTTTTAGATCTGCTTACTTTTACAAAGCAGTCTCAATAATAATGGCTTTGGTGAGCTCATGAAACTTTTTATTGTTATTTTTTTAAGTAGGTGGAAGCCAGAACTCCTTGAGCAACTGAAACAGTACTAGTAATAGTTTTAAACACATTTCCATCCTCAGCAAAAAACAATCTTTGGAGAAGAGCACTGAAACATTGATAAGTAACACCAACCACACAAACCAGGGATGACCACATTATCTAAAAAGTCTTCAAAAATCAGAAGTACAAAGCGAAAGGTCATCAGAATTATGTGTACTAACTTAACTTTTAAACTATTTTTTTTTTAATAAGAAAGTATTATCTAATAAGAATTGTTCTTTTTCATGTTGGATTATACTTGTTTTATCATTGCTTTTCTCAGTTCTTGATCTGAATACAATTAACATAAAAAAGAGAATAAAAATATTTTAATCAGCATAAAATTCCTGCTGAACTCATATATAAATATATAATAAAAATGCTTTTATTAGTGCCATAATTATATTTCTGTTAAGAAAAAGAAAAATGAGCAGTAATACTGGCTTGACTCGCATATTAAAATGTAATTTATTTCATTTAAAAAATCTAACTTTCTAAAACACTTTTTTTTTTTGCTGGGAAAATCATTGACTTTTGTGGATGTTTGATTCCCCTTTTTTTCAGTCAGAATTTAAACATTTTGATGTTTTCAATTAAAACCAGACCTGTAGCTCATAATTTCCTCTAGGAAATTATCTCACTGAATGACATGCCAAAGAAATAAAGGTGGTTTTTGCCTTTAGCAATCAACAAATGCAGGAGTCACTGCTACAACACACATTTTCAACAGCTGGTTTCTGTATATTCTTAGTAACTGGTAGAAGAGCTAGAGGAAAAAAACATAAACATAACTGCAATTTCTGTTTTAGTTCATATTTTAAAATGTCTGCTCCGCTCAGCTGTGCCTTCTAGGATGGGAGCTGTTGTATTTTGAGATTTGAACAAAGATAATTCCATTGGAAACTATCATTACAGATGAATAGCATTTCTTCTTATAGAATTGAATATCTGCTTAAGCTTTCTGTTTCTTTAAACATGTTTACCATGTTTATCATGAGATAAGCATACAGTTACTTCTCCCTTGCTACCTTCTCCATTCTGCAAGTTATTTATGTGTGTTCCTGCAAGTTGTATCTTCAGAAAAAATTAATCAAATTCCCGACAGCGACACAGGGTTTTTGTTTGTTTGTTTGTTTGTTTTTTCATTTTTCTCTCCTGCTATGGTCCAAGATAGAAAAAAAATCAAATATTTTTAAAACAACTTTCAAGCACATAGTATATTTTATATTGTCATTCCTGTTTTAAAGGAACATATATCAAATTCTCTGAGAGAAGAACATTTTCAAAGGACCATTCAGTGCTATTGCTACTCACGGAAAACTTCCAAATTTTAAGTATGTTTGAAAATCCAGGTCAAAAGTTTGTAAACCTGCGTAAGTCTTTGGCCATCTCTAAATTGTGTCATTTATAGAACTCTTCTTTCTCATTAGCATCTCTTAATTCATGATTTTGGCACTAACTGTTCTTGTCCCCTGAACTGGTCTTGGATTGATTTGCTGTATAGTATTCAGAGCATACATTATCACCTTAAAAAAATAAAAATAAAAAATTAATTCTTCTCCTCCTTCTCAGAATGCTCAGAATTTCATTCATTTCATTTTCAGAAGATAATGAAAGAGTCGATTTTCATGTCTACAGATTTTTTCCTTTTAGAACTTTAAAATACTTGTTTGTAGGTGGTCTTTTTGAGGTAGGTGTGAAACAATCTAAGTGTAAGCTATAGTTTCTGTTTCTCCCTTGAGAATCTTGTTCTGTCAACTCAGGACAAAAAATAGAAATTCAAAATCCACAAACAAGCTCTTCTTAAACTGAAAATATGCCATAACATCTTCTAGTAAGGAGGTAATTCTGGTATTATTGGGCAAATTGGGATAGACTTTTTTTCATGGAACTCAGTGATTCTGGTTTTATACTACAAAGGCAAAGAGGCAGAGAATCACATAAATTATTCACATATTTAGAGAGGTGGAGCTGAATTATACTTTGTTTTATGGTTTACATTTTATATTACCTCCCATTGCACTGCTTTCCAAACTAGAGACAACTTTTAATGTCACACAGTACGATAATGCAATGCTTAGTAGAAGAACAAATTGAACAGGAGGTTTGTGTATTGTATTTACCTGGCATTTAAACTCTGACCCGTGCAGTGAAAAGTCAATAACCCAGAAAATCATTATCATATTTTACAAAGTCAATAGCAGAAAATACAATGCTGATGTACAACCAATAATAAAGCCAAAAACTAGCTCTGGCTTGTTCTGTCTTTGCTTGTGGGATATAGCAGCTGGGACTGTGAGCGTAACAGCTGCACAAAACCAAGAGGGACTTTTATAATTAACTGAATTGACTGCTTCTGTAAAGAAAATTACAATTATTTTGCTAGTAATTCCAGCATTGAACCCAGTGTCTTCTCATTCATCTACAGCATCTCTTTCCAAAGTGTGGTTTATCTTGGCTTATATGGTTAAATGCATCAAATTAGAACCCAAGTATATTATCATGCAATTGGACTCCCATAACTCAAGTGACTTAATGTGTTGTGCACTTGGAGGAGCAGATAAGGAAATAGAGAAAAGAATTAGTGGGGAAGATCCCAACCTTAGTACATATTTTCTAGGAGAAAGGATGATCTAGCTAGAAGACAGAGATTAGCTCAGATTTTTGAGATCTAACTAGCAGATTGATTGACTACAAATTTGCCTGTCATTTTATCTTTGACACACAGAAAAACTTACACTGGACACACTTTTTCAAAGCTTGTTTCCCTAAAAGTATCTTTACTAAGAAAAATCAATGGTTTTAAACCTTTTATACTTAAGTACTGAGCACTGGAGAATAAAAGTAACTCTTCAGCAGTAAATATCTCTCTTATAAGACAGTCTTTGGAATGTTTTGTTCATCTTTGATCATAACAGTAACTTTCATTGTCTAAAAAAGATGTGAAAAGAACAAGATTGTACAGTGTTACCTGAACCAAACTAAATAAATATTTGTTGGGACAATCGTAAGTCTAAATCCTAATTCTAAATCATCAAAATATGAAATCAAAATATGAAATGGACATCTTCATCTGTGCCACCTCGTGAAAAGAAGAACACAAAACTTTATCTCACTGATGTATGTTACTGAATTTCAAATACCTGAAGATATGAAATCACTTAAACAGAACTGTTGGGAAATGCCTGTCATTTAGCTCAGAGGCCCTTTTAAGTCAGGTGCTTTGTTTTACACTTCTTGACTACACCTGTATTATTATTTACTGAAATAACAGCTGTAGTTTTACCTACCAATAAGGCTTCTTCTTATCAGACTCTGTACAAACATGTAACAAAAGCAACCCATATTCCCAGTAGTTCAAAACCCTAGAATAGTACAGGAATAGGTTTTTATTCTTCAGAAAATTTTCACTTTTTCAATTTTTAGAGTTTCCTTAAGGAGTCTATCACAGCGCTCCAGGACGATTGCCCTAATAGTCAAATCTGCAAAAACTTTTGCTCTTTACTTCTCTAGAGCAAATGATTTAATTCTCGGTATTTGAAAAGTTTTCTGCATGTATCTTTTCTAACAGTCTAACTTTTCTTCACTTTTGACAATTATTTCCTTGAAATATTGTGGGTTCTCTCCAGCTGTTTATGTCTTCATTGGAAGCAAAGTAACCAACAAAGAGAATTCTCTTGCTGGACCCCCAAGACTGGAAAGATTATATTTTTAATAAAACACTTGTACACAATACTTGTTTATGCATCCAAGTGTGAAGTCATAACCCAGATCCAGTCCTGCAAAATTTCTCATTTTTGACTTTTCTTCACTGAATTATACACTACCTTCCCTTATTTCTTCTTTTTTTTTTTTGTAATTATCCTTAACTGTAGACCTGAACCCTTATGTGCATGTAGAACCTCCTTTTTGATGTCATTTTACAAATGATCACATATCTTGATTAATCCAACTGATTCCTAACAAAACATTTGAATTTTCCAAACCTGGTTTGAGAATATTCCATTGATAATATTACCTCGTAAGTGTCTCATATTAGTTCCATTTATACCCTTCTTCCCCTTATTGTACAAAAGTTATAGTATATGGGAGTTTATATGATACGTTCACAGAACTGTTGTCCTTTTTATGGGAAGAAGCATTTATTGCATTGAAAACTAAAAAATGGGAAATTGGCTAAGCAGCTCCCCATTGTCTCTTTCCTTTTAGCCACTTAAAGTAAATATTCAATGCTGGCAATTCTCTTTTTAATTGTTCTGTATATTCACAATAATTTTCTTGATTTAACTGATAGTTAGGCAGTTACTTCACAATCATTTATTATTTTGTATAAGAAAAATACCAAGTAAATAACTGGAAAGAACTAACTGAGGAAAGGGTGTTTTTCTCTTTATTTTTATTTTTAAAGGTAAAAGCATTCCCTTTTAAGAAACTAGTATCAGACAATATGTATGAATGCACTAAGCATGTCTACTTTGCTTTCAGTTTTTGAGGTTGTTTAGCCTGAAAAGGCACTATCATTGATTAACATATTTTCCTGTAAAACAGCAGGCATTTCAGCAGAAAAGAAGTTAAGACATACTCTATTTTAAAGTGTCCTCTCATGCTTTGTAGTAGTTTGCAAAGGAAGAGAACATTTTTGGTACTGTAAGTATTGCATATACAATGTAGCTTTCATTGGACAAGCTTATTATTTCAAATACTCACAGGTACTGTCATGACTTTCCTTGAGCATGCACATGATTTCTGCAGTGCTGAATGACTGTGTCATTTATTGAGGTTTTGAAATCCACTGAGAAGCAAGAACATGCTTCTCTTCAGTAGTTCTCTAATTTTATCCTGAATATCTTCTTCAATTGTGGCAATTATTGATTTTCTCAGTTTTCTGCCTTTGGTTCTGAACTCTGCGTCTCCCTGTAGGTAAGCTGTAGGCAGTCTTTTAACTGAAGAACATTGCACTGCTCTTCCAAATAGTCTAGCTGGTGGTTACCTATGTATTCAGATAATTACACTGATTACAAAACAAGCCTTCTGTGTAATCTATGATTATACCAAGCCAGTGACTGACAGTGCCAGGGGAAATCTTCAGTTGATTTCAAGTTTACTTCAAACAAACTCCATCTAGTAAGTTCTATCAAATTCGTAAGTACATGCTATTTATCCAGGTGAAGGTTGGCTGTGGAACTATTTTTTAATAGACGGATTCAACAACAAATAAATGTTGAATCTGTGGAAGAATTGAGAATGAGCAAAATGATATTTGGTAATACTTGTTCTGTTCTTAGGCAATATGTTTCAGTTTAGAAAAGTTCTCCAGATTTCTTCCTTTCCTTTCTTCATGCCAGTAATTAATCTAAAAATGCTGTTTGTCTAGCTTTTTCACTGTCATGGAGCCAAAATAGAAATGAGAATAAGAATAAAATAAATTATTTTGTTCTGAGAACGTGAGAGAGATCTTACACTCATTTATTAGTGGACATTGATGTTCATGGCAGTTTTACTTCTGGGCAAACTGTGAAATTGCTTGCCTTCCCACTCTCTCTGCTGTGAAGTTACGAGTGAATTCAGTCAGAGACATAGTAACTATAAATGTTGGGTTTTTTGGCAGTTGTAGGAAAAATAAACCTTGTGCCCTTTCAAGCTGATGGTTTGGATATCTTCCTTGTGCCTGTGATTTTGTTCACAGCACTGAACACCAGCCTTAAGATACTTGTCTCCAGTTTTATTTCTGTTGTCTGTCAGTTCATTTACAGGTTGTGTACTGCACGTTTATTTGAAAAATTCAATTATATCTAGTCATGTAAAGACCACTAAATCCAGCTAGTGGCTAACTGAATTCAGAACCTTGTCATCTGACACAGCATTTATCAAGAAATAATCAAGTCTTAGAGTAGCTTCTATTAACCTAACTAATAAATTTCATATATGAAAGAGGAAAGCAAGAAAACAAATACATATGTGGTTCTGCTGAGTTTTCCCTCTCCTTTTACACATGGTCATTGAGAACAGTTATTTTGGAAAGGGATGCAACATGTATCTTAATGTGAACAGACTGTAACCTTACAATTGGACTGCATTACTTGAAATAGGAATGCATTCAGCCTGGACAGGGACAATTAGAGCAGGAAAGATATGAAAGAGCCTTTGGCAGGGGATAGTGAAACTGTCTGTAATCTCTCTATCAAAGTCTGAATCTGAAGAATTTAACTTTGGAGTGGGGAAGGAATGTGATATTAGGCAGATGGGACAGTTCAGAATTATATTTTCAGAAGCTACTATTTGGAAAATACTATTTGACTAATGTTTATCTCTGTGGAGAAAACAAAACAAAACAAAACAAAACAAAACACCACAAAAGTCTTCCTAAAGACTTATTCTACCATAAACTAAATTGTTTTTGCATGAATCATGACCACCAGTGCTCAAATTAAACCCCTTTCTTCAAATTAAATGCTTTTTAATCGTACATTAACATACACCAGATCAGAGTCACCTGGGATGCTCATCAAAGATTCAGCATGAATACACAGATGCAGTATCTTACAATATATAAATTACACTGTTGTTAAATTCTGTAATCAATAGGAAAAAATAAAGATAGTGAAGTTTTTTATAGTCTATTACTTTCTTCCTTTAATTTAAGTGAAAAACATGACAGGATTAGCCTTAATCAAAAAGTCCTATTCATCTACTAGAGGTGACCTTTGGCTACAAAGCTGGTCCAGCTTGTATCCTTTTAATATGGCAGATAGAACCCAACTACTATTCTTTATTATTTCACTTCCTAATTGACATATGAGAGGGCATTTTTTTTATGGACTGCATTCTTTAGCCATGCTTTTGTGAGTTGGTTTTTCAGAGACTGTGGCTGAAACCACTGAAATGATGAAAAGTTCTGATACACGTTTTGTACTGGAAGCAACTGCTTTACTGTGGCTACTGAAAATAACGATAGTAAATCCTTATGTTTAAACTGTCTCAGTATCTTATGATCATATAATCAATATCAAAAAAGAATACCAAAGGAATGAAGTGGAAACCATGCTTGCAACAATTTAAGTTGCTTTGGAGGTAGTCCTCAAAAATGCAGAGATTATCACTTTTACTAGAAACAATATGATAATGTTAGAAGTCTGAACAAAACTGCATCCCAGAAGTTAGAGTTAAAAGGTAAATGAATGGATCATTGATGTGAGAAAGAATTCCAGTCCATTTCCCAAGATTTTGAGTATTGAAAACTCCTCTGTCTATTTTGTCCTTACTTATTCAGGAAGAGATTACACTGCTGAAAATGTCTTGCAAGCATTCCTGCTGTGTTTGTATTAATATTTCAGCATAGTAAATTGGAATAGAAATACTCCTCTCCCACCCTAGTATGCATGTAGCATGTGTTTGTTAATCTTTCCTTAAGATGTGTAAAAAATTTGAAAAGAAAGTAGTAGAATAATGAATCAATGAAAAAAATAATTTATTTGAAATATACATTCTGAGGGAAAAAAGAAAACCTCTTATTAGGCTAATAAGAATTAAATCTTCTTTGAAAATAGGAAATAATAACTGATATATTTTTTAGTGAAAAGAATTAAAATACTAAGTAACAGGAAAATGAAATGATAAAATATGTTCTAGACTTATTCTAGAAACTCAACTGCAGAAATAAATAAATATAGAAACTCAGCAATAATTTAGAAGACTACTATCATTTCACTGGTAAGAGCCCTTATTTTGATGTAGGATTCCTATGGAATTTACAGGTAGTATTTACAGGTACCTGATGCAGCAGAACATGCATGCCTGACTTGTCCTCTCTTGAAGCTTTTAGAAAGTATAGCACTGTAGTGTGGGTGGAAAGGCAATATGTCAGTAAGCTGAGACAGGCCTCTAGCATCATCTCAGAGCCCTGGGGCTGCTCTTTAAATACTCTTGGTGCTTCTAGATTTGAGCCATTATGGGTCAAACATTTGGTGTAAATATACATTACTGTAATATTTGGGACATTTTTTATTTTACCTTCTATTGTTTGAAATCTTTAAAATACTTATTTTCATACTTTACTCTTTAACCACAGAAAATAAGTCTTTTTCTCACTCTCAAGACTCCCACGTTATCTCAGAACTCAGAATTTTAAGGTTCCTAGGACAAGGACCAAATCTTTTAAACTCATGACAAACCAGTGAGAATTAGCCTCTGAAGAAATGCTGCGTGTGGAAGCTCAGGTGCATGGTTTGGATTGGATGGCAGATGGCTAGCAATATGTATTACTTTGCAAACTTCATATTCATTTGTGTTTTAGTCATGGTATTGTGGTTGACTCTCCCATTTATGTAATTTCTGTGTCCGTTACTTGACTTCGTAGTCAAGTAATTAATTTTATTTTATTTTATATTTTTTAAATAAGATTTGGGGTTTTGTAATGATACAATAATTTCAAAATTTTCATCTGCACTGTATCTTTATGTGGATATTGTCAATTGGATGACATTGCTCAGCTGTGCTTGAGTCTGTGCTAGTTACTTATCTGTGAAAGGAGCAAAGGCAAATCTGAGAATATGTAATTGTCTGTTCGGTCATTTTCTAAACAATATAGTTTAGTGAGTGAATCATGCATATAAGAATTTGTTTTCCTATTTTATCATAGTGCTTAAAAGAAGACAGACATTGCTTTCCTGATATATCCTGTGCATTTTGTGTTTATACTTTTCTCACTCTCACTACTCTGAGATCTTATAATTATAGGAGATCTTGAGATGTCAGCCTGTTTTTTAGGACTGTGTTGTGGGACACTGAGGTACATGATATAATGATGCAGTACATTGCTAGGCTGAGTTCAAAAAGTAATTAGAATGCAAGCAAGAATGAACGTGTAATGGTTTCATTCTAGATCTGGCTAGACATTTTACTGCAGCAGCATCAAGCAAATGAATTTCCAATGAATAATTGATTTCAATGTCACCCTTACTGTTTATAAATTATCCACAAGCCTCATACAAATATCACTGGTTTGTTCTTTTTATCCAGTTTGTGCTTTTTTTGATGATTGGCCATTTATTGAACGATGTATGTGAACAAAGGTAGATAATCTGTGTGTATTTCTTTTATCTGATGACTCATGTAACTGAACAGTTCTGTGAAAAGTAGAAATTCTGTAAATGAGTGCAAAATATATTTTTGGCTGATGTTTCTAGATTTTAGCTTCAGAGCCAAGAGAAAATGAATGGTAAAAATATAGACATTATTGAAGTACTTGAGCGCTCTTGAGAAACTGCACACAAGAAGGTCACAAACAGGGAAGGAAAGGAATTTTGCATCTGGGTAGATTTGGCAGAAAGTGTCTGCTTTCTGCTGAGTGCTAATTCACCTTAATCCAGTAGTATATTCCTCGCTGGTTTTCTGTTAAAGACAAGAGTGGAGATGTGTCACGTGAGAAGATTATAATAATCTTCTCTTAAGATTTATAAATTTCCATCAGCTGACCCCTTACATTCTTGAAAATAGGATTGCAGCTAGCTTGGGAGTGGATTGGTAGCATAAATTTGGTTAGGTAAACGCTTTGCTGCTTTGTGTACATCCAGCACCAGGGGCTGTTTTTTTCCCTCTGGCCCTCATGCCTATAAGGTCTCTCTGTGCTTACAGTCTACTAAAGGGCAGTTTCTTTCATCAAGAAGGATTAGGCCCACGCTCACCCTGGGAGCATAGACCTCTCTGCTGTATGCATTGCTAAAATTGAACAGCTTTTCAGCAATCATCAAGACCAGTCACAGAGTATCATGACCCTTAATTAACATAGCAGCTGCTGAAGAGCTCTACAGCTGTCATGTTTGCCTTCACAGAGATGTTAAACCAAATGCATAAGGCAGTGCAGACTTCTTTATTTCACTCTTCCTTTGATTTCCTACTTTTTATATGGGTTAGGCTATTGATACTGCCACCCTGCCCCATAAAATATCTGTAAATATAGGATCTGAGCAAATACCTCTCCTTAAGTTGCTCAATACAAATCTACAGGATCTTATATTTAAATCAGTATAATTTCACTGATTTCAGAGAGTAACTCAGTTTCACAAGTGGAAAAGAAGAGTTCTTTAACTATTTTACTATATTCGAAACAAATGCTCTGGTTGGATTAATGTTCACTGATGGCCTACTTTTTCAGCTCATTTATGTCACTACTTTTTATCTTTGTACTGAGGTTAATTAATCAGATTAATTGATTATTTATTTATTGGTGTATGTGTGAGATTACATTTTGAGCCATAGAGCATAGAGTCAGGTGCCAAATTTCTGGATGCATGTGCTGAATAGAAATAATTTATGGGGCTTCTAAAACCAGTTTGTTAGGTGCTACGGTTGTTAGCCTTTTCTCTGTACTGCTTTACAGGCAGTGTTTTGTTATACTTTGCTAGCTGATAAGAAATGTTGTCTGGCAGACAGTGTCTCTATCTCTTTTCTCACTGCTAATGGTTTTAACAAAATGAAAAATGACCTTGCTTTGGCTAATAACCTATCCTCTCTAATTCTGAAGCAAGCCAGGACAAGATGCATTAGCATGCTAATGGAACTTTGCACCCTAAGGTTCTGGTTTATCAGATATTAAGAATGCATTAGTGATTCACGAACACTAGTGGACAGGATTCATTAGCATGCTAATGCTACCTGAGAATATACAGCTATTGTTGTATCAGTGAAATGATATTTTAAACATGAGTTTCTTAATTTAGTAAGCTGTATCTGTAGCCATGTTTGGTAAAACACATTACAACGTTTTCAAAGATAATTGATGGTTCTAAACTTCTTAAAATTGAAGTATTATCTGAAGATCTTCGCTAAAATCACTAGATTTTCAGATATGTTCATCTTTAGATTATGTCTTTGTATTTAATCTATAGATTAGATTTTGATATATAATCTAGCTACCAAGCGGTTGATATAATGCATCCATAATGAGCACACCTGAAATCCCAGTCCATTTCTGAATGTCTATCAGGCTACACAAAGTGAGTGAATGTAACTGAATATTTGTCAAATTCTATTTTGGTTTCAAGGCTTATCCAAAATATGGTCTTTTTTATAGCTTTGACCTTATTTGAACTGAGTTTCCTTCAGTGTTTTAGTTTGTTCCAACTAATCGTGTGAGGGAGTTTGTACACGCATCTGTAAAACCAGACAACACATTTCCATGAAATTTCCATTTGAAGCTTCTGAATTTCCCGACACTAATGGATGATGGTTCTGTTTGATCCACCTAAGCACTTGAAGTGCAATTAATAGATATTTTGGGTAGAAACAAGCAGAATTATAATCGTGGCTTTGGTATTTGCTCTTTATCTTCTTCCTTCTCTCTACACTTTTGATTCATAGCGCACCTAAAGCTAGAAACCAAAAGACTTTAACTTGCACAGACTCATGTTATTCTAAAATACTTCTGATACGTTTATATAATGGTGACAGGGAAAAATGACCTTATCAAGTATGAGTCCTAGAATAATTGTTAAAAATACAACAGTGGGTGTGAAAAGATATACAGTCTTAGCAAGAGAGCTGCAAGGAGTCCTTCTGGAGCTACAGCTGATTGAACACATCTTGATATTACGATTTTCTCTAAGAATAATAATGTAGTCTTGACACTGTTTATGTAGATTAATAATTTCTCTTGGCACCTCTCCTATAAATTAAAGTCAGCTAAACTCTCAGTCTTCAAGAAGAGTATTGCAATTAAATGTGACATTGTCAATGAACCAGACATCTTAGGTCACATTTTAGTAAATTCCAGGTACTTTATAACGTCTCGATTTTTTAGCCTCCATCTTAGTGTTAGTATGGGCTTAAGAAAGGGCTTATCTTCATGTTCATACTCAACTTCCCACTACTCCCCTCACCCTACATCCCCAAGGGCTCCTGAAATTTTCTGAAACTATAAGTTACCATGCAGTGCTTCAGGTCTATAGATGTAGGAACCAGACTTCTCAATCTTTTCTTTTTTTTTAAATCTTGATAGTTCTTTTATGTTGGCTTACATCTATGGTATTCCTCCCCTTGGGTTGTGCTGACCTGATATAATTGGGTCAATGTGGTTTGTATAATGATGACTAGCAAAGTCCCAGGGACATTCTGCCTTTATGTAGATTCATCTGATCTTCACTTACTTAGTTAAATAATCACCAGAGACAGCTGATCTAGATCCAGCAGCAGTATAGCTGCATTGGGAAGGGAAGATGACAACACTATTTCTAGGACTTGTGAATTTTTAGGAATTTATCAAAGTTAGAGTGTTATCAGCTCGAACTGTTCTAGCTGATTTATCCCCAAGGTACGAAGGATTTGAGTTGCATAGCACACCTTTTAGGTTTTTTTTTTTCTTTTTTTTCCTGATATCCTACTTAACTTTTCTGAGAATAATCTAGGGAATATATTACTGATTTTTTCCCCTTTGGTACAAAGAAGTTTAAATGTAATTTTACAAAATGAATATGAATTTTTTTGCTCTTTTATAAATTCTTTCATTTGAAACTTTTATTACTTTTCCCACTTCAACAAAAGCTAACTGAAGATACACAACCCTGAATACTGAGTGACTCAGCAGTTGGGACACCTAGAGTCTACTCAGAGGAATAGACTGAGTTTGTTATCCGAGCATAACCAATGTTACTCAGATTATTTTTCAATTCAATTTGAAACAATATTGCAGTTCATTGGAATATTTCAGAATTTCAGTCTTCTAGCCACAACTTCTGTTTACAAATAGGAAAACTGATGCAAAGTATCACTGCAGAGTAAGGAAGTGAACTGAAATTTGGGTGTGCTGCAAGCTATGTGTTTTTTTCCCCCCTCTTATATGGCATTAAATCTTTCCTTATGAACAAATAGCAGTTGTATGTATGTTAACTAATATTTTCAGTAAGGTAGCTGCTTTTTGCACATTTGTAGTGACTTCTTTATAAATAATTCAGTTTTAAATGTAGTGAAAACTCCTAGATGAAAATAATTAATATTATCATTTGGAGCTTTTTTTTTTTTTGCTTTGTTTGTGCTCTACAAACAGACCTCTCATCTTGTTAATTTAATTTGGTTGCTTTTCGTTACTGATTGGATTTATCACAAGAACAAAATTTCAGTCTGTATAAATGGTGTTTATTGGCTGCATCTACTTTTCAATATTACTGGTCTCACTGATGTGTGAGATTGGTCACTCTAGCTCTACTGCTTTGTTTTTCTTCCTTGATTGGTTCTGTGATCAAAGCATGAGGCCAACTGTTGCCCTGGGAAAGAGTAGGCAGTGTTTGTGGTGCCATGGTGTTAGAATCAAGGACCTATAATGAAATAACAAGAGTTGCTAGATAACCTCTAGTGGCAAAGCTGGATTTAGACTCTCCAGACCTCAGTGTTCAAATCCACTGGCAGCAAATATCTATGGCCATGGAACATGGAGCTAATGTTCACGCTTCCATTTACTCCCTTTCACACATACGGGACCACATGGTTGGCTGAAAAAAATACAATAAGCTTGCAAGCGGAGCATGAAATCTCTATTGAGAGAATAGAAGAGATAGAAGAGTAAAGGAAGCAGGAAGAAGCAACAGAGGAAAACCATAAAAATGATGAAGGAAGTGTTGTTTTCTTTCCCTGCTCAAAGCTCTCCTATGTGGTCTCTTTCTTTATCCTCTTCCTATGTTGTTTTGTAGACTTGTGCCAATGCTTTTAAGTTTCATGAGTAGATAGGACTTGAATGTTGAGGAATTTCAAACTGAGTCCTAGAATGTAAGCTACAGGAATCTATATTCCCATTGCGTATGTGACACAACTCATGATATCCTGTCTCTAGTGCTGCTTATAAATCAGATAGGAAATAAAATGTAAGAGAAATAGACTGAGTTTGTTATCATAAGCACAACCAATGTTATTCAGGTTATTTTTCATATTAACTTGAAACCATTTTTACTGTAAAATTATGTAAACACTATGACTGTACTGGGCCTCTTTATCTTTAAAACAAGCAAACTAATCTAGATAATATCCAATATCTTTTTTTTATGGCATCACAAAACTACATTAAATATTTCATTTTCATTTTCAAAATTATGCGGGCAGGCTTCTGTAGACTGTTGGTTGATTAGGTCTTTTCTGGCATACTTACAACTCTTGCACTCTTACGCAAATATACAGGCTAGTTTAAGTGCTGTTGAACTTGCTTGTGCTAACTATTTACCACTCGCTAATTAAAATAATGAGTTTACAGAAATTGTGCTGGCAGAGTACCTGATAAATAAGGTTATTAAGCACTGCGAACATCTATATTCCCAGATTTATAATTTTTGCAGTATTGAACTTTCAGTGCTTCCTGCTTGCCTGAAAGTGACCAACAATATTAGGCTCTTGGTAGTCAAAGGAGAAAAGGTTATTTGCCTCTGCAGTCATAATTCTATATCCAGTACCTAGTGACCTCCAGTAAGTGCTGATAAGTACCTAGTGACCTCCAGTAAGTGCTGATAAGGGTCTGGTAACTTTGTCCCAACTGCAGTTGTACAGTCACTTTACTGTCTTTGGTCCCTTGCCTTTTATTGCAGTATTCATGTACCAGCCACAGTGCATGAGCTTGACTAGAAAACAATGATCATATTTGCTTTACTTTCCTAGAAAACAATGATCATATTTGCTTTACTTTCCTATGAAATCTTTCTTGCTCCTATCCTGTTTTTTTGACACTGCACAATTTCCTTTTCTTTTTTTTTTTTTTTTTTTTTTTTTTTTTTTGTACTACAAAATTTTTTTCTTTGAGAGGAAATAATTGTTAGATTAAAGGTGATATGCAGCTTGGTACACTGTTGTGCCAAGCAAATATTGACTAATATAAAGATGAGGGTTGTTGGTGAAAGCCGAAATGTGTTACTTGTCGCTTTGATGTTAGCCTGTCTTCCAGTACTACTTCTATGTGACATTTCTGGCTCAATTTTCTGTGCTACTCTGAGTCACCAGTGACAATCCTCTCCTTTCAATTGAAAAAAGCATCCTGACTAAAGAAAATAGGTGAATGTCAGTGAAAAAAATCATGAGTTACCATAAGAAACTCTTGGAAAATGCTAGCTGTTTGGAAGTATAAACACTTTGAAGACTAAGTTCTCAGCTGCCATAGAGAATAATAAGTTCTAAGCTTAAGGAGAAATACATTTTTTACTCTAGCCATGGAAGTGGCCCTATGTACTACAAGGAAAGGGTGCTCTCAAATTTCAAAATGTACCTTTGACAAGCACTGCAATTCCACTAAGTTCTCCATTTGCACTTTAGAGATTGTTTAAAGTCATGCTAAAGTGCTACTGGACAGGGTACTTCCTGGGAAATGGCACTATTTAAATTGAGAACAGAAAGAAAATAAAAAATATATATATTTTCAATAATCACCACAAGAAAATAAATCTAAATCTTTCTGTTGGGAAAAAGGACAGAAGACTAGAAGCTCATCATAAAGACGCATGACATAATTATTGTATGTCTTTAAATATACTTCAGAACTTTGGTTTAAAAAAAAAAAAGCAGAACTTTGGTAACTGGCAATATTGAGAAAAAGCTTGAACGAATGTGGTCTGCCTACAGCTGCTTTTCCACACTAACCAGAAATGGCAAAGTTTTTGAAAGCTGAATTGTTATGACGTACTGCTCTGTTTCATTCACATACAATGTGAATGCCATCTGTCACACAGAAACAACATGTAATAGAATATTGGTGGGAAGTTTCAACATTTACTGCCACGCCACCAGCCACTGACGTCAATAACCAACATAATAAATAAGATACATTACTTTCCTAGCAGCCCTCACACATTCTTAATCTAGATATATCGGATATATTAAACTTCTGAAACATTTTGATGCATCTGTAATCTGCAGTGTTACTTAACACATTTGCATCAGGGAGAATTTTGATAAAGTGATTTGTACTGTCCTGCCATGCATTTTAAAAATCTGCAAAACCTGTTTAAATAACCTGGTAGCTGTGCAATTAACAATAGCTGTTACATTATGCGTGATTCTTCGCTGCTCCTAGTAAGAATCAGCTGCAGTCTTCCATTAGTGATTTTGAATTTGCTGCTAAATCTTCTGTAATTGATTGATGCAACACGAGCTAATTTACAAATCTGCAAAGACAAAAATAGTGTGCCTCTCACCTCAAAGGAAACCCTTCCCTAAGGAAATGAACCTTTCTTTCACAACCAGACTGAGTGTGGGTTAGAGAAATTGAGCTGAAATAATCTTACAGTCTTTACTGCATCTTGTTAACAAGTTGTTTGCTGCCTGCCCAGTGAGTAGTAACTTTCAGATCATAGAATCACTGAGGTTGGAAAAGTCCTTTAATATCTTCTTGTTCAACCACCAACTCATTCCTACCATACATGCTTAACCACGTCCCTCAGTGCTGCACGTACACATGAAAATCTCCAGGGACAATGACTTCTGACAATTCAGTCTGTGGGACAGGAGTTTGCTTTTTATGACAAAATGTGGTCAAAATGAAGTTGATCATACTTATTACTTACCCTGATGGGACCAGGTTTAATCTGGAGAACAGAATTCTACCATTCAATTTGAGACAGCATTTCATATAGCACACACAGCATGGCACACCAGAGTGTGAAAACCATAAGGAAAAAGCAGGCAGAATTGGAAGCTTACCTTCAGCTCAAGGGCACTTTTATTGTTTGTTTGAATATGGTTTATGGATAGTAGGTGGGAGTATGGCCCATAGCCAGTTTTATAAGTGGAATCTTAGAGAATTTGTGGCATTATGCCTTATCTAGCTGTCAGGCTGTGTTCCATCTGTCTCTCCAAAACTGTTAAATCTGACAGTACTTTTTCAGGGTAAAAGATTCCACATGAACGAAGGAATGCAAAGTCATGATGCAGCTTCAGGAAGCCTGAAGTAAAAACTTTTCCATGTTAAACCTCTTTCAAATACACATCCAAACAAATACAAATACAAACTCTGAGGATGCATCTAAATGCTATTCTGACCTAGGCTATGATACCTGCCTGAGGTGTTGCTGCATGCATAAACAGCAGAGACATGTGGGAGCCTTTACAAGTTGTATAATAGCATTTCTGTTGCCATGTTTATACCTGATGTCTGCAGAAAATGCAGATTCTTTCCAGGCCTGTTATGAGGGCATCTGGGGATTACTGTGTGTGTCTGCTTTCAGAGATGACATGCTCCCCAGTTGCAAGTTCATAGCCCAAGCACACTGCCAGATACATAATAGGGGGGAGGGCGAAAGAGAATGCAGCAAGGGAGGAGGAACACAGGAGGAACAGATGTGCATTAATTGTTATCTGGAACAGGGTCTTTCCAAAATGGACATTGCAAAAGATTCTTCCCCCTTGGGAAACTGGTTCGTTACTGATGCTTTCTGAAGGAGTGTCTCTTTACTGGGTCTAATATTGGGAAAAAGATTTTTTGTCTGCCTCCAAGGAGCTCAATAGTATTCAGCACATATGATAATGCAATATTTAGCATGCTGGTGATATGTGATCTTTCACTAACAGTGACAGCTGACAAAATTTCTACCAACTTACTGTTATTTCAACATTTTAATTCTGTGGCAAACCCTTTTGCTCAGCCAAGTGTTTCTTTAATGTCAGCTCTGTGTTGCCATAGCATTTGGGAACATGGAACTAATGCATCCGTTAACGTTGCTTGTCCAGTGTAGCAAAACAATTTCTGCTCAGGCTCTGAGTGCTGGTAAGCAGAGTATAGAATTTCTCAAGCCTGAACTCCTCACTGCATGAATCAAAGGTTGCAGTTACATGTAATCTAACAACAATGGCAGTCTGACTCCTCAGGAATGACTCATACAAAGACTAGTAAATGGCAAGCTGCTAAAAGAGTAGTCTGTCTGGGATCATTCTTCAGATATTACAGAAATGTTCACAGTCAAAAATATTAAATGTGGCTCAATTATTTTACATGTTTGACAGTACAATGAATAATGGCCATTCAGTACAATTTGCAATGTGCTCTGTAGATACATAGAAGTAATATATCTTCCTGTATGTTTTTTTAATTGGCTAAATTTATGTTCTCTATTTATTCTTCTGTATTATTTTTCATATCAGAACTTAAACCTCATATGACATGGTTGCATGGATTGAACAGTAGTTATTCTACCCTGATTTATCATTTCCCACTTCTGCTATGAATGCTTCAGTTATGATTTCTTGTAACATCACATCTTATTCAAGTTGTAAGTACTCTTAAGCACATGTACAATGTGTAATTGATATCAAGGACCAGATCTTTGATCGCTTCATTTGCCATACTTCTAAATTTAAATGACTGTTAACTCCTTTAAAGCAGCACTGCATTGTCCTGTTAGTTACTTGATTTGTGTCCACTGTGGCAAAACTTACAGTGCCTGGCTATGTCAGTGCCCACATTCTTTTACATCAGAACTTTAGCCTTGCGTTCCTCTTCAGTAAAGGCAAAGAGAATGTGCAGGAAACCCTTTTTGCTCTAAAGTACATAAGCAAAAAGAATATTCCTAAAAAATCTTTGGTGTTCATTGCAAGTACAGACTTTTGAAACATTCTCATCCAAATTAAGGATTGAAAGATGGATAGGTTTGCATGGGTTTTTCAGTCTGGTGTAAGCAGTGAGTTCAGGTTAGCAGAGACTTTCATGTCAGTACCTTACTGTGCAGTTCAGTGGCAGCACAATTGAATTAAATTTGTAGCGTATGTCTGGCCTCTTCAGCTGCCAAAACTGTCATTTAAGACACAAATGAAGTTTGCAAATAACAATACTATCAAGCATGCAATGCATGAGTGACACATCTCTTTCGCAAGGCTAGAATGTGAAGCTGTTAAGCCCAGTACACCACAGAGGTCAAAGAATGAGGAAAACTGGTGAGTGCTAGGGAAGAAACTGGGTTTAGGGAGTCCCTGTGAGACACAGAACAGCAGCCTTTGTGTTCAAAGAGAGAAGTGGTCTGATGTTATTATCTAGGAACACTGATACTAGGGAGAAAAGGGGCATTTTTATATCTCAGAGCTGCAGAACAGTGGAAGTATTCTTGGTAGCACTAATTTCATCTGGGAGCAACAAACAATCTGAGGTCTCAGAGTTACTGCACTGGCAGATCCTGAATCTCAGACAAAGGTGGGGGCAAACCCTGCTCCATTTCTTTCTGAAGCCTGATGTTTCTGGCAGGCTGAGGCAAAGATGAGCACAAAGCATTGAGATTCTTGACCAACCTGAATTCGCTCTTGCCAAGAGACAGGTGAGAGAAAGACAAACAAAGAGATAAGATGTGGCTTGCAGTGTGGTTATGTGTGAGGAGAACACACAGCCACATGTTTTGATTTGAGATCATGAAAAGTAATACAAGCATACCCATAGAGCATCTGCCTTTGAAGTCATCAAAGATCTGCAAGTATAAGCCTTCTAGGCTGGTGTCACTCACAATACAAATTTATATTGCAAGAGCCTTCTTCATTCTCATTTAGAAAAAGTAGTACAGTTACATTTTTGTTATACAGTATCACATTTATGGATAGTTGGCTGTGAGTATCTAAAATTAAGTACAAAATGTGATCTACAGGAAAGGGCTGAGAGATTGCTAATGATGTTTCTGTGCATATGTATCTTTTCACACATTTATACTTTCTCTCTGATCAATCTTTATAAATTGCAGCAATTCTTTATGACCGAAATGGTCTCCAGGCAAAATCACAGGCAAGAGGCTTCTTGCTGTCAAAGCAGGAAGCTATTGAACTCATAAGAGAAACACAGACACTGGATATGGGCATGAGCCACATCCTCTGTTCTGGACAGTGTTCCTGATACGGGAATACATCTGACAGCTGCTGCTGATCTGCAGATCAAATATATGTATGGTACAGGAGATTACAGCGTGCACTTACTGATGTCTTGCCCTCACTGTAGGTTCCTTGTGTTCAGAAAGCACCAGAGTTCTACTCTGAGAACACTGTTTGTTAGTGTGCCATTTAAAATAAGCCTGCAGGGTACAGAATTGTCCACATCCACACTGTATGTTACACAAGGTGTGGGCACCTATTTGCACGCATGAGTTCCTGGGACTGAGACTGAACTTTAGCCTCTTCTGTTCTCTTTCTACACCAATCTAGCAAAAAGGCCCCAAGCTGTAACACTGTCTTTCCTTACACAAATTAATTTAGCAGTTAGAATTTACTTGGAAGCTATGTATTTAGGCAAAACAAGCTTATTTGCACACTCATGTAAAAAACTAGCATACAATAGATCATGGAGCTTGACAATTATTTTTTTATTACTTGAAACTGAAAGATTCTTCACATGCTGATGTGATTTATAGTTCTCACAATTTAAAGATCAGTTTAAGGATACGTAACGTTGCATTAGTGAAAAGGATTCGTTTCATCTGAAATTATTTACTTACTATTCAGCATTCCTTGTATTCTCTCCTGAAACAGACAATGGGGAAGTGTTCAATGGAATAGAGAATTTGTTGTAAAATACATAATTTCAAGGACAGGTACTAAAACTCATTATGAAGAAAAGACCAACAGAAGACAATTTAAAAAGCAAACTGTAGATGTGAGAGGCTGTCTGGCAGATAAAGCATCCAAAAAATATCTGATAATTTCTTCCAAAGCAAAATGACAACAGACTAAGCAAAACCTCAGGCAATAAATAAAAAAAATAAATAATCATATTGAAATATTCTGTTTTATTTTTCAGAAAATCTTTTATAGATAGATGATAAAAAATGATAAAGGCAGGCAGTGCTTCCTACTGCATCCCTGCTGCTGGGTAGTGATGTTGCTTAGCAACACTCAAAACATCCTCCTGAAGAGGCTCTTGTAAAGCGTCATTGCAGGTTATAATATGTGGCCAGAGAAGGCACATACTGGGCTCATGAGCTGTCTCTTAGCTCTTTCCTTGAAAATCCATTTTGTGTTTAAATAGGTAGTTTGATTTCTTGCTTTATTTAGCAACTCATTTAGCTAAGTATTTCCATTTTTCATGTACAGGAGAAATTGTAACTGATCAGAACATAGTAAGTGGAGTTTTGAAGCTGCAGAAGTAACAGTCTATATTTTCTGAAGGCTTTACTAACTTTTTGTATGATATTAAAAATATTGTATGATTGCAAATACATCCACTCAGTACTGCAAAATCTCACATTTCTGTTCTCTTCTTGCACCACCTTTTGAGGGACTTAATGTTAGATAGGCTATTTATCTCCTTTCTTTTTTATGTAGTTGTATTTGGCCATTCCTATTCACATGTGGAACTAGTTCAAGGTGCTTATCTCAGAGCAAAAATGGTTCTGAGAAGCTGCCATAAATGTGAACAGAACAATGCTTATTCTAAGGCTCTACGCACTAGTGCTTGGTTCAATTCAGTAGCAGTTAGTGTTTGTAATTTATACCTCTACAAAACTAATGCAGAAAGCTGTTATTCTGATTCTATGGTTCCTTGTACTGTTATTGTAATTTATACTTTGCTAAGTGTTATCTGAGTGCTATCAAGCCAAGAGTCATATTTTACATCCATTTTTGTGAATGTATAAATTTAAACAGAAATTGCAAAGAAATTCTGAATTGGACATGGCATATCTTTATGCAGAGTGATATGAAACATCAAGTCAACATCAATTCCAAGTCCTTAAATAGATAAAACTCTTAGAAAAATTATGGTTATGTAAAGACTGCAGAGTAAAAGTTCCACTGCCAGTGAAATACCTTAAAATTTTAGTTACAGGCTTTACACTGAAGACTTACACAAATTTACTACTGTACTCCAGACCTGTTAATCCAGACCCATTAATCCGAATTAAACTGAAAACAAGTACTGACTGTTAGTCAGAAGCCTATTGTAGATATGAAGCCATAAACACAACATCTAAACCAGAACATTCAAAGGTCTTCCTTAAATTCTATCTCCCTCTTGTTTTCTCACTCATAGTAGCAGATAAGAAAAATGACTACTTATCATGTAAATACATTATTTGAGGTTTTAATGACTTTTTTTGGCCCCTATGTTTTTCTTACATCTTAGGCTTTTCTCTCTAAAGTAGAGAGGCATAACAACTTTCAAATCCTCCATCCTAAAATCTTTATTAAAAATATTTGTGTTCTAAATGTTGTGATGTTCTGTGGTTTAACAGATGTGGTCAAGTCCCCCCTACTCCAGCTAGAGAGTTAGTACATTGACCCTTCCTTCAATTGCCATCACTGACATCAAACATGAAGATTCTCTCTGCACTGACTGTAAGAGTGTTTCATTTTTGTATTGCTGAATTCCAACTCTTTATTACTGGCACTACATTATTACTAGTTTGGGATACGAGCTCTGCTAGCTCTGAAGTTTTTTAACTTGTCAGGTTGACTCATTCATTTAAGAGCTAATTAAAAATCAACTAATCTTTTGGTTGTTCTCCGTGTTTGCTGATTTCAAACCTGACACTAAGTAAAGTATTTCCTCTTTGAATTTTAAAGACCCTAGAAGCAAAACAAAGCTGTTTGTTTTTTACACTGTGCTGGAGGTGGTAGGAATCCTTGCTTCCGTTTTTCTGTTTACTCTCAGTTCAGAAATTGGTCAGCTTCTTCCATGTTGCTGATTTCCAACCTAATGAATAAAGGATTCGAGCATCTGACATTTGAGGGGAGGCTGAAGTGTTAAGAGAGAACTGGGGTTATTTAGTCCAGAGAAGGGAAGGCTCTGAGGAAATCATGTCAATCTGTATAATTATCTGATGGGAGAAAACAATGAAAACAGAGCCTGAATCTCCTCCGTGCTATGCAGGAAAACAACAACAAAAGCAAACAAAAGCAACAAAATAAAAACAAAACAAAAACCCAAAATGAGACGAAGGGAGAAAAAATGAAGGAGATTTCATTTTAGCAGAAGAAACAACTTTTTTTACTCTCAAGTAGTCAAACATATTGCCAAGGGAGGCTCTGGAATCACCATTCCTGGAGAGCAGCTTTCTTTGAGCAGGTGGGTCAGATTAGAGAACCTCTAGAGGTTCCCTCTGACCTCAGTGATGCTGTGACCTTCTGGTAAGCCATGTCCTGAGGCTTTTCTGAACCAGACAGACAGCTTTGTGCTCCTGCTCACAAATGCAGCCTCTGAAGATTAGAAGTCCAACCACATAGGTGGTTCTAGGACACAGTCCACCACTTGGTGGGTGGTTCTGGGAAAGAACCCTATCCTGAGAGGTCTTTGCCTGTACTCCCATGGTTCATCGTTGGGATTGATTAATTATCTTCCAGAAAGGATGTGAAGCCATAGGGTGGAGGAGCAGGGCAGTCACTGTATTAACAACAGGAAGCTAGTAAGTTTAAACCCTCAGATGAATGTAGAACTACACTCTGACCTTCACTAGGACACAGGAGCTGTATGGATGCTGCATCCTCATGTGAAGCAGGGAGGAAAGGGTAATCAGTCTCAAAGCAGTGTGCTTGTTACAGGGTGAATGAATTACAAGTTGGCTTTACAGGTCATGGGCCTTTGATCCAGAATGCTTATTGTAGATTCCACTGGCATTTCTGTAGCTACTTATTTAGTTAGCCAAAATTATCCTATTGAAAGAAGAAACAGTAGAGTTTCAGTTTCGTAATGATCATCTTTATCAGAGATATTGTTTAAATCAGGGCTTCTGTAGGTTGTTGTTTGTAGAACATAACTGCAATCACAAATTCTCCTGCAGTGTTTTCTTCAGAGATGCTGTTTTTAACTGTTAATTTCCTAAACTGTATGTATTGAATGAAGCTAATAGGCTTTTGTTCTTCTACAGTAGCAAACTTCATGTAGATTTCTTCCTAGTAATTTGTAGTTGATTTTCTTCATTTTCCCATCTGAAGTACTTCATATGAAATTATGCAGAAAATTGTTTTTCTGAATGCTCTCAGTGTCGTTTCTTGAGAGACAAAGCTGTTGCTTTGTTTCAATTATAATTTGGCATTCAATATCTTAAAAAATCAGTATTTTCATTTAAGTTTTAACAACAGGAATACCAGATTTGTATTCTCTCACATTTTTAACCCTTTAAAGTTATAACACCATTGAGAAGAGAATAGAAACAACATCTCTAAGACCCCAGCCCTGGCTGCGGAAGCTTCTGCTACCTATGTGGATTTGTTTATAATGTTGCTCACTACCTCCAATTTAAAAATTCCTTGGTCCAGACTTGAATGGGCATAGAAGAGCATACTATGTTACATAGAATGGAGGTGAGTCTTCTGAAAATACTAGTCCAGAGGTATACGCAGCACTTATTTTATCTGATTGCTCTCTTCCGATGGTAACTGGTAGCCATCTCAAATATATAATTTCTCAGGAAGTTGAAATTATCATGAATGCAGTGGAAATGGATGACAAAGTGTGTAAAAAAAATCAAGCTGGGGAAATTAGAGATTCTTAATTATTTTGGATTACTTGAAGAATGTTAAAGAATTCACAACCAAGAAATTTCTAACTATGCTCATCATCATTATTGTCACATTATTTACATGTAGCCGTAAGTCAGGTTTTGCATAGACTGAGAATGCTAAAATTATTCTATTCCATATTGCAATGATTTCTTTTAACAGCTTTTGGTGGTTTTTTTTTGCGGGGGGGAGGAGGGGAGCAAACTTTTCCAAATAAATGCTGTGGCACAGCACTTAAATCACTGAAGCATACAAAACAAAGGGAAGCTATAATCACATAGCATTGCTATGAGTCTGGTAACAGCACCTCTGGCTCTGGATTTTATTTTAATACACTGTGAAGTACTTCAGTTGTAGCAAAAATATCAGTTTTTTTTCAATGTTGTATATCTTGTGTTTATTTGTATGCCAAACTACATGAGATGCCACTTCCAAGCTTAGGAAATTTGTTTTCCACTGCCCAGGGGAAAGCTTTTCCTATCTGTTTTCCAAAAAATCCTCATGGAAAGTGTGATTAAATTATGGAAGTTTAGTTACTAGAACAAAGGAGACCAATTTTTAGGAGTTTTAGGTATGTATGGATTTTACTAATGAATTATTGGATAAGAAATCTATAATTGCATTGAAAAAATTTTGAAAAGGATACTATCATTTTTCTTATGTGATGTCTTGAAACCAGTTTTACCTCAACATTACTGTTAGTTGAAAGCCTGGCCATAATCAGAAGGCTTTTAATTCATTTGAGGCAGCCCTTCCATCTACTGAGACACTTCAGCTTTATTTTATAAATTGTTTACGATATTTTTTTTGCATATTTTACACTTTTAAATTAACTATATGTTACATTACAATCATTAAAACTTCTGTTCCCCAAAGGAGATGTGAGTTAAACAGAAAACTGAGTTGAATACAGTATTTTGTATTATTGTATTATTGATTTTCAACAATATTATTCAGGAAATGATATTACAAAGGTATTTTGACATGACTGCTGACAACACCAAGCTGAGTGGTGCGGTTGATACAGTGGAAGGAAGGGATGCCATTCAGAGGGACCTCAATAGGCTGGAAAGCTGGGCGCGGGTGAACCTAATGAGGTTCAACACGGCAAAGAGCAAGGTTTTGCATTTGGGCCGGAAGAACCCCAGGCACCCGTACAGGCTGGGAGGAGTGGTCCTTGAGAGCAGCTCGGCAGAGAAGGACCTGGGGGTCCTGATGGACGAGAGACTGAACATGAGCCAGCAGTGCGCTCTGGCAGCTTGAAAGGCAAATGGGATCCTGGGCTCCATCAGGAGAGGGGTGGTCAGCAGGGACAGGGAAGTGATTGTCCCTCTCTACTCGGCTCTTGTGAGGCCCCATCTGGAGTACTGTGTCCAGGTGTGGAGCCCTCAGTACAAGAAAGACATAGAGATTTTGGAAAGGGTCCAGAGGAGGGCGACTAAGATGATCAGGGGGCTGGAGCACCTCCCCTATGAGGACAGGCTGAGGGAGTTGGGCTTGTTCAGCCTGAAGAAGAGAAGGCTGCGGGGTGACCTCATTGCAGCCTATCAATACCTGAAGGGAACCTACACCCAGGAGGGGAGTAAACTCTTCAAAAGGGCTGACAGTAGCAGGACTAGGGGAAATGGATCCAAGTTGAAGGAGGGAAGATTTAGGTTGGATGTTAGGGGGAAGTTCTTTACAAAGAGAGTGGTTAGGCCCTGGAACGGGCTGCCCAGGGAGGTTGTGGATGCCCCGTCCTTGGATGTGTTTAAGGCCAGGTTGGACGGGGTCCTGGGCAACCTGATCTGAATGTGTGTGTTTGGTGGCCCTGCTAGGCAGGGGGGTTGGAACTACATGATCCTTGAGGTCCCTTCCAACCCGGGTGATTCTGTGATTCTGTGATTCTGTGACTGCTGAGTATGACAGTAAAAGTGGGCTGTGGGTTAAACCCTGGGAGAGAAAGGGGGCAGGCCAATGAACCTTCCATATGCATTTGGGAGGAGTAGTTAGTATGCTCGTCTACTGATTTTGAATAGTGAAATAAATTAGAATTTCTGCCCATTGCTTCTTGGTTGGAAAGTTTCTAGGAAGAAATCTCTTTTCTGAAGATGTTTCAAAAATAAGACCAATGGACCATTCCATCCATGATGGAATTTTCATAAATCAAAATATTTCTGTCTGCTGGCTAGTTAAATAAGGTAACAGCAACAAACACAAGGAAATCCCCCAAACCTGAAGTTATAAATGATCCTACAGATACCCTGTCATAGACTTTGCCTGTGTGAGTAATGCCTGTGGGCTTTAGTAAAATCAGTCAGTGGTTATAAATCTAATTTGACTTTCACAGAACTCATGACTTCAAATTCACATAACATTACTATTTCAGATCACTTTTGAATGCACAATAAGCTAATAAAAGGCACAGACAATTATTCAACAGATGTACACCATGTATTATGCTTGAAGGAAGGATTTATGAAAAAGCTGAGTGGTGGCCTGTTTTTACTCCAGCTGAAGCCAGCATGCACTTTGTCATTCATTTCAATAAAACATCCAGACAAATAGTATGTACTTCTAAAACTCCAATATTCATGTACAAAAAGAATCAGAATTTTGACCTTCTCTTGTCATATGCCACCTTATTCAGAAGTGAAGCCATTTTAACCACGGGCAGAAGATGTTCAAATTGTCGATTAGCATCTTTCTAGATCTTTTGTTTCAAATCCTGCTAGAGAAATACTAGCCCCAATTCTTTTATGGAAAATATGCTATAAAATGAAAAGTAAAGTAATAATAATAAAAATTAGAAAAAAAAGCAGGTTACTAAAGCTTATGTTGTAGTAGAATAGAGTTGTAGTGATCAGCAGGAAGAACAGACAAAATGATGACTGCAATTAAAAATTCATCATAATTATTACTGTATCTTCAAACGCACGTTAAGAATGTTTCATATAATCTGATCTTCAAGAATATTTAAATGCTCATAGAAATTTTTCAATTTCTATGAAATTTTTCACTTCTTCACCTCATTATGGTTAGTTCTCTTCCTGTGCCTTGAGAAGCTCACACAGTGTTCTGGGACCTTTGCCATATCTATGCTGAACAGGGTGTGCAAATCATGGACTGTGACTCTGTTGTATATTTCTTCTACTTTCAGCAGTTCTTACCGTATACTTTGACTCATTTCTAAATATCAGACACAGACTAGAGTTACAAAAACCCACATGATTGTACCTTTAGCAAGCCTGATGATTTAATTCTGATAATAGAGATTTATCAGCATTTGTTTATCAAATAGATTATCTGTTAGATATCCTGTAAGAAGAAGCAATAATGACCTCAGTCTGAAATTAGATATTTGTGTCTGCTTTCATTTATGCATTATGCCTGGCAGGGAGAATTTAACTAGTATCTGATAGTACATAATCTAAAGATAAAAATACAATTTCCAAGTTATTAAAATGTAAAAAGGTCAGATTTGTATAGCCAAATAACTATTAAAAGATTGAGAGGGCACCATATATCAGCACTGTTAACAAAAAAAGAGAGAACTATTTGGAAGAATGATCTTTGCCCTCCAAAAACCAAAAGCTGCTGCCTTGAATCTTGCTCTATTCCAGTTTAGTAGTGTACTTCTGTATTTCCAACTTGGGGATAGCACTACTGATGTACTGTATTATTTGTTTTTATATCCACAATCAGTTTAACAGGTTCAGAAGAGAATCAGAATGGATGTTGGGACAGCGAGGTGGTGGGTGGTATGTTTCAGCAGTGGCAACAATGATTTCAAAGACAACCCATATTCCAGATGTCCATGCACACGGTAACACCAGGCCACATACTAGTTTGAAGACTATGAAGCACATTGGCAATCTTGGTAGGGCTGTCCTATTACACCCACCATATAATTTGGATTTGGCACCTTTTGAATCCCATCTGTTCAGGCCAGTGAGAGATTGACTCACTGATTGAGGGCAACATTTTCTTAGAAACAACACTGTCACACCAGCTGTGAAACAACGGGTCACTTCTTCTGGTGCTGATTTTTGCAAGTGCAGCATGCAGGCTCTTGTTCATTGCTGGTGAAAATGCATAGCTAATGGCAGTGTCTATGTTGAAAAATAGTATGTTTCGGCTGAGAATTTACTCTATCAAACAGCGTTACTGTACTTTTTGTATCTGTTGTAGTTTCCATGGAAATAAATAGGAGGCATTACTTTCAGTGCAACTTCTGTGTTTTAACATTGTCTGGCCCTTGTGCAGATGCAGAAGGGAAGAAAATGCTCAGTTTTTCAATTTATTCCCCAAGCACGTTTTGTTTTATTTTAGTGGATAAAATTGTCATCTCCTCCTTCCTGAGGGCTGTTATGTAACAGCAACAGAGTAAATGGAGTCTGGAAAGAAGAAGTTTTACTGCTATAGATGCTGTCTCCCATGTGTTTAGGAATTCAGTCTGATTACAGTTTTTCATTATTTTCATCAAGATCAAGACAACAAATGGTATCCAGATTACATCATTATCTCAGCCAGATCTGAATAAAAAGAGTTGCATGTAGTGTTTTCTTTAAATAAGTTTTCATATTCAACTTCTCCTTCATCTGTCGTTCCTCTTATTCCACCTTCAGAAGAATTTGCATTGCTTGGCAAGACAGTGCTACCACAGAGTCACAGAAGTTGCTGAAACAACTGCCTCAAACAACAGCTATTAGCTAGTATCTGTCTAACATATCTGGAAGGGAAATGAATAGGCTTAAGACTCTTCAGCATGTTACATCTTCTCATATTTTGCTTTTTTCTTTCTCCTTTTCTGTGCTCATGCGTTACTTCAAAGGAAAAGAGCAGTAAAAAAAGCTTGAGATATGAAAGTTTTTCTTAGACCCCAAAGGCATAGATACTGACATTTCCCAACTAAAGGCAGTTAAAATGGAAATATTCCCTATGCAAACTACCATGCAATCAAAGCAAAAGGGAAATAATGTTAAAATAAAATAATGATATTTTACAGTTCACATTTTTATATATTAAAAGGTTAAGATAGTTGAAATGATGTTATTTTTCAAGCTAAGTTATCTTTTGTGTTAAAGCATTTTAGTATCTATCACATTGCAAACCTTTTTTACCTGAAAGCCAAACCACAAATGACAAGGGATTTTACATGAAAGAATTAGACTGTTATAAAAGAGAAAATTGATAAATGGTTCTCTGCGTGGACGCAGTTGAAGCTTCTAAATATTATGCTGTCATTAAGGCATCAGCAGCTTTGATCCTTTCGGAGTGAATTTGCTTTTCCTGTATGTGAGCCAGTGACCGTAATAAGAAACTTATTAAATAAAACGGTTTCTGCAGACTATCAAGTAATGTCTCCTTAGTGGTATTTTAAAAGAACTTCCAGTCCTTTGTGTTAGTAAGATCTAATTGCAATGTTGTTCTGTGCTTAATGTATATTTAATCATCCCTTACTTTGTTTTATTAACATGTGAAATGCTTATTCTGCCTTTTGGTAGGATCTCGACCAGTAACTGTACTAAGAAATGCTGCAGTGGTCCTTAGAAGAACGACACACTTTAGCTTAAATACAGCTTTTCTTTTAATGTAGACTTATAGCTTCCATTCACCTGGTCTTTGCATTCCAACCTATATTTAATCACTCAAAGTAGTAAGAATGGCAGCAACATTGCCTAAATCCACAAGAGCAACCCTGATATAGGTGAGAGATCCTTAGAAGAAAGGTGCTAATTCCCATTTAGAGTGCTCTTCATGTGCTTTCCTGTCCTAATACAAAATTCCCTATTAGGAAAGTCTGATAAAATCGTCACTAAATGAGGAAACTTCTGAGTTCTACTGAAGCTATATTGGATTTACTTTAATGGAGATTTTGCTCTCATTTATGTACAGGTTATTGTTATTGCCTCTTACTAAGGTTTGTCTCAATGACTTTTATTGCCAGCAGATTCCATCTGTGTGATTTCACCCCATTATTTTTAGTAGTGCCGCAATACGTTTTAAATTCAGAAATTTTCTTGTACATTAGAAGAAAGTGTTAAAACCCTCTTGAACAATACAGGGCTTTATAAGCTGCCTCCAGGGGCCCACCATACTGAAGAATTTCATTATACTTTTATGATTCGTCACAAGACAGTAGCTACAAAGCTTCCTGACAATGACTACAAATTAGCAAAGCAAAAAATGCCTGAACCATTTTGTCTGTGAGGACTGCAGTATTCACATGGGGTTTGTACTTAATGCCAAAGAACAAGAGTGGAATATCAATTGCATCTTAGGATGTGTTTAAAAAGTTTCTGTAAGTGGGGCCACATCTCTAATGAGTAGTAACTTTAACAGATGACGTAGTAATCTTTTGGTTCTGTGGAGTAGGGGCTTTCAAAACAACTTCAAAGAAAAGAATAGTTGTAATGATAATGTAAATGCAATGAATAGCCAGAGAAATACTGTCTTATTTTATGTAATCCAGACAAAGTTGATGTTTTATTGAAAAGATAAAAGTCTTTTTCTCACTAACCTCAAATAGCGGTATAAGCCCCAACTCTTTGACTTTCCAACCGGCACTTGATTTGTTGTCTCTTAGGAAGTACACTTATCAGGGAGATTAGGCCCAGAGATAAAAGGCTTGTAAAGGACTGTCTTATGGGAGAATTACTGCCTGGAGGGAAGTTATCATTAAAGTTCTTTGAGATCAGTTAACGAATAGATTATGTTTTTCTGCTTGAAATATCGAAGAATTATAATCAAGTTCTTCATACTGCCGACATGGTCCTTACTTAGTGAAGGAGGTATTGCAGATTTAATTCATTTGTTGCAGAGTAAGGGAGCATAGCATTTCAAAATGGTATTTTTAAAATTTGTATAGGATTATTCCTATGTTCATTCAGGCTCTGCAAATGACTAAAAGCAAAGAAGCTGGAGACAATTACTGTTCCATGCAGTAACGCAGTTATTGTGATGTTTGAATCCTGCATTGCTGCTTTAGGACCTCATTAGTTATTGCAAGACTTGCAGACATATGCTTGCAGTGATCCCACAGTTCTTTCAATAAGATTGTTTCTTGATTTATTTATTTTTTTTTCTTTTATAATGCTTAAGCTATGGAAAAAGAAACTAGCTAGAGATGTTATTGTAAAAAATAAAGACATGAAATTACCTTTTATGTACATTTTTGTTCTGTATTCACCCAAATTGTTTAGAATACAAAACAAGCTTCACAGGGCAGGTTGAAGATGAATGGGCAATGACTGATAAGCAGCCAATCTGACTGCAGAGGCCACTGTGACATCCTATGCTAAAAGGAGTTCCCATGGGTGCAGGTGCATAGTGAGAAGACAGCCTTGTGGCCGTCGAGGTTGAGGGTAACGTCAGTATGGTTAACCAGTGCAGGTCATCATATGGTAAGAAGGGATAGATTCTTCAAGGCAGCCAAGACATAATGGAAACTGAGGCGAGTGTTAGGGCTGAATTTAGTTTAGTTTAGTTTAGTGGGCATGGCAGTGATGGTTGGAATAAATGATCTTAGTGGTCATTCCCAATCTGAATAATTCTATGATTACCAAGAATTAAGCTTCATCTAGATACTCTGGATTTCTGAAATTTCAATAAGCTATGTGCAAAGACTGTCCTTCATTAACCTCTAAAAACAATCACATTATCTGAACATCAAAATTGGTTGAAAAATATACACTTTCAGGTTTTTAGAGTACTGATTTGAACTGTTTGAAAGAAATCTGTTAAAATCCTAAACTTTAAAGTAGCTGTAGCTCAGTCAGACCCATGAAGACTACAGTGTGCATGCCTTGATATGGCTTCTGGCTTTAAAATAACTCACAATACATTTCAGTGTTCAAAAGCTGCAAAGTGCAATGCTAACAAACTAAACAATAAAAATAAGAGAGGAAAGTTTGTGCTCCCTTAAACAAAAGATGTAAACACAAGGATTCCAAAATGACTGGTGCTCAGAGTCTGTACTTCAGAAAATCGAGCACTTCTCAAAGAGAAAGACTCAAGCTTTGCTAAATGGATAGCTTATCATATGAGTAAATATACATGTGGGTAAATACACAGGTTCTGTCAACCTGAAATAAATTGTTTCTTCAGCTTGCTTTTGGCTGCAGTAATTTTTCATTAACAGACAACTGTTGACACTACAGGAGTAGATAGTAGAGCCTTACATAAAAATATGTGTTTTATAGCACTGAAATGTTCTTCTGTATCTGGCACAAATATACAGGATTTCTGTCATTATTCTGATCAGACCCTCTTGGAATTATAACAGTAGGTACTTACCTACTGTACATCAAAGATCTCATTTATCAGGAAACAAAAGAGAAAATTTAATTTTTATGTAAATGCTAAAAAGTGTTAAAAAGTCCTTAGTGAAACTTTCTGTTTTGCTACAGGGTTATTATGTGCTTGACTTTTTTTTCTTATTGCTTATAATGTATTATCTGGGAGATTCTGTCAAGTATTTGGTGTTAAAATCTGATTAACTGTTAGCTGGACAAACAGACTTTATTTTGATATGGAGTGAAAATGAAAGCACGGGGATGCAGCAAAGCAGAGAATATGGGGGGATTTTAAGTGTATAAAGCAGAATTACTGAAGAACAATTATGTATTTCAATTTGTGAGTCAGGAAGGGGCAAGGACAAGAGATGTTTGGAATGGTAGTTTTTTGCTCTGTATCAGGTAAAGCAGGAATCTGAACTTGAATCTCAGAGCAGTCTGTTGTTGGCTATTATGGCATAATATTTCCTTCCTGAAATTTTGAATAGTTTCTTTTGTATTTCAGAAAAGAAAAAAAAAAATATTTTCTAACTTGCTGTTATAGTGTTTGTTTTTCTTTTTCTTTCTCCAATGATGTATTCAACAGTACAAGAAGGATCACTGTGTGAGGTAGTACATAATTGTTTTTGTAGCCATGCAGCATGCTTGTGTCCTGTGGTTCAAACAACTCATCAGGGAACAGTGACATTCTTTACATATTGGAAGATGGAATCTAAATGCTATTTGCTCAGGGAGGTTGTGGATGCCCCATCCCTGGAGGCATTCAAGTCCAGGCTGGATGTGGCTGTGGGCAGTCTGGTCTAGTGGTTGGTGATCCTGCACATAGAAGGGGGATTGAAACTAGATGATCACTGTGGTCCTTTTCCGGGCCATTCTATGATTCTATGATTTTATGATTCTATTCAGGTAGATGAAAAGCAGACTATCATTCTATAGTCTGTATTTCGACATAGACTGTAGAAGTGCTTGATTTCTTAGCTGCTGCCCAAGAAAACAGATGAAGAGATGAGTTCATGAAATTGACAGTATTTATAATAATGTACGTATATTAAAAAAAATAGTGTTCTGCAAATTAATCAGCCAGTGAAACCTCCCCTTCCTGGACACGGCTTTGAAAGGAAACTATACACATCTTCTGTGTCTTGTTCCTGATTATTCTAATCTTACTTTTTAATTATTTTAAGCACCATGTGCTTATAGGTTCTTTGGCCACCTTTGAAACAGAAACTGATATTGAAAGTAATTATGGTCTAATACTCCAGCTGAAGCACCAAGTATCTTGTGTGTGATGGCATCTCTTGCTCTTTGGCTGTGCGTCAAACTCCTAGTTCTCTGCTACATTTGGGTAGTCAGACTGTGTAGTCAAATTCTATTTGATTTGACTACAAACTGTTAAAGTCAACAAAAGTTTCATAATCAGTTGTTGACAAAGACTTCTGCACTTGGTTGCACTGTTGCAGCTGACATCAGGACAGTTTATGATTTCTTTGTTGTAACTTCACGTGGTACAAAATCAGTCCTAAAATATATCTAGGCTATTACCATGTCCTGTAAACAGTATAGTTTAAATGAGACAATAATTCGTGTGCCTCAGTTTCAGGCTGAATTAGAAACTTTTAGCTAGATCTGTCTGACTGTGCAGTCAGGAAGAAACTACTTGGAGACTTGGATGTACATTAAGCTGTGATATCTTTCTTCATTCTATTTAAACAGTGCTGTTTTGCCAGTCTGTACTGTCTTTTTCAAATGACATTTTTAATGGAACAGGTTGTATTCCTTTAAATATCCAATATTTTGAAGATTTATGTGCACACTGTACATATTGCTATTTTTTTTTTCTTAAGGAAAACTATCTTTTCTTCTGTTAATTTTATGCCACATGCTGCAAGGATGTTCAGACCTATTTGGTAAATCAATATTAAGAATATGCATGTCTTTATAGGATAAGATTTCAAATTAGAATTAAATCTAACTCTGCAATCCCTGTTGACAATGAGTAGCTCCTAAAGAAGCAGAATCAGAAAAAATAGTGGGATTTATTGTATAGGATGTAGAAGTCCTCTCTAATAATTAATATTTGATTATACTACTAAGGAACTAAACTGTAATGTGAATACTTCTAACAAAACATTAATTGGAAGACTGCAGTAATACGTTGTAATGAATGAGATATTATGATTTACTGAGTGTTTTAAAATATAAAATTTGTATTGAAAAAAGTGTTTAACGTATTATGATCAAACTATGAGACCCTTACCCAAAAACCTAATGAAAATTAGACCAGTGCAGCACACTGTAAGTGTAAATGCTTGTTACTGGGTATAAGAAAATAAAACAAAATAAGATACACTTTACTGACATTACAGAATATTAGTTTATTTCCCTGTACAAATTTGTGGAAGGAAGGTTACTATGGTGACAGAATGATTGTGTCTATGTTGCTGAGGATTCTCACACCTGGCTTCTCTAGTTTACTTTCCAAATTCAAACTGAAACCTAGAAGATACAAGAAATGTATTAAATTATGTTGCAAGGAAATCATGGCCATGATATAAGAAATGCCTGTAACCAAAAAGAAATGAGAATAAAAAATGGAGAAGAGGAAAATGTTTAAACTTTTTTCCACATCTAACTCTCTCTGTAAGATCTGTTTAATTAAAGTAAAACTGAAAGCAAGTCTGAATTACTAACTATTGATTTTGGACACTCAGTATGATTTTCCCCCAGACTAAGTGATTTTTCTAACTCTGCTCTTTCACATGGAGGTATATTTAACTGATTTTCTTTAGAAGGATATGAATGTTGGTTCATTTTGAATAATGTAAATTAGCACTTATGTGAGCAAATCTGATGTGGGAAAGTAACCATATGGAGGTATGAAAGTGGCCTCTTCAATCTCACAGCAACTTGGGAGTGCTCAACTGCCTACACTTTTAGAACTGTCCTTATGACTTGCAGTTTGTCTAGGCTAGGATAATCACTTTATGCTTTTGTAAAGTAGTTTTATTTAGTCAAGGTGCATGACTGAATACAATGTTTTTATCTATTATATCTTCAACAGTCTCAAACACCACGCTTTCCAAAATCCCATGCAACTCTAATTGACATTTCATTAGTATGTATAGAGCAACAGATAAGTGAATCTCCATCCAGCAATTTGGATAAATCTTAATTTTAGAGGTTCCTTTCCAAGAATAAAACATCTTGGTTGGTGTATCATTCCACATGCATGATTCACAAAGCTAAATATACTTCTTGTAATCACAGTGCTGAAATTGTTGTGAAATGCTGAGTACTCAAAACTGTATGCTGAGCCACGGACTAAGAATGTCAAAGCAGATGCTGTAGCAGAATATCGGTGACTAAAGAAAAAAAGAAGGAGGTGGAAGAAATAGTGTGTTTGAGTTGTTTCATTTTTGTATGACCTAACATTCTTTATTTCCATCTGAAGAAAAGCAAAAATAGAAATATGGCTTTTGCAAAGAGAAGTTGTAAATTGTTCTATCAAAAGTTAATCTCACAGAGATGTCTGGAACTAAATGATGCTCGTGACACACCATCATAATGTCACTAAGAGGTTAAGGAAGGTAAGAGAGTAGATTTAGACTAGATATTAGGGAGAAATTCTTTACTGTGAGGGTGGTGAGACACTGGAATAGATTGCCCAGAGAGGTAGTGGATACCCCCACTCTGGAGGCATTCAAGACCAGACTGGATGGGGTTTTGATCAGCCTGGTCTAGTGGCCTGTAGCAAGGGGGTTGGAACTAGATGATCTTAGAAGTCCCTTCCAACCTTAGCTGTTCTATGGTTATGTGAAATGATTATATGATTGTTTATGTGAATAGTGTGGCTGAGTCCTAAAATGCTTTTGCTCCAGGCTGATATCTTAAGAATTAAAAATAAAAAACATAGTGCACATCTAATACAAATTTGGGTCAAATAATTAATTGGCATTAACATTTATGGCTCTTTTTAGACTGATCACTGTTTTTGTGAATAAACTTGAGGCAGTCCAAAAACCTGCCAAAACTGTGTATGTGACCTTGGGAGTTAACAGTACTCAACTTAATTGCAAAAGTGTTCGTGAATCTGCCTTTGATTGTTCAGCTCTGGCATAATTACTGCAGTGGTTTGAGTCTTCTGCTCTTGTAGAAATGTCTGTTTCATTTCACGCCTGCAAGATTAATTTTATGTGATGGAATGCTATACCACTGATGCCCATGGGATTTTATCTGGCCTCTAATTGGCAGTTGATGAGTATTCTGAGTCCTAAAAAATTTTGATGCCAATTTTCTAGTGTGGATTTATACTGCTTCCTGCAATTTGGCCACAGTTTGATTCAATTATTGTTTTTAATTTAGATTTACTTTTATCTTGTAGGGTTCATTTTTCTTTCAGAAGGTGCCAGCCAGACATTAATATGGAATAAAACTAACTAAGAACTATGCATAAATATTTTATAGTGCATCTAAAATGTGTACTATTTCTTTTACTGATGAAACAGTACCTCAGAGAATTTTTTGAGACATCCCAGATTAGCAGGCACAACTTTAATCTTCCAGTGTATTAACAGAATTTTTTAGGGGGAAATGGTGGAATTAGAAAAAATTTATATTTGGCTGGTGCTACATTGCATTGCAGAAACAATGCCAAGGTTGTGTACCAGGAAATGTATTCAATGTTCAATAAAACAAAGAGGACAATGATGGATAAAGGAGATAGATATGCATAGTTGATCTTATTGCTGTTTTGTAATTGTACCCTGGAAGCTACCATGCTATGACAAAAATTTTAGTCTTCAGAGTACTCGTTCCTACAAGGAGAGAACAGACTTTTTGTGTACATGCTGTAGGGCAGGCTCTAGTGATTGTGCTTTGGGAAACTGCTGGCTTTTGTGGGTGGAGGAGGGAAATTCAGAGCACTGTGATTTTTCTTCTATTTCTTGTTTTAGTTTTGATTACAGAGGCAGTTGTTTGAGATCTCTTGCAAACTGGCAAAAGCAAATTGCCTAAATCTGTTTTTTGTTTCTAAATTTGAAGTGCCCCTCCCTGATACATTCTTTCTGAGTTCTATGTTGTAAAAAGACTTTAGAACAAATTTTGATTTCTTTATTTCCCAGGATTTAAATAAACTGGAAGGCTTATGGGGCTTGGGGGTGGAAGGGAGAAGAAATTGCACAGAGTGGAGAAATGTAAGAAAATAAACAACCTTATGTGTTTCAAGGGCGTGATGTCAGCTACTGTAGCCTTAGATTGCTGACCAATTTATTTTTTCATTCAATATTGTGTTCCAAAATAAACATAAAATAATGCTTCACCTTCAGCTTAGAGATCAATTTGTGATACAGGCTCCATATTTATAAGCAGGATAGACAGCAGTGCAGAGAAATGGGATGTTTAAAGCAATACTGAACCTTACCCCTGTACTTCAGTTGGGATGCTTCTGCATCATTGTAAACACGCTGGGGAAAATTTGTGGCCCACTTTTACTTATGATTCTATTAGGAATTAATATGTATCTGGCTCCTACTCCTTAAAGTTCTCTTAAGACTCAAGCAGTCTTATAGTTGCACTGTGAAATTGTTTTCCCTCTTTTTGTGCTTGCTGAGAAATTCACTTCACCACAGACCTTCATAGTTCTGTTACCTCTACCTTTGATAATATTTTTAAACTGTTAAAATGGTAGTGCATGTGCTTTTACCAAACTGCTTCAAAGCTTCTGCAAGATACAGCAATGGCTGAGTGCCAAATGATGTACTACCAAAATCATTCTTGAAAAGCACATCGATGTCTCCAAAATAATGGTGTAACCTGTTCTGTACACATGCAATCTACTTTCTAGTAATACAGAAAGTGTAATGCATTTCATATTAAAGAGTATTTCTGATAACACATTGGACTACAGTATCAGATAGGGTCTGTTGAATTAGTCTACACTTGTATTTTTTAACCTAAACATTGCACTGAGGATTTGCACTGGATTATTATTCTATTTCACCATTTCTTGGTGATAATACTTAAAATGCATTTTAAAAAATGTAACAGAAAGATCAGAAGCAGGTTTGCACTTCCATTTTTTAAAATTTATATTAAAATGTATTCCGTCAGAGCCAGCAAATTCCAAAAGATCAAAGCAATGAATAGCACAGGAGCAGAGATGTAAGGAAATTCATTTTAAATGAAAATTCTTCCTTGAACTGCAGCTTACTGTCTAGAAATGTTTAAACCAATGTTACAAAAGTAATCAAATCCCTCCTCTGATTGCAACCTGCAAAGATGGTCATTTTGCAGATTATGTGTAGCATTTGCATATATTATTACAGATGTTAGCAGGATAATTTATTCACCCTGTCCTGTCTGAATTAGACTAAATTCTGTGCAATTTTTGCAACCTATATATCACCAACATTTCAGTAAAATGCACAATTGGAACATATTTCTGATTTTTTCCTTAATTACATGTCCTTTTGACTATGAATATATCTATTAGCTTTAGAGTTGAATTTCATTTTTGCACACATGAACTGTTCTAATAATTAAAGTTTTTAATTCTTCTGTGCTGCAAAATACAATGCCATTAACAGCTGAATTTTATAATAGCTAAATATTATTAGTACTATTACTAGAAAGAAAGAAAAGAGGGAAGAAAGGAAGGAAGAGAAATACTTTCAGATCTCACCAGGAAGTGGTCTTCAGGTCCTGCAAAAATGAGAAATCTAAAACTTTTTCTTATTTCACATCAGCATTAACTAGCTATCTTCTCATGAGTTTTGTCAGCCAAAAGAGTATTTCTCTTCAGTGTGTTTCTATATTTACTATATCCTGAAATTTAAGACAATTTTCCAGTCTGTGATTTTGATTCAAAATACAAATACAAAACAGCCAAGATATGCATTTAGCTGAGATTGAAAAATATGGAGGGATGTGCTTTGAGTCTTTTCTCCTTTCAAGCTGTATAGGAGAAAAAGAGGAGAGATTGCAGTCATGTTGCCAGGTGGACGAAACATTTTGCCAAGGAAGCTCCACCCTTTTTCCCTTCCAAAATACCAAGGAAAACAAATCGAATGAAAGCCAGTAGAAATCTTTCCATCACCTTCAGCCAAATTTGTATCAAGCCAGAAAGCAGAGATATAATTTAGCTGAAACTAGAGGGCTACTTACTGCAGCCTGCAAATATGCAAGTTGAATTTTAAGAAAACCAAAATTTGGCATTGCTGATCTTACTTGAAAGGGGTTTTCTAATTTGTCCAAGTAGTAAAGGAACTCAGCAGCATCATTTGTGCTAATAAAGTGTGGGCCACAAACGTTTATTTTGTAAGCTAGACATACCTTCTCTAGTGCTTTTTGTAACAATTTTAACTGCAAGTTTACCATTCAACCTATGCAATTGCTTTGGCACATGTATTCACTTCAGGAAAGCTAACTAAGGAGTCACCTCAGTGTGATGCACAGTTACCATGAGTGGCTGGAGAAAATTTTTAAAGGAGTCTCTGGTAGCTGAACAGCCCAAAGCCACAGCAAAACAAAAACAGCTGAGAAAGGAAGTCTTTTGTTGCTATGCAGGAACAAGAATACCACTTTCTACAGGCTGCTTCTGCATAGGTTGATCCTATACAGATTTCTTATGGAACCAGCTGTACTACTTAATGTGTAATGTAAATGGGACATTAACTTAGTGTCTCAGATTTTAACAGGTATTTGTCATGCTCAACAGTCTATTTGAGCTGGATCCTCAGACAATTCAGCATTTCTGTGATTGTGTAACATTGTTTTGCTTATAAGAACAACCAGCCACTTTCAGTACAATTTCTGTTGTATAGAAATATGTTAAAAATTATCTTTATGCAGAAGCGGATCATATAGGACAGTAGGAAAACATTTTATGGACAATTAAGTGGAAAAAAAATGCTCTTGTTGAGGAAGTACAGCTTAGAAACACGGAGAATGCTGGTCTATTATTAGAACAGACAACAATAGCAGTATGTTGGAGATGTCAAACACTGATAAACATGTTTTGATGTATTTGATTTTTTTTCTTTCTGTTTGATGCAGGAAAAAGGGCAAAACTTGCTGCTAGTTTTCTTATGGAAGAAAATGTCATTTCTCCACATCTCACAAGCCATAACTTTTCAAAGTTTGTTTTAGCACCCTCACAAATTGAATGTCAAAATCATGAGGGCATCTTTCTATACATATGCCAGTTTTGGGGAATCCAAATAAATTTTTCCTTTCAAATTATAGATGCAACACTAAGCCTGTCAGCAAAGCAGTAGTACACTGACATTTCTGGCTTCTGCTGCAGTGAGGAAGAATTTAGTTAAGATTTCCAGATTTTGGTAAGATGGACACTGTGTTTTAACAGGGTTTTCTAACAAGATATGGTAGCAGAAATTAGTAGCCATTAGAGGCACCTACTTTATGAAATAGTAGTCAGAAAATCTCTGTGATTTTCTGTGAGAAAAGTGAGAAAATGCTTTTATCACTATTTCTGTCTGGGTATAGTCTCTTAGTTGTGTAGGAAGTTCCTATTATATCAGCAGCAGATGGTGGGGGTGAAATTCCCTATGGAATTAAATGTTGTTTAAAAGGGTGACACAGAGCACAACATTTCAGTGACAAGTAATTTATAAAAGATCACATTTGCAGAGACTTAACCACTAGAATGTAGGAATTCCACAGCAACAATCGGTTACATCAGCCCTGCCTAAATCATGAAGGGCTGTGTTAGTTTTTTTGTGCCTGTCTAAAGAATGTAGGTATCTGTGATAACACGGAGTAATCTGTGCAGGGAGCCAGTTGCATCTAAACATGGCAACTGTATTCCAGGAAGGAAAAAAAAATAAAAGATGGAAAAGAAAAAGAAGAATCTGGTGTGGTTTCAAGACTGCTTTTGAATTAATGAGTGACACTTCGTCTTATATGCAATTTTAAAAAGTAAGTATAAATGCTGGGCATTCATCTACAGCCTGCCTTAACAAGTTAAAAGCTATCAGAAATGCATGGATTTCCCTGCCTAAATTTTTCAGTTTTGAAAAACAGCAAGTAAAGTTCTCCTGAATACAATCAAAAGAAAGCATACAAGGGGAGCAATTCTGACATGTGAACTCATTCCTTAGGTACATGTCATTAAAGAGTTACAATACAAAACTTGATCTCTGATCTTCATTTTGGAAATCCATACCATACTGGAATCTCATGAGAGATGCTGTGAACCTTCAGCTCAGGGGTAAAAGAGAGTGTTTAAAACCTGCAAAAGAAAAACATCAAAGCGTATGTTACAATCTAATGTAGTTCTTGTTTTCTGACTCCAGTAAAGCAGTGACTGAATTGCGGCATCCTGCCATTGGAGATGACTCTTTGGAGACTACCATTTGTTTTTCACAGGGTGCTGGAGCAGCCTGTAATTTTGCTGCAAGAAGTGCAAACCTACTTCTGTGTCACTGGGTGGAAATTTCTCTGACAATGGTCAAGGTGTATATCTAGGCAGATACTACAAAAAGGCTAGAATTGCTCAGTGGCTAGAATTGAATCACTTTACTGTGGCTTATTGTGTAACTTATTTTTGCCTATAAGCTAGAGGTGGTCCTGCAAGCCAGTACATTTGCTGGTTAGTGGTCAATGGCTAGGCTGACCTGTACATACTCCTGCAAGTGCTTGGGTATTGAGTGCCTGCACCTCAGTCACTAGAATCCAGGATCAGTGCTAAGCTAAGCCTTTAACTTACTTTGTAGTTGACTCTCTTGTGTTTTATTAGCTGGATTTAGTCATTTAGTTTAGGAATATCACTGAAACAACTAGTTTTTGAGTGTTAGTCACCAGTGGCAAATTCAGTATTCATTGCAAGGAGGTGTCAGACCATTTCAAGCTCTTCTGCTTGGCACCAGTTCAGTCCAGTCTTTCTTTCTTGTTCTCTGTTGGCGCTGAGGGAATCTAGCACTCTGATATCCCGGTATGTCTTCTTCTTTGCTGTTGTATAGGTTCTGCTTCATAACGCACAGGTGGAAAATAATGAGTCACTACAGCAGTCTCACCTCATCTGTATGTCTGGGGAAAAAATGAAAATCGAAATCATTGTACTTCAGCTGCCAACACCATTACTCCAAACATTTGACAACAGACCCCCATGTTACTATCACAAACTCAAGGTCAATGTCATAAAAAGAAAACACTACTATGTGTTTATCACTTGTAAATTTTTGCTTAATAACAATCATTGTGAGAACAATACATTATGCCGTATTTGGCTTAGCATATAAATGCCACTGTGGCTTATTGACCTCCTTTCCTAAGAGATATTTGGCTAGTAAAAGGAGATATTAGAGATATCTCTTTTTTCTTCTAAGTAACTCATAGGAAAAAATAGGAGAATTTGCCTATAAGTAATTATAAGTAAGACATTTTAATGAGGCTGGGAATATGTATACCTTCCTCAAACATACACAAGTACAAAAAAGTTAAGTTCAACTTGTCATACAATGCTTAAGGTGGACGGATGCATGAGCAAATTTTCAGTATGTGCTTTGGGATTGTGAACAATTTTTCTATTGATTTATAAAAGCACAGAAGGCACATTGCAGTATATATTGAGAGCAGTGCTTGAATCTAAACAAAAACAATGATTAGCAAATGCATACTAGGAAGAGAGCAACACAATCTTACCCTGCACGTGGCCAAAATGTTTGGCATTTAGGATGGGAACTGAAAGAAAAATTTTAAAATCTTTAAAATCTTTAGTTTTTTGTTATATTAGTATTCTGTTCGTACAGTTTTGATTTGAGGGAATAAACAATTTATCTGTAGGAGATAGAATAATCTCTATTTGATGTCCATCACTGACTTTTTCAACCTCACTGAATTTCATGTTATTTTTATGCATAAGCTAGAAATATTATAGTGATTACTATGAGCATAGTTTCGCTCTCACAGCAAAAGCATACTCCATACTCTAGTGTGTCTATTAATCTCTTTTCATGATAATAAATCAACAATTTTGTAGCAACTGTATTTTTATGTGAGATTCATTTCAACTGTGCAAAATTGGAACTCACTCCTTGTTGGCTTATAAAATTACATATTAATGATTTCTCACATTATTGCCTGCTCTATCCTTGTCACTCTTCAGAATGGAGAAATTATTTCTCAGAAGGCTGAATACAAGTTAAAGGATTTTCATTTGAAATTACGCATTATTCTGTCCATTACATTTATCTACACAAATATAAATCTCTTAGTGAATTTAAAAAGGTGTGTTTTTTTTTTACTCTGTAACAATAAAATACTGTCTAAAACAACAGAAATTTTAAGTGTTCCTTCTTCCTTTCATTGCCTTCTGGAAATTCATCAGTTTTCTTAAAGTAAGTCAAATCTTATTTTAAAAAAAATATTTGGATGAATGGCAAGCAAATATTGTCTGTTGAATGTCAGAAGTGTTAGCATATGATTCCTGATTTATAACATGCTTCTACCTGCTCTAACAATCTGACTGTCTAGTTTTTCCCAGTGTGTTCATTATACAGACAAAGGAACAGGTATCTTAATGACATAGCTTTGACCTCAAATGCTTTGATCAAGAAAGAAAATATAAATTTTCTAGACTTTTGAAAATAAACGCAACATTTGCTCTTTTTATGATCTTCTTCTTCATCTTGTTAGATGTACACATACAAATTTACATAAACAGCAAGAAAAGCATTTTTGTGAAAGCCATACATGAAGAACTTACTCCGCAGAGTTTCCTGTAGCTTAAGATGAATTGAACTCTTGCCATTTCCTGGGAGAATGTTTGAGTAACTGCAATTCTAAAGATTAGAGCTCTTACGGAATTTCTAATTCTGTATATATGGCATTAAAAAGCCTTTCAAATAATTACGCAACAGTTGAAATTTAAAAAACTCTTTCAAAATACTAAGAGAAATTCTTTGCATATGTGATAGAGATCCTCAGTGAATTTATATTCACCTTCAAGTAGAAACAATCTTGTGTTGGGAGCAGGGTTTCTCTCACTGAAAAAAATCCATAAGCATTTCCTGGAAGGAGTGCTTGCCTGTGACCCAGCATTTGCAGAGTAATGTTTTAAGTAGTCACATAGCAGCAAGGTAATTCATTTTATAATGATGTCTTTCTCTATACTGGTATGACACAGTACTTCCCACTGATGGATGTCTGCACATATTAATGCGTTCACTGAAGGTTTTTTAAAAAATCACTTAAGTCTTAGTTCAGGAGAGGAATTCTGACAGAAATGAAATTAAAACCAAATATTCTACTGACTTCTAATGCCAAGATTGTTTCAAATCTTTTTGGTAATGTTACTTGCTATTCGTTTCAAAAGGAAAAAGGGAATGGACTCGCTTGTTTTTGTAGTTATTCAGTCTTGTAACTCACCTTCATTCATGCAAAACAGTACTGAAAAGAAAACTATTTCAATACTTGAAACTAGTATTTCCTTAATTGTTTGAATTGCTCCAAGAACATGACAGGAATTTGCGTAGCGGATGCATCCAGTTTGACATCAAGTGTCTAAAGTTCCTAGAAATGTATCAGATGGCATTTGAAAAATGCTTATCAGGAGCAATGTCCATACATGTAATTTGGCATGCTAAGTAGTTCACAGAAGATGTTTGCTTGTATTAAATCTTGAAGGTGGAAGCTTGAGTCTTCCTGATTGTGTTTATGATAGAAGTTCTGATAAAAATGCAGAATATTGTGTTGGCTTTATTAATGATTTTTGCACTGCCTTCGGTGCTAAAAATATTATTCATTTTCTGTGGAAAATTTAATAATTTAATGCTTGATCATCTCTTTAATTAGCAAATCAGTTATTTTTCATGAATTTCCAATGTTGCAATTTCAGCATAAATTCCTGACTATGGAGAAAAAATTCTCTACTCTTTGCTTCATGTGACTATGAGATAGTAATAGTCCTGAACAACTATGTGCTTTAATTCTCTTGCACCTAATAACTTTTGCAACTTAAAATTCATTAAGAATGTGTTCATAATTAAACGCACACTAAAATGTAATTTTTTGTTAATCATACTAAAGTTTTGCTGAAAAAGTGAGTACTTACTGCAGGGTAAGAATGTATGATCATACTCAAAAATAAAGTAGGTACCTTTAGTATAGCATAGTAGTATAATAGAACTGTATAGTTATTATTATTACTTTTTTAATACTGAATGCTCAGATTTGAACCTTATACAGAGATTTAGCAAGATTGTGACATATCACATCTCCAAAAGAGAGAAAAATTAAATAATTTCCTGTAGTCCTGGAATTCCTATAGTCTGAAACTGTCATTAACAAGAAGACTCAAGTGACCTCATGAAATTATTTCAAAATCTTTCCAGCTGACATACCATTAGGTTGTGATATTTTGGACAAAATCTTACTGCATTTCCTGTGTGGAAAAGTTCTATGTCCTATCTTTTGTGCAGATGATTATATAATTTTTTTATACTTTGATGTTTTGTGTCACTGCTATTTTATTGTCAGAATTTCGTGTTGAGTTTGGTGAAAGCTGCTCTTGCCAATGGTAGGTAATATGGTTTTCTTAAATTTTTACTTTACAGACAAATCATACTTGGTTTTCCTGAATTAATTTTTAGTGTTTTGTTTATCTAAAAGATGAGGCAAGGAAAATCAAATGAAAACCCAAAACCCAACAACAAATTACAACTTGTATAGATTTCAGAAGGAAAGGTCTAAATGATCAATATCATACACCAGGATTGACATCTAACATGTTGGTTATTAATTTTTCTGCTATGGACTTGGATAGATACAGAGTTCCTATGTAACCTCAGAATCTAGTTCAGAAATGTTCACAGAAAGAGAAAATAAAGTAATTTCACTTACAAAAAATCAATATCTTACTTCGTCCCATATCTTTTCAGAAAAGCTTCGTTCCATAAGTATCTACTTCTGTGTCAGAAATCCAAAATAGTCATAACTCCAGGATTAGAAATAATTGTATTTAAAACAGAGTCTTTATTTTTGAGCATAAAATTTTATTTATTTATTTATTTATTTTAAATTCTTAGTCTGAGTAATGAATGAGTCATGTTACTCTCCTTAAGCATTTAGCAATATCAATTTTTAGGGTATAGCAGTAGAGATAAACACTGTTGATTTAACTTGATGAACCTGTCATGATGCTTTCCTAGCAGAATGTAAGAGCAGCAAATTCCACAATCCTTGAAAAGCAGTTAAAAAGCAGAGAATTCTGTGGAAACGATCACTTTGCAACTAGATGGTTACAGTCAAAGTCAACAAATTTTTGACCTCTATTGACTGATAATTGCAGTCTTGCCTATTAGAACTTAAACACTGCAGAAAACAGCAACTGCAGAAAAATCCCTGCTTTGGAGGCAAAGTAATTGTGTTTTATGTATTTGAAACTAAGGTTTGAAGTGGATTATAGAATCATAGAATAGCTTAGGTTGGAAGGGACCTTAAAGATCATCCAAAGAACTCCAAACTTCTTACCATGAGCAATGGTTGCCACCCAGCAGATCAACCCTAGGCTGCCCAGGGTTCCATCTATTCTGACCTTGAACACCTCCAGGTGTTCAGAAAGCTTCTCTGAGCTGTCTGTTCAGCTGTCTGTTCAGCTGCCTCACTACCCTCCGAGCAAATAATCTCTTCCTAACATCTAACCTAATTTTCCCTTCTTTTACTTATTATTACTCATACCCAACTGGAAAGTAAATCTGAATATCAAATCACCTAGAAGAAAGAATCAAAACAGATGTATTTGGTCCAGTGAGTGCTCCTTTTACCTCTCATCCATTATCCATGATTTTAGAAGTTCTATCTTGTCACTAATAACAGTGTTATTCAGTTATTATTCTTATTTTTTCCTATTCAGTGACAGGAATTATTCTGTTCTTTAGCTTGGCAGGAGATAAGAAGACATGATGATTAGCAGGTGTGCTTTGGAAAGGAGTTAAGACTGGGAAAGGAACAAAATGCTTACTTTTTCTTCTCCTCAAAAAAACCCAACCAACCAAAGAAAAAAAGCCTGGCAGATGGGAAAGTGTTTATTGTCATTTACTGTAGTGGCCAGAAGGTTATTAAATGTGTAATTAAAATGGTCATCCCACTGCAATATGTCGTGAAGTGTTTGCACCTCACAGTGAGGATGACAGCGCACTGTGTGGCATGCTAAGAACTTTGTGCGTATGAAAACTGTAACAGTTACTAGGAAGAAAGGTCTAATAATTTTGAGTATTTTACACATCTGATTTGAGGGCTTTTTACTTTTCATAGAGAATTTTTTCTAGGGATTGTGGCTCTTCTCTATAGTGTTGTAAGTAGTCTTGAAAGTGGGAAGATGGGGATTTTTTTAACCTTTTGAATATTAGAAACAAGAAGTTGAACATTTTAAAATGTTTCATATTCTTTGATTAATAATAGCAAGACTTTTCAAAGCTTGATGATCGTTATTTCTGTATTCTGACCCACAAAAAATATGCTTTTATCTCTTCATACACAGTTCTTTTTCAAGGACAGGTAGTGACAAAAATTGTATCCACAATAAATTGCAGAGGTTATTTCTGTGCCTATTATATTGATTGATGTAGATGAGGCACAGTTCCATGAACTCTAAGGAAATAAAAGCATGAGTTTTTACAATTTGGGATTAAGAAAAATGAACAGTAGCAAGCTAGAGATTCCATGAATGTTGCACAAAAAGACCTGTTGCACGTGCTCACAGGAAAATGGATGTGTTAGAAGCTCTGGTAGAACTCATTTGGAGTGATGTACAAAGCTTAAAGCAGTTAAAATAAGTGAGAGAAAATGAAGCTATTTTACTGACTCTCTGGCTTTGAGAGATGGCTGTTTCAAAAATAGACTGTGAAAATATTCTGTATGAAGAGCATGAGGAGTAGCAGAAAATCTGGAATAGTCATGGACAACTGAAAAAGACTCGGACTATACTCAGTATCTTCAAGTATTGGTGCCAATAAAAAAGACCATGGAAAGGATTATTATCAATAGTTAATTCAAAAGCAGCTGAGAGTGCTTGAAAGATGGTTCTGTGAGTCTGCTGCAAAATATGGATATACCAATATGCTTCTCTTGACTTCAAATACCAATGGTTATTAGGAAATGTTATATGCATGTGTGTTGAAAGAACTGTAGTTGCTACTATCTATATCTAACACTTTCAAATTATAAAGGCAGCTATAACATTTGTCTCCTGAAGAGATTTTCCCCAGTAAACCAAAATAAATTCCTGCATGGGAGTTACTGTCATTACTGAGTTTGCCCAGATACTTAAGTTCTATTTAGAACTTAAGTACACAGATAGGTAAGGTGATTTCATCTAAAACAGATAAAATAATAATAAAAAAAAGAGAAAGCAGCAAACAAATATGGGATATTTTCCTGCATGTCCCATGTTCCATATCCTCACATGTTTCACATGTCTTGCACTGTATATTTTCAAGTTAAGGAAATGGTTGTATTTTAGTTATCTGGGAATATTTTCAAGGCTACTTTTGATTCAGCCATAGTGAGTGACATTTTCAGTGTTAATAATGAAAACTCATCTTGTGTTATGAACATCTCTACTGTTCAGATCTCATAAACTGCGGGCTACCTAATTTTCCCTTTTTGTATGATGGGCAAACTTTATGGAGGAAGAAAAAAAGAAAACAGTTTTGCATATAACTTGACTTTCAATGGAATTTGATAGTCTTGCATTCCCATAAGCAAATTATAGAAACATTATGGAACTAGTGTAGAGTGGGAAAGCAAGCAGTGAAGAAGTCATGCTGAGAGAATCTATCTCTTGTTCACAGACTGAAATATGAGTTAAGTGAAATTTCTCAAGGTCAGTTTTATTTGTTGCTTTTATTAAGGATTTGGACAGTGGAATAGAGAATGCCCTTATTAAATTTTCAGGCAAAAACAAGCAAGGGCAAGAAAACTACAAGCACTTGGGAAGATTACAATGTGAAATGTTGATTGATTGGAGCAATAGCGTGTGGTGGACAGGATATAAATCAATCAGAGAAGGGGAAAAGACTTACACATGAGAATAATCAGCTGTATGATACAAGATGGGGAATGCTAGAAAAGCAGTTCTGCAGATGCCAAGCTGTAACTTGTAAAGCCAGAAACAACAGTGAACTGGTCTTGTGCTGAAAACTAGAAGTTTTGAAACAGAGGACATCTTTGTGACATTGTAGAAAAGAGGTCTACAAGTGTTAAGGACTGTTCAGCTCCAAAACTGGACAGTTCTCACTGGAGATTTTTTTGATATTCAATGACAATTAAAGTACAAGGCTGAATGATTGTACTTATTTTCTGTGGTTCCCCATAAAGCTGCTGTTATTCTCTAAATGCTGCTCATATCATTACATATACTTTCTCCTGGACTCCTGGGTAAACACATAAAAAATGAAGTTGCAGTATATGCAGTAATGTGTGTGAAACTAATAGGTTTTACTTATTTTAAAGATAACAGACAACGCATTTGGGATGCCTTGATATTTCAGATATGTCTGAAATTTCTAGGTATAAAGATGAAAAGCTGAGATAGAAACGTCTGGGTCATAATATCTTTAGGAACTTGGCTCCCTTGCTGTTGCACCTGCAGATAGATATTAATATAGAATGTATCTGTATGGAACCTACAACACAGGTGAATGAGCTGAAAGGATTATTCCATTTAGACATGCAATTTTTTTTTGTTTGTTTGTTTTGCTAAATAAAATTGCTATGAACATACTATATTAACTGAATGTTGCCTTCAGGCACAGACAGATGATGCTTAATTGTTAACAACCTAGACTCTGTTAAAAAGAATTTCTGGGTACCTGAGTTATGACTGCTGGGAACAATTTTCAGAATTTGTGGGGATATTTAAAGGCTTCCCCTTCAAAAATCAGCTTTATATAATGGTTTTCTTGATCTACTAATGTTTTCTTTGGCCTTAATCCTGAAAAAGTTTAAGAGTAAATTTACTTAGAATCATGGAATCATAGAATCACCAAGGTTGGAAAAGACCTAAAAGATCATCCAGTCCAACCGTTCACCTATTACCAATAGCTCCCACTAAACCATGTCCCTCAACACAACTTGTTCATATACTGAGCCCGGTGAATAGAGTTGAAGTAATTTGCCCATTGTTTTCAATAAGGATAAAGTTGGACTTTGGAAGTGGTCCCACTGTCATTATGTGTAACGTGTATGAAATGTGCACACAGGTCACAGGCAAAATCATATCCTGTGTTCAGTATTGTGAAAGGAAAATGTAGAATTCTTGTAATTATTTTATTGTTATAGTTATTTTAACATTATATTTCCAGTGTTTGAAAGAGAGGTGTGAAAAAAAAATAGTGAATCAACAGGCACAGGTATACATAAGTATAACATTCACACTTGTTGAAATTGTCAGGACTTTTTTGGTTCAAAAGAAACCTCATTTTTTAGCCACTCTACTCCTTTCTACTTTGTTCTGTGTGTTTCAGATGTCAAGTGGACCTAATTATTGCTGTAGGTTAAAAGAAAGGCATTGAGAATAATTTCATGTAATGACTTTATGTACTAATGTCCTTCACAGTATGAGGCAAACATATAAGAGGCTTTTTACAATGAAATACAGATGTAGAGATAAGGCCCACCTTTGACCAAGGCAAGAAGAGGTTGATTAACTGCTCTGGCAATAGGAGAGAAGAGCAGTCTTTTCCTGTAAAAAGTGTCCAGTGTTCATGTTCTGAAGGGGAGGCATTAGAGCACTGGCTAATTAGGAACAGGAAATAAGAGAAGAAAGCTGGCTAAATCTGTGTTTGCACAGGAATGGGCTGCAAAATCTGTAACAAATAGAAGAAATAGATGTAGCTCTCTAGCGGTAGAGTTTACGTTTGTCAAGAGATGTAAATTGGTCATGAAAAACAATGGGAAAAAAAAAAAAAAAGGACTTATAATCAGATTCTAGAGAAGAAAATATCTGTGATTTCCTTTACCTCTGGTGTAAAGATCTGAGGCTAGTCAAGGAATTTTTTTGGCAGTTGTGTTATATCTTTCTCTTCAAAACACATTTGTATGCACAAAACATGAAAACTTTTCTTTTCTGTAACTCAGAAGTTCCTTCTGCTTAAGTACACAATGTTTTACTAGTATTACTAGCATGTGTATTAGTGCAGAAATATTTCAGGGATGTATGTGCTTTGTGGGCAGTGGAAGACAAGAATTTTTGATGACTACCTACTGCTGTACATGGAATTTTCTGTGCTGCCTTCTTTTATTCTCTTTTTGAATAAAACTTTAATATAGGTAAGTCACTCTGAAAGTTATGCCTTCTAATTATTTCCATGGAAATATCAATGGATGCAAAGAGCACAATAACACTGTTTGATAGAGCAAATTCTCAGCTGCAAAGCATTGTAATTTAACAGTCACCACCATTACCTGTGCATCCTTACTACTGATAACAGGAGTCTACATGCTGCACTCATAAAAATCTGTACCAGTGGAAGAGACCCACAGTTTCACAGCCAATACAGCAGCATAATTACTAGGGAGATGTTGTCCATGCAGTACGTATATGAAGCTATGGATGATTCAGAAGGCACAGTCATCTTAGACTGTAATAGTACAAGATGGTCTATGTTATATTGGAATAGGTGTTTGAGCCCTGTGGTGTGATTAGTGGCGTTTTGGGAACAAGTTCTTTTTGCTGAGTTGCTTGGGTAGTTTTGACACTGATATCTACATTGCCTACCCAGTGAGTCTTGCTAATCTACCCAGAAATTTCCCATTCCATTAGTTTGATGGAGTGCTTGCTGTTGCAAAACACTCAGCTAGCTGCAGCTTAGTTCTTTAGATGGTACTGGAGATGAGAGATACAAAAGCCAATCCCTTATCAAATGACTTGTGGCTCCTTTCAGTGGACTGTAGTTAGAACATTACTCTCCTGCAGAGCTGATTTATTTTAATGATCAGTCCTGATAGGCTGCTAAAGACTGCGGTCTGTTTGTCAGTGACACACAGCAGTCTTTCAACTTCCACAAGCTGCATTCTGCACGCTGTGCATATCTATTGAAAATAATCTACTTTGGCCAGCAATAGACAATATGAAAGTAGAGCAATTGAGTGAGTCAGTAACAGATGTTTTAGAAGGGATCTGGCAGTATCTAAAATGGTAACAACGAAGACTTCTTCATCTTTCCTGACATCTGAGGATGAATGCTGCCTGCACAAGTCAACATACCAATAGGTTCCTTTATTTTCTGTGAATTCCTTGCTAATTAGTTTGTTTTTATTTAAAACTGGCAAAACATCCTAAGTGTGTGTGATGGGGAAAAAAATTAAGGCTCATGTATGTTTTACAAGAAGTCAAAATCTGCTCTGATGATAGGAAAAGCAATTCTGTTTATTAACAGTCCTACCTCCATTCTGTTTATTGGCCTGTTTTCTCAGCTTGTCATAGCTGAGGTGAGGTCCTGGACAAAAGTTTCTCTTCTGGACTTGTTTGGAAGATTTCTGTGTCTTAAGATCATATTTAGCACAAGTTAAATAAAAAGGAAAACAAAAGGGAAAACTGAGAGTGAGAGACAGTTGAAAACAAAAAACACCTGGCTGACATAAAGTGCAGAGAATCCAGTTGCTGAATGAATTATTCAATTACTTGGGCAGTGTAGCATTAGTAGCTGCCTTCAGTGAAAATATTACGTAGCAAACACAGTGCAGAACTAGCAGATGGGAAGATTAGGGAAGGATTGCCTAGAAGTTAAGTCATTTTCATTAAAAATGATAAGTGGACCTCTGCTGAGGTTTCATTCTGAGCGAAACACCTTTTTGTGTTAAGAGTAATGCATCTCCATTAATGACTTCTGAATTACTTCAAATATGAAGACACTTCCAAGTGCAGGTTTATTTCTCTCAGGCTTGTGACCACTGAACATAAACAATTTTATATTTGTCTGAATTGCAAACACTTATGACTGTTGTGACCATTGTTTATGAAATGCTGCTTTCTGTTATCAATAAGAAATAAATTGCAAAAAAACAAAGATCTACTGTTACTCAAAATCTGAATTCTGAGGTGAATCCTAATGTTTGTACCTTTAGGTTATAATCCTTCTATATGCAAAGGCCTTCTTTTGTTCAAGGTCTTAAAAATTGTGTGAATATTCTCCAGTAATAAACTAAAATTCAATATTTATCACTGTGAAATAGTCATTAGTGTATTTATGTAAAAATGACAGAGTAAGTACAGAGTGAGCTCATTTGATATTTCACATGTTGAGTATGCATTTTGCAATGTTTGCTTAGTTCTAATTCAGAATTCCATATTTCAAAACCATGATTTATAGCTCATAAGTTCTCAGGTTTGATTTAATCTGCTTATTTACTCTTTTTTTGCTTGTTTGTTTGTCAGCCGGTACCAAGATGACCCGACTTCGATTATAACCAAGCAGCACTTCCAATCTGTAGAATGTTCATTGACCTGGAAGGAATAATCAATACTATATTTTTACATATTTGTTATAGTAAACATTGTTCTTACTTAACATATTCAGGATTGAGGCTGGCACAGAAAAATGAGATACAGGACTGAAGTCTGTCATGCATTTTCAGTGTCAATTTTTGCATCTGTTTTGGCATTTCAAGGGGAAAATCTCCAAGGATCTGTTTGGCATTGCAAATTAGTATAGAATCTAATTTTACAGTTTTCATTTGCTATTTTAACATCTTTTTCCATCACAAAATAGTTTTTAATGTTATTAAAATATCATATTGAAATTTGAATTATTGGAGTAAAATTTGACATTTAGAAATTGTATTTCTCTATCAGCAAAAGCTGCTGAATATGATTTTTTTTTTTTAATCTTTAATTTCTTTTTAACTTTCTGAGGAACATATTCTACTTTTGCAGACTTTCAAAGCATTTCTGTGCTAGTCGTAGTGTACTTAAAAACTATTCTGCCAGTGTGTCTCTGATTGCATCCTTTGGACAATCTTTACAAAGGGAAAGGATTTTGAATGGTATTCATAGCACTGACAGCAAGACATTGAATCTTTCTTGAATTTACAGCTTGAATGAAAGCACAATTTTGGACTTGTAAAATACATTATTTATGAAATGTATTTCTGCGAGTTAAGTATTATCTTTCAGTGTGGCATATATACAGTATGTCCACAGCCATTCATGTTAAGATTAAAAAGTTTTATCATGCCTTTTGAATTTTTAAATATATTTATTGAAATTCTAAATATAAAAATTCAAAAGGCATAAGATACAATTTATTCTGAAATACAGTAACATTCCAAAGCATTCTTACCACTGAAGGAAAAAAATAACTCTGAGCCTAAATTAAAAGTTCTTTGTTTTGTATTTTTCACAGTATTGTATACTGGAGTCACCTATACATTCCAACATTAAAATAGTGATTGAAAGGGTAGTTAAATTCTTCCAAGTAATTTTAGGTCAGAAAGGAAGATATGTGATAGGCAACCTGGCATGAGGACATTGTACAGGGAGAGATGTAGACCTTTTTTATTGATTGTATCTGAATTAAGAAAGGAAGAAGGGCCATGAAGTGTCAGTCTGGTCAATCCATCTAGCCCAGTGTCCTCTCTTCAGTGGCCGAAAGCAACTGCCTGGAGAGGAATGTAAGAGAAAAGAAAATATGCTCCTCAGAAACATTCTTCTAGCATCCAGTCATTTGCCACTCCAGGACTTCATGAGACATCTGCAGTTTCTATTTTTTTTTTAGTTACTCTGGAGATGGCTCTTCTGTGAACTTTGCTAATGCCTCCTGGAAAGCCTGTCAACATATCCACTGTGCAGCATCTTGTGGCAAGCAGAACTGTGCCTAAACACTAGTTGTATAACAGCCTCCTTTATTTGGGAGGGTCTTTCTCTTAGCTGAAGCCAGTCACCAGTTTTCATGTCACCAGTTCTTTTCTTGGGAGAGCACCAACCAGTCCTTACACACCTTCGCCACAGCGCTTCTGATTTTGTAGAATTCTCTCACTTGCCCCTCAGATGTTTCTTTTTCAGTCTGTAGAGTCCTAGCCTACTTAGGTTTTCTGGTGAGAATGCTGTTCCATATTCTTGATTGTCGTTGGCTCTTTTCTGAAACTTTTCCAGCTCTGCTATAACCTCTAACCCAGAATTACATGTATTATTCAAGATGAAGGAGAAATATGTATGTATAGAGCAGCATGTTCACATTCTTTATTTTATATATTTTTTTCCTTTCCTGTGGATCCTGATCTTTTCCTTGCCTTGTAGGCCTCTCCTGAGCCCTGAGCTGTGTTTCCACTTTTGTTCCTTAGTGGGAACAATGAGCTCAGAGCCCATCATTGTGTATAACATTTAAGGCTGCTTTTATTTCCCTGCCTTTTGCATCATTTCACAAATTGGCTATTTTGGGCCATTTTATTGGCTGTTGACTTTGAGATATAAATCCTACAAAAAACTTTGGGTTTTACCTTCAGTAATATTTTGTATTTTGCCTTCAGCTTTACTCTGTTTGGAAGAGAATTCCAAGGATTTTGTAAAGCAAACCTTACTTTCACAAAAGCAGATTTTACTTTGCCCTAGTGTATTGTAGTTATTCATGTGTTCACTAGATCTGACCTCCATTGAAGCTTCTATTAGATATTCTGATAAATATATCCAGATGATAGCAAAAAGAATGAATATAAAAATGTCTCATTTCCATCAGGACCTAAGGGCAAAGGGAAAGAAAAATGATTAGTTCTCAGCTGTCATTGGTATAGTTACCCAAAAAGACAAAGTTGAGGATAAACATGGTCCATTATTAAAACAAAGACTGGAAATCATACAACACCCCTCCCTCACACGTTCCTTCACTGCTAGAAATAAGCATCTTTTGTACCAAATGCTGACTAAAAAGTTACAAAAAGCATGATGAAACATTTGATATAATAACCCTTAAATACATTCCATATAGCCTAAGAGAGATATAAAGGTCAGCAAAAAATTCTGAGTTACAGTAGTGCTCACAGAACATGAGGTATCACTCAGATGCAGAAAAAGACATGATTTATACTCGACAGCCTCCATTCTATGAAAAATAATCCGTGAAAATAATGAAGTAAGTCCTTATCCAGAAAATTCACTTTGAGGTTTTTTAAACAAAGTTTTAATTAAGCACTTGTAAACTGAAATGTTTTTGGAACTTTATTAGACAAACGGCTCCATTCTTCAATTTTGATGCCTTTTTGGCATCAAGCTTAACTTAAGGTTGAGTAGAGTCTTGTGTAGAGAGCTAAGTCCCACAAATCTCATATTACTAAATGAAGCAAGTAAAATTAAATACGACATAAAATGCAAAGTCTCATAGTAAACCTTATAATACAGAACTTTCAGTGCAGTGACCTGATGACAAAAACTTAATTCCTTTCCATTGTGCTGCTTTATTCCATATTGTAAAGTAAATACATTTCCCTTAGTTACTGTATTACTGTTATATAGTATTCCTACTATGCTTAATCAGTTACCATTGTTAGTGTAGTGATAAAATAACTCAGCCTATTCCCTGCCGTTTTTAGCTGAATCTTGGTCTTTCTATCAGGTGAATGGCTCCTCTAGCACTTTGTACTTTCCTATGATAAAGGCATTACTACCTCTTCTACCCCTGGCAACTTTTTCTAAAGGAAGAGGAATAACTTTTTCTATTGATGTCCTGCAGCAGGGTGCAAATACAATGCTCTCATGATGAAATTTATTGATCCAGTCAAAACTCTGCCAGCTGAATTTTGCTGTTAAGTTGATATTGGCAGGTTTTATGCTGGATCATGCATAGTCCACTCTTATGCTGCCAGCATAAAATCAATGAAATCTTAATTTTCTCCATTTGATCACAGAAAGAGAGAGGATTTTGGACTTGCAACTATCTCAGTATGTATCAACTGACAAAAAAGGATTTATTCTGAATACTCTTCTCTAAACCCAGTCCTTCAGGCTGGAGACTCCCTTTTACATGTTATATTAGAAACATAAGGATATATTTTGGATTCTCCATTTACTTGGAGCTCCAGGTACCTAAAAGTTAGTATTGTGACATTTTGGATCCTCTCAATAGCTAGTCTTATTTTATTAACTTCAAAACATTAGTCTAGCAATATGAATTCTTTCAACCAAACAAATACAATAATCGGAGATTTGGATTGGATAAAAGGAGTATTTTACATCAAGGGTAGTGAAGGGTATGGAACAGATTGCCCAGAGATGTGATGGATGACCAGGACACAGGCACTGTCAATCTGGATGGGGCTGTGAGCAATCTGATCTAGCTGTAGGTGTCTCTGTTCACTGCAGGGATTTGGAATAGATGAGCTTTAAGGATCTCTTCCAGCTCAAATGATTCTATGATTTTGTGAAATACTTTTCAAAAGGAGCACTGGCTCATTCTTAGTGAAAACAATGAACTAAATGTAAAGCCATGAATAATATTTAGAACTTCTCTCTCTCTGGAGAAATGTAAATACATAAAAACAAATAAATAAATAAATAAGGTAGAATAACCTGTTATGATTGCAAATGCTATTTGCTCTGTTTTAACTGACTGCTTGCCCTCCATAATCTTGGAGAAAGTAACCAAGCAAAATCTTAGAGGTAGTCTAATTGGAGTAACATATTTCAAGTTGCATTTCTGAGAAGAGGTCATATGTATATGAATTCAAGTCTATCATAGTATGGTACATGTTGCACATGCTGTTACAAAGGGACACAGTCACGAGGAAAAAAAAACAAACAACACAAAATACAACCATATTCAATGAACAATATTTGTACTGGAATTAAATGACAAGTTTCTGACATATTAGAACCATGTCCACCATCACAAAGGATCAAAGAAAGCAAGCCCAAAGAAGCATTGACACCAAAAGCATCAAAACATGACAAAAGGGAAGCAGAAAGAACATTTCTCAGTTGAGTCTGGGTAAGAGAACGATGAGAGATGACCTTGGTTTCAGCTCTCTCATTATGAGAACCCCTCACTGCAGCAGCCTCTGACACTACTAGGTAACTGTGTGAATGATAAATCTGGTTGACATTATAGGCAGTTGTTTTAGTGTACAGCTTTAACAGAATTGCAGCAACAAGAATAACAATCTGTTACATGATGCCTATCCTTCTGTCTATCTATCTATCTATCTATCTATCTATCTACCTACCTATCTATCTATCTACCTGTCTATCTATCTATTTATTTATTTATTGCAACTGTGGGCTTCAATTGCTGACAACAAATTCATTGTCTGCATTTGATTTATGAACTGTGGAGGATAGGAAGGAAACATTCAGCTTTGTTTTCATATGGACACATAGTGAACAACTTTAACAAATGTACCTTTGTCAGGAGTGGTTATTTTCTGTTCTCCAAAATCTGCGTGTCTTGAAGGCAGAGACCCTAAATGCAGTTCGAGGTGCTGCTGTATTCCACTGAAAATCGTTGCTGCTCTTTGGAACAGTGCCATGTGTTTATCTGCATAGAGTTGATACATTAACCTCATATGAAAATTTCCATGTACCTCAATATCTGCTTTCTTCTAATTAACAACAACAACAAAAAGTATTTTTAGTTAATTTTTTACCTTCTGTTTTTTAGTTACGCTTATTCCTCATTAAACATTACCTGGACATCTATCTTTTCTTGAAATGAAGTTGGGATACCCACCTCATTAAACCTAGCTGCCTAAAATCTAGAGTGTTAGCAATCTTGCCAGGTAGGCAAGCATTTTAGCTGATAGAAGAAAATGAAACAGCTATGTAAGGTGAGAGGTGTCAGCCTTCTCTCTATAGCCTAAAGAGTTGTTAGACCACTAAACTTATATATGAAGCTTGCAAAAACTGGTAAGTCAGAAAAGCATGCTAAAGGTGGTTTGAAATGTGAAACTTTTAAAGTGACTAAAAATAAAATAAAAACATTAACCAAATTCTGCTTTTTTTTTTTTTTTCATATTTACCAGTGAAACCACAACTTATCTGGGACTGTTTCCTCTAAAAGGTACAGCTGTATAGTCCATTACCAGACAACGTGAGTTTATGGGAAAAAAGGCATGGAGGCTGAAATTTTAGAATTTTATTATAATTAAATTGAAAATTAATTTTGTCTTTCTAAAGAATTTTGTCTACCTCTTTGTAGTTTGGTCTTTTCTGAATACTGCTGCTTAATCTCATCCTGCTTTAGTAATCTCTGTTAGTGTTGTGATGGCTCTATTTTATCTTGATGCTGTGAAATGATAAAGGAGATCATAATGGATTGACTGATACATCCAATAAGCAGTCTGGGAAAAATGTGTGACAGGTCCTAGAAAGTACATATATAAAACATCCCTAAGTACTATGAGTTGTTTTGTGTAGGAAGTCACAGAAGGAGGTTGCAGTGGTCCCAGCTGTAACTTGTTCTTTTTATGGACAAATGTCAAAACAAACCTAGGGAACGTAGGATAATATTGTTCTGACATAATACTGTGCAAAAGGCCAACCCTTTTCAATCTGTGGATCTGTTGTTAAATTCATAACTGCATTCAATAGTAAGATTAGCTTGACCACACAGTGGTGACCTAAGTGATTTCTTGCCCATCATGAAAGTTCAAACTATCTAGCCAGGGATTCTTTGAGCACAAACAAGTTATGAAATAATCTTCTTCTGTTATGGAAATACTAAGCACAGTAAACTTGTTCAAGTGAATCTAGACCTCAAGTTTTAACTTAATGGCTCTTAATCTGTTTGAATTGCCGTCAAGATAAACATAATGCTCAAGAAATTAAAGTCTCTTAATAACATAATTATTCTGTAAATGGAATCTGGCAAATTATCACAGTGTAGTTTTGGTATTTATATGTATACATTTCTGTTTTAAACAGTTGGTTCTCACTAGAAGTCTTACATGAATTTTAAAACTAGAGCAAAGTCTTACAGCCAAGTTACAAGTCAGTGAAGAAACAAGACAATATTACCATGGTTGCAGTATTTACTGCAATGTGAATGGTATTACAACCACTGTGAATCTCAACATTTATTAAGATTGCAAATCTAGATCCATTTTAAATGTGATTTTAAGTTTCCTTAGCAAAGAAGCAGGAAAAAAAAGCAGCTCTGAAATAATTTTGAACATTTTCCCTTGCATTATACATATACACTAGATTTGTCCTGTTATTTAATTAAAAATGGGACAAAATATATCCAATCTGATATTGATTCTTGTTCAGGAAGTCTCTGAAAGTCACAGGAAGATAGGCAGCTCCCTTGGACTCAGTAGCACTATATGTGCACTACTTGTTGCATACACCCATGTCTTCCTGTGCAGGAGTTGTATATATCTGTATCTAGTGGGGAAACATGAAAGCCATCTAGATGCAAAGTAAACTCTTAATGGGCCAGAGTGATAGACTGAATTCAGCCACATTTCATAGGGTATTAACAGAAACCCCAATCTGTAGGCCAGAGGGCCTGATCTCTCAGGTATAAAGAGAAGATGCTGGAAGCACACAGAAAATTTTTATCTCAGCCATGAGGCAGAGCAAGCGCTATCATTTTATCCAGAAGCATGGGTGCAGAGTATGTGGCTATCAGCATTCTCTGGGAAGTGGCAGGCACAGATCCTAGTCTCTCCTACAAGTAAGTGAACTGAAACACATCTGCTTGAGAATCACCTTGCCCAGCATAGGCTGAGTAGAAGAGACCACTCTTCTTTCTACCTCTCCTTATGTGGGGTGTTTATAAACAACAAATTTTGGTGCTGTATTTTTAGGCACTGGCAAGATAACCTAAAATCTACCATCCTGTTAGGGGTAGGCACCTGTTTTACTCCTGACTCCCTTATGCTTGGGGGACAAAAATTTACTTTTTCATTGGTGAAATGAGTTTGATTTTGTTTATCCATAATTATCCATAATTAGATGTTTTAAACATGAAACAGTGAGGCAAAATCTTAAACACTGTGAGTGAAATTTCAGACCCCTTCAAAAATTCCAGTCACACAGTTCTTAAAAATAGAGGACAGTGCACAATGGATAGGCATTAGATAGAAACAACACAGGTGATTTCATAGCTAGGCCAGTTATCATAAGAACTGTAAAATGCAGTTGAAAATATTTCTAACTTGAGATCTTTACTCTCAGTCTGCAGATTGACTCTTGGTTGTGATGGGTTTTTGAGCAGTGGGTGGTTTCCTTTTGAGAAGTGGAATGCTGCCAGCTTCTTTCTCTTAAGCATTTAGCAAATGATGGCTTTAAGTAGCTATCAGCCATAGGCTTGAAGCAAACAAGTGCTGCAGAAGGAACTAGAATCTCCTGACAGATTTAACAGTACCCCTTTGCATTTTAAATCTCAGACGTCACCACTGATCTATAAGAATCCTGAATTCTTTGGTAGTATTATAAATGCAATTGCTGCTTTTTCTTCATATGTTAGTGGCCACCATTTCTCACAGCTTACTGCTTCAGAGGGAAACTTAACATTTCAGTCACCTGACAGTGTGTTGTAAGACACAATTTGCCTGTCTTGCATATGTTTCATTCTGCCTCTTTGTAGCATAATTTACAGTGTGAAATGCTACACTTTATATGTAAAGGATAAATGATATTTCACCTTGAGTAGATTTGTTGAAGTGTATTTTTTCTGTGATTCAGCTATGCCATCTGTTCAAGTATTTTTAGGAGGGACTCAAGGATGTTAACCTCTGATTCTAGAACTAAATGTCTGTTAACATTAAATGTTCAAAATTCTAATGGGAAACTGGCTTTGCAGTGTCTTTAAGGATTTGTGTAGTGTAGTGATTGAAGCAGAAAGTTAGATATACTGCTTTTGGATTTCCTTAGATAACAGCAGTGTCCTTCTGTCATTGTGTACACATTACCCACTGCATCTGCTATGAGATTCTTTTCTAGCGTACTAGTAGCTTAGTACTTAGGGTCCTTGAAAACATTGTGTAGTGGATAAATTATCTGAGTGACCTTCATAAATAAGCTGCATTCAGTCTGGGATAAATGTGAATAAGTTTGCAGAATGCTTGCATTTGAAGGCTTAGTTTTGCCAATCCTCCCTACTGTCCAGGTCTCAAATCTTCCTGTATGCTTCAGTTTTTTTATGAGATCTACATGGACTGAGCCATATGCTTGTGAATAACAGAAGGATCAGTTTTGGTTGTTGTGAATTTCATGCAGATGTTTCTTTAGGAGAGTAGTGTATCATTTGAAATACTGGACTGTTCTAAAGTCGTTACTCGTGATATATACCAAAATGATACTCTCTTCTTCCAAATTCAGTAAACATAACATTCTGTTGTTCTAATAAAAATAATGATATATGCTATGTTGAATTTCATGAGCATAATTCAAGCACTCAGCTGCATAATGTGGCTATTTTATTAATATATTATTTTCTGCATGCTGCTGTATGATTAACTGTCCCTGCTGAGATGTGTACCATAGGTACAATTGAAATGGATGAGCCTAATGAACAAGGATATTTGCATTTCATTACTATGTTGTGTCATAAAATTTTATGGAATTAATTTAGTATTATTTTCTGCAGATGATCATAACAATAACATTTTGTTGATTCAGAACACAAGCAAAATCATTCATGTTCTTTTCTAACAAAAAAACTTCAAATTTCCTGCGAAATTCAGCTTTTTATGCCTAAATTCTTTCAGGGTACTTTTGCTGATCAAATCTGGCCCTAGCTTACTGTAGCTGAAGTGGAAGGCAAGATTCTTGTCAATGTTATTCTTTCATCTCTCTAATCTCTAATGACTTGCTAGAAGGAGGTAAGGGGAATTAAATTCTCAAAGCAACTATTAGATTAATGGAAAAGCTCCCTGGAAGATTAATTATTTCTTGCATAGAAAATGATCTAGACATGTGTTAGATATAAATGCAGAGTTAGCGGAATTTTCAGTTCTGTTGCTTGCAATTATGCATGGGATGTGCTGAGCTATAGGACATAAATTCTGAATTTAGAAACAGTCCTTTCTGAAATGAAGTCAGAAATGAAGAAGAGGTTCTGGAGCAAATCAGCTTAGTGTCCAGACCAGTTTACACATGGTTAGGGTCTGCAGACAAGTGCACACTTTGTAGCAGATCAAGAAAAATCATTAAGTTACCAAAACAATTCATCAAATTTTCTCCAGTACGAATGTATGAAGTTCACTTTTATCTTTTGCTAAAATGATTACACTTGCTTTGACATGAGTTTCCCATTCAGTAAACCTTTCCCCAGGGCCAGCTTTATGCCAGGAAGTCTATGTGGGAACAAAGAAAGCAGCATAAATAGAGCATCGCTGCTAGTGGATAGAAGAGAACTGACTGCTTATTTCTCCTTTCAGCATATTTTTTAGTGAAAGAAGGGAAAAAAATAGGGGTTACACCAGCAGTTCCCACTACCTGTGAAGTCATCTCTCCAGATTCCTTCATGGTGCATTTCTGGGGCACTGTGATACCCTTAGCATTTGTCTGCACTGCAGAGCTAAAATGAATAAAATATTGTTTAGCAGGTATGTTCATGTTGTACCTAACTCATCCTCTCCCCAAGCCAAAATGCCTAATTGAAGCAAAGCAAGCCTATGTGCTGGGAAATGGCCTATAGATAACTCCCTAGCTACCATTACTAGCACTTGTATCTTAATACCATTTTCATTTCTAACTCAATTTAGACTAGCTTGTGTGGAGTGGGTGTGAACATACATAATTCAAACCAATCCAGTAGTGACAATTCATTACAAGAGGGTGGTAGAAGAGCTCCCATATAATGTAAAATCTCTTTATATGAACATATGAATGCTGAGTTTAAGGGTAAAAGAAACATTATCATAAGTTTTTTTTTTTTTTGAGTCCCATGCACTAATTCTCAGATCAAACTCCACATCCTTTGAGAGAAGTAGGGCATATGTATATTTCAGTAAGCTTCTAAGGGGAACAGAAACTTTTACTCCCCATTACGCTTTCCAGTTATTGTTCTTAACACAGAATGACGTTCACACTTCAAGAAGATATCAGAGCAAAATAATTTCTCAAAATAACTGAAATTTTTTTAGGGTTTTTCATATTGAAGCACAAGTAAGATTTTTTTCACTTTATCTTTCTATAACTGGGAGGCAGATATACATGTACAGGAAAATGTAATCTTTTCCTTTTTCCTGGTGACTCTTACATCTAACCTCCAAAGGTGATTAAGAGGAAACATTCTGAAGTTAAAGTGGTTTCACATTTTCCATTTTTTGTTCCAAATATTTGAACTTTGAATTTATTCTGTTCTGAACATAAAGTCTTAGCTGCTGTAGATGATTGAAATCAGTAGAAGAGCTGTCCTTTTTGTAGTTGTACTGAGGCTTGTAAAATTTTCAAACTGCATTCAGCTGTCAGGAAGAAGTAACAACACTGACATGAGATCTCATTTTAACATGAATTTTGATTGACAGAGACGTTTGTTGTGCTTAACTCGTGTCATATCTGTGTACAACAAGCCTTTTGACTGACTTTATTATGTTAGTTGGATTGTGCTGTATCTCAGAGGAATGCATAAAAGACAGAAAAGATTGAAGGATCATTTGGAGGATACAGAATCTTGCATTTCAAAGGTGAAGTTAAACTTCACTTGCATGCTAGTGAAAAGGATCTGCACGAGCATTAGCAGATTTGTGTCCTGGTGGAATTCCTTTCCTCAAATACTAGAAAAGAGATTACTCATTTCTTCTACAGTGTTCTGGCCTTTATGCCTAACACTTGCTCTGGCTTCCCCTCCCACGAGAAGCCGGTCATAATTGTCTTCTGCATTGCTGGCCTTTACATTCCCCCCATTGTCTTTTTAGGATATGCTCATTTCCTTTGTGCTGAAGGCCTCCAGTAACAAGATGTGACTTGTTAACAGGAAAAGAGGGTGCTTGCTTCTAGCTACTGCTCCGGAAGTACACCTCACATAATAAAGCAGCTCTCATCTTAAAGTATTTCTATACTCAGTAGTATACAGTTTTGTGGGATTTACATCTCAGAAGAAAGATTTCTTCTAGCTGTACTGGTCAGTGTGATGAGGAGATAGAAATCAACATTGGTGTAACTCCTTAGAGAAGTTGTATTCAGAACATTCTAATGTCCCCCTAAACCTCTTTGAACTAAGACTGAAATCACCACACTGCCCTTGTTTCAGTGTTCTTGTCATTTTGCAGTTCAGTTGTGTACGTGTTTTACTTATCTGGAAAATGTCATCAATATGTTAACTTCAAAAGAGCACTGCATAGTTCTGCTTTCTAGTTAATGATGGCATTTGAATGATGTATTATCAGATAATGATTTAGTTTGTGATCTAAATTATTTCTGTAGACTAGATAAGTAGCAAAAATCTTGCTTGTTTCCTGAGGAACTCCTGGCCTGTTCTAATTGCTTCCCCTCATTTTTAATTACATTTCTTTTCTGGATCTTTATGACAGTTATATATTCATACTGTTTTCCTATACCTAATTCTCTCTTAGCACAATAAAAATATTTATCTTTGAAGAAATCACTTAATGGTACTGAAGCTTGTCACATGCCCAGCAGTCACAGTTTGAATGCATGTCTGCATTTTGCAGATGTTGCTGAAGATGAACAGTCCTTATGTTGGAGATCTTACTTTGAGAGAGTGTGATATCATATCCATTGACTGTCAATACCGATGGGACCATTTAGTTCAAAGTTCAAGGTGTGGTGAAGAGTTTTACAGAAAGTTGTATTTTTTTTAGTGGGATACATTCAATTTTTCTCATATGCTTGAGACAGGCAGAGAAGTAGGGCGTTCTTCGTTTTTTTTCATAATGTTTCAAGAGCAGCTTGATTTTCTAACTTTAGTCTAATTGTCTCAAGTGTTGCTATTTTCTATTCTCTCCCTACTGCCTTTTATGCTGGGTTAGTGAGTGTACTGCTAAGTGCTATGAAGATAAACTATGAAGAATTTTCCCTGCTTTTGCCTGAAATTCTGCAAAAGTAGGAACAACACATCCTAGCCACATATTTGGAGAGCAAAGGAGCAAAGAGCTTCTCGAAAAGCAAGGGAGGTAATCCAACTTTGTTGTAAACTCATTTAGTTTTCAAAATCTTTTGCTTTTGTATAAAATATATTCCTTACTGTTGCATATTGCAGAGTGCCTTTCATATTTGATATGACATGCTAAATGTAATTATATACTTATTCCTATTTGGCTGTGATTTTTTTTATGTCCTACTTGACCTTTAGAAAAACTAGCATAGAGGGAATTGTATAAGAAATCAAGGATCAACTGTCACCACTAAATAAAAAATACTTTCTGAAAACATGCAAGAGGTTTGTTGTATATGTTTAGGTTTCACAAGGTTGTGGTTCCTCCTTGCTAGTATAGAAATGGTGTTTAAAAGCAGGTTCAGAGATGCTCTCTTTTCTCACATTAAAATTTGTTAAGAGTGAAGTATGCCAGGATAATTTAACATAGTAATATGGATAGGTAGAGATATTTTACAAAATTTTGGCATTTTGTATACACCATCAAAGTGGATTTGGGAGATTAGTAGAAGAAAAAAGAAATGAGGTAGTGATTTTTCATATTGTGTCACTGTCATGGAAATCCATGCAGCAAGTATCTTCACCCGCAACTGGAACTAAATGAAGCAAGGAAGAAACATAAGTTTGCATATTGTTATATTTGCAAAGCAAATGGATAAAAACATGCAATACTCTTTACTGTATTTTATAAGCATTCTAAAAAAAAAGCAAATACAATGTATCCAGGGTAACCCTGGTGAGAAGGCCAACTGGTGAGAAAAACCCATGGAGACACAATTGCTGACAGGCAGGATTTAGCAGCAAGAACTCCAAGAGGACAAAACCACAAATGCTTATATGTATTGTGTCTTAGTCATCAATCTTCATGCTTTTTTACTTTAATTCTGGCTTTTATAGTGTTCATGCATTATTGGTTTTTATTCTAATGCTGTTTTGTTCAATTACAATATCAATGTGCATCAACAAAGATTGCTATTAATTGAAAAAAAAAAAAATTTTCCTCTTTCATGACACACAAAGGAGAAAAGTGATCCATAGATCCTCATGTATATATTCCAGGACATTCAGTGTGAAACTAAACTCTGTGATCATCAGAACAACAGCTGACAATCAGGGAAGAGAAAGGCAGGAAAGAATTGACATACACACAAAAGAACTCACTTAAAAGAAAGGGAGCGTATTTTTAATGATTGAACTTCCAATATCAATTTTTATCTCCAGATCTGTCTTAGTTTCAGCTGTTTTCTTCAGAGTGTGTGGTACGATGCTATGTTTTGCTTCTTGGAAAAAAGTACTGTTGGTAACACATTGATGTTTGCAGTTGCTGCTAAGCAGTGTTGTATAGAGCCAAAGCAAATTACAGCAAAGGATCCAAGGAGCTGGGAGTGAATAGAATTAGGACAGCTGTTCTAAACTTGCCAAAGGGATATTCCATACTGTATGACATGAAAAGCATGAGAGAGACTCAAGAGCTAAGTTCTTCAAAGACATTTTTAGGTGTCTGGGCAAGATATAGATGCTAAACAGATGGAGTGTTTACTCACAGCCCCAGTTTTGAAGTGTAATCTCTAGCAAGGTTTGAATTGCTGATATTTTTTCCCTTGCTCTTCGCTTTCCCTGTTTGCTAGCAGTATGTCTTCCCAATGCTCAGGGTGTTGTGTCTTTGGCTTGTCTTGATGAGGCATCAGCTCACCTGCTTGAACACTGAGTTATGCGATTTTGCTTCGCACTGACAGTCTGGGCACTGGAAGCCTGAGTGTGCAGCCCTGGTGGAATTCCCTGGGTGGGTTGTGAATCTGGCAGGAGAGCTCAAAGATCTCCAAGGTCAGTAAGAAGTGATCCTTCACTAAGACATCCTTGCTAAGGCAGAGGCGGAGTCATATGTGAAAGAGTGAACATCTGTCCTAATAGCAAGGGGCCTGAATCTTTTATGAGGATTGACTTGAGCTGTATTATGCAAGAAGTTATAGTGGACACAAGCCCTATGAACTCTTAAAGTAACACACAGGTGAACTATTTTTCTACCATTTTCAGTACCATGATGGTATTCCATCAATAACAGCCAAGAAATATGTTCAACATGCTTGTCTTTATACTGCAGTACTCACTATAACTTTTCATAAGAAAATGGTCATTTGCAGAACTGAACTGTAGTATTTTTCTTGTTAAGTGTGATTTTAATATTGTAATGTCCTCAGATCCATAACTGGAATACAAATATATTGACAGATTAAATGAATTTACTTAAAAGATAAGCTTTTAATTAGGCATTAGGAAAAAAGTTACAGATGAGAATTTTGATTCTTGGATAAAAGACTATTGTCTCCTTAGCAATGAGGACATTAAACACTCCTTTGAGATTTTGCTTCTAATAGCTAGGCCTGAGAAGCAAAATCACATTAAGCAAGGGCTAGAACAGCTGGGTGTTAAATACTGCTATGTAGATGGATCTGAATTTTCTTCTACAAAAGTTTGACTTCCAAGGGAAATTAAGTTAACAGGACGGCATCATCTCTGTCCCAGTATCTGTCAATTTGTCATTCTCTATCAACATTCAATAATGTTTGAATCTGACAGCCACTTTCTCCAAACTTAACAGAGATATAGAGGTCTCAGCAATTCCTCCTAGCTTCAGGAAAACAGATAACTGAGAAGAGTCAAATTGGCATCCCACCGGCAGAAACCTCACAGAGTGAGCTCAATTATGTTATTAGACACTAGAGAATCCTATTTATCTTACGATAAATAATTAAAAATATTCCTATCATTAGCCTTGAGATGTTTAATTCTATCATGATATAACATGCAGAAAATTCTAGGCTGAAAACTTTGTCTGAAAAGGAGGAATGATGAACTTGCATTGAGCTTCTGAACGAACTACCTTAAAGTTGGCTGCCGTATATATACTTTGTGCTGCAGTGTTCACATTGTCTTCAAACTCTCAATAATAAGTGCATGAAATATATACTAGGAACCTAATTTTCTAAGATGCACAAAATAAAATCTATTGCAGTATGCACATATTTAGAACCACACTTAAATTGTCTGCCTGTTTTACTTCTATAATACCACATCTCTGTCAACATAAGCATTAACAAAAAATTAAGAGAAGACTGAAGTTTGTGGACTGTTAAAGCAAAGGTGATTAATTGCTCACTTGTTTGTGTGGTGGCTGGTTGTCTATGCAGTTATGGCAATCCTGTGGGAAAATATTAGTGAGAAATGTTCCTGTTGTTGTTTGAGAGCTGATCAAAGCTCTCCATATTCCTGACTTGCTTAATGAGCAATGGACTGATGGAAGTATGTAAATAGGGACTCTAAATAATGTGTCGTGGTAAAAATATAGAGGAAGCAGAGCAAGACAAAAATAGCCTGTAATCCTAGAGGGATATTGGATGCAATTATGTGGAGTGCATTAAATTGCTGTCTTATAACTTTGTTCTTCAAGGAAACGAACTGTTAAAGGAAAGTGCAAAGTGAAGACTCCTCAAGCTTGAAAAGATATTGCAGGGTTTCTTGAGTCTTTCAGGTATTTTCAGTGGTGATCACATTTCATTTTACTTACTATTGAAGATTACAACAGAGTATCACTCTACTGCCTGAAAGGAGTTACAGTTCACATGGTGTTTTTGGCCTGGAGTTCATGTTGCAGTTCTCTTGCGCTGATTATAAAAAACCCACAAGTGAAGTTTCCACTAACTTTTTAAGAAATTGAGGTACCATCTATCCAATGAAGCCTTTAAGGGAATGTGCTTTGCACAGAAGTTGTGAGAGTGTCTGTATCTTCTAGCAGCTCCAAGAGATTCTGTTGAACTCAGCAAGAATGGAAAGATTTTTTGTGTACCTTTTGTTGCGGTCTCCTCAGAGGTATATTGTGGAATCCAGCCCCAGATGTACCATTTTAAGAGGATTACTTCCATCTAAGCTGTCTCTTATATAAAAAGGGATGCCTTGCTCAGCAAGATAAGGGAAGGGCATTGTGCTTTGACACCGCATCAAACAATCTGCCTTAAAAATGATTTAATAGGAAACTCAGTGGTCTAGTCCAAAATATCTAATCTGCTCTGTGCTTGGGATCATTAATCAGCATCTAAAGTTCACTGTTTTCACATCTCTCATGTTTTTGGCATGAGTTTTTATCTCCAGGAAATAACAGTAGAAACTATTCTCCTATTTCCTCCAGCCTCAAGCTTATAAAATTTGGACTCAGAAAAGCAGAAGGGAGGATAACTCACAAGTCCCAAGGTACAAAATGAAATAGGAAAACGATTATTTCATTTTTCTGTTCCAAACTTGGTCTCATCTGGGTTTGCTGAGAAAGCTGAGGTTAGTAAACCAAGAGCTGAGTAGCCAAGAAAGACAAATGAATGCAGTAAGTTTGGTCCATCTTTACCTGTTATTCCTCTTCTGATTGTATTTTCCAGACTTTTTGTACATCAGCTTCCTGGGTTACTCTCCTGAGTGCGAGAGGTCCTTGTAAAGCACAGACATTATCCATAAACTTTCTATTACAGTCTTTGTACAACAGTTTACACAGATGAGCTGCCTGTGTGCTGAACTTCAGAACATTTTTATCAAAAGTGTTTTTTTGTTCTTTCCTTGTCCCTCGGTCTACTTGAATATATATCTGCTTTCTTTCATCTTAGACTGAAAGATTTTGGGGTCAGAAGCCACTTTTTCATTCCATGTTTGTTCTTGAACATTTATGAGACTATGGGACTACATACAAATGAATGAGGAGTAATTCAGGTGTGTTACTTTAGGTTGTAAATCTTTTCAAATTTGAATAGCACAATTAATTATAGTGTCATTGTATTGTAAAAAGCATTTCTAGATGAGAATAAATCATGTGCCATGTTTCCATGCCAAGCTCTACCTATGTTTAAAAGGGGAAGAAATGATACTGAAGAAGACAGAGAGATACATTCTATACTAAAAACTGCACTATTCCTATTAACTCTATCATAATATCATTTGCAAGCCCATGCTGTCATCCAGGCTCCTTTCTGCAAGGTATTCAGTCTCATAAGAGAAGCAGGAGGTCAATGGGACAGTGTCTGAAACCAGTGTTCTTTTGTTTAGTGTTCAGAGCAAAAGTTTCCCATGCTAGCAACATTTTGGGGGAGCAAGGAAAAGGAAAATCTACATTGTAGTGTTGCTGCTGTATGTAAGGGCTTTATAACTTGCATAATTTTAGAGAAAAGAGCAAACATGAACGTACTGTCTGGATAGGTAAAAACCACTTACACTTGTTTGTTTTCTGAATTGGATAGAAAATCGACCTCATGAAACTCTATGGAACTGAAGTCCCCCATTTTTGGCATCAGAAAACTTGATTTTCTGACAAGCAAGAATACAGGCAGCCTGCAGTATGCCTCATCCAGAACCATTAAAAATGGTGATCCATGACAGAGCACAGAACAATTGGGTAGACTGTTCTGTACCCAACTCCTTGCCAACTTCTATGGTTGTCTTTTTATATGAGTAATTCTGAGAGTACATTTCTGGAAATTAGTCTTATGAAAATTACGCCTTTAATTTGCTGTGATCTTAAGAGTGTTTTTCAGCTTTCTGTTATTGTTACACCATTGTTTCTAGCTGCAGCCACCTGAAATTTATTGCATTTTCCTCGTTTCTGTGAAGATAATGCAGCCTAAGCCTGGAGAAGGAGTTTCTTCTTCACCCCTTTCCATCTACTTATTTCCTCATATACTGGAACTACTCAGTTAAGGTGACATTTGTCATACACAAGAGGAACTTGTTACGCTGCAAATATGAAGCATTGATCCAGTCCCCTTTCTACTGCAGGTCATTGCTATTCCTCTGGTAGCTCTCCCTCAATGGCGACACAAATGTTTCTTCCAAAGCAATTATTTTCTGTGATTTGTTCACTGTCACTGCTGCAAATTGCTGGGTTGTTCAAGAGAGTCCAGGCTGCTCTATTGGTCAGGATAGCCGTGGCTACAAGAAAATAGCAAGCGCTAATAAACCTATCTATAGGTCTTTCTTTACTCCAGAATTGCAGCCAGCCAGCTCGTTTCACTAGTTCAGAAATAAAATTGTGAGGCAGATATTCATTATCACAGATTCACAGAATCACTGAATTGCTGAGATTAGAAGGGTCCTCCGGAATTGATTCAGACCAACTCCATTGCTCGAAGTAGTATCAGCTAGAGCAGATGGCTCATGGAAGTACCCAGTCAGGCTTTCAGTGTCTCTCAATAAAGGAGACTCCATAATGCTTTTGAGTAACCTGTTCCAGATGGAATACTCAAGAGCAAAATATTCTTCTTCTTATGTTTCAGTAGAATTTCCCATATTTCTGTTTGTACCCATTGCCTCTTGTCGGTTCACTGAAAACCATTGAGAAGAGTCTGGGTCTATCTTCTTTACTCCTCCTTCAAGTTATTTATGCACATTGATAAAATCCTGTCTGTGCTTTCTCTTCTTCAGGCTGAGCAGTTTCAGCTCTGTCAGCATTTTCTCACACAATGCATAATACAGTCCCTTAATCACCCTAGCATCCCTTTGCTGGACTTCAGTTTTTCCATGTTTCTCATGTACTGGGAGTCTAGAATTCCAAGTACGATCTCATTGGTTCAGATTAGAGGAAAATGATCATCTCCCTTTACACGTCTGCTGGAAGTTTCTTTAAATACAAACTATGAAGATAAGAGTAAGAAGAATAAATGATACCTAATTTCCTTATTTTCTGTAAATACAATATTTTTTGTCCCATTTGGAAAGCCTTTGAAACTCAGAAATCCAGTGTAGAACAATCTGGTTTATTATGGTAGGGTTTATAATTGTAATCTCTGAAACTACAGACCTTTTATAATGAAATCAATACACAGTGACATGAATTGTTAATACTTTGTTCTGTGTGCTGCATGAGAAGAGGGAAGGTTTATTTTGTCACAACTAATCATGAAGGGATGCTATGACCAAAATAATTTTTTTTGTGCTGGAGCCAAATTATTTCTATGATAAATTCTGCCATGAACGTTCAAAAAAATCAGTGAAGATTTTTTTCCATAATTGGAAAACACCTGTTAGATGGCTCACTTTAGTGGTTTTAGAATGTATCAAACCTACTTAGTAAAGTGCTCGTTATCGTAATAGCTGAGCACTAGAATGTCACTAATGGGAGATTTCTGTTGATTGTTCTCCTGTCTTTTTCTTGTAAGTCACTGTTCTACAGATGCAATTAATTCAGCTGTACTGACCTAATAGTATCCAGCCTCTTCTTTTGAAATTCAACTTTAGAGTTAATATACGTTTGTCAGGCAGTTGTCTTTCATATCAGAAGTGCTGGAACTATTGCACGTCTGAAGTCATCTGAGCAACAAAATAACCCAAACTATAAAACAAACAGCTGAAAATTATGCATATGAATGGTGTTAGGTTTGTTGTATATGCTCAGATCCAATAACTTATTTTTTTTAAAGGACCAACATAGCTTCCTATACATATCACAAAAAAAAGTTGCATAAGTATATTTTCTGATTCTAATGATATAGCAAATGTCCAAAACCATTTGGGTTGCATGCAGTGTGTTAAAGTGAACTCTGTCATACTCCGGGAAGATTTTGCAGATTTGCACTGTCCTCATAGAATGGTTATGCCATTTGTTCCCTTCAGATTTTTTGGCTCTGTGGAGTTCAAAGGTATTTCCTCTGCTTTTCTGCAACTTGCGCATTATCTTCTGGTTTTGATTATCAGATATCTCATGTATTTTGTTGTTATGTCAGTAACAAAAGTGGTCTCAACAACCAGCCATTTCCCCATGTCAGGATTTAAGGATAACACTTTCCAGGAGTAAAGTTTCTCTCAGAACAGTCTCTACACTTTGCTTTTACTGTGGGAAGACTGTATTTTATTGCTCTCCCTTTGTTGTCAGTGGGTGATGATGGTCTAAGACAAAATCCCAACAGAAAAATGTACCTTTATACAGAGAGGACAGCAATAGCATAGAATCAGAGAATGGTTTAGGTTGGAGGGTACCTTAAAGATCACCTTGATCCAAGTCTCCTGACAAGGGCAGGGTTGCCAGCCACTAGACCAGGCTGCCCAAGGGCCCATCTGACTTGGCTTTGAACACCTCCAGGGATGGGGCATCCACAACCTTTCTGGGCAACCTAGTCCAGCACATCACCACCCTCTGAATAAAAAAGTTCTTCCTAACATCTAACCTAGATTTCTCCTCTTTTAGTTAAAAGCCATCACCCCTTGTCATGTCACTATCAGACCATGTTAAAAAAGTCGGTCCTCCTCATGCTTGTAAGCTCCCTTCAAGTATTGGAATGCCACAACAAGATGTCCCCAGAACCTTTTCTTCTCCAGGCTGAACAAAGCCAGCCCCCTCAACCTATTTTTATAGAAGTGCTCCAGCCCATTGATCATCTTCATGGCCTCCTCTAGACTTGCTCCAAGAGCTCAGCGTTCTTCCTGTACCAGGGTTCCCAGGCCTAGATACAGTACACCAGATGAGGCCTCACAAGGGCAGAGTAGAGAGTGAAAGTCACCTCCCTCTCTCTGCTGCCACCCCTCTTTTGATGCAGCCCAGGATACCGTTGGCCTTCCAGACTGCAAGAGCACTGTTGGGACACGTCCAGCTTTTTGTCCATCAGGACTTCATAGCCCTTTTCTGCAGGGCTGAATGAATTCAATAAATTCTTCTCCTAGTCTGTACTAATTTCCAGGACTGCCTTGATCCAAGTGCAACACTTTGCACTTGGCTTTGTTAAACCTCATTAGATTTTCATCTGCCCACTTTTTGAACATGTTCAGCTCCCTCTGGATGGCATCCCTCCCCTCTGTTCTGTCAGCTGCTCCACTCAGCTTACCACCATCAGCAAACTTGCTGATGGTACACTCAGTTCCACTGTCTATGTTGATAAAGATGCTGAAGAGCACTGATCCCATGATGGGTTCCTGGGGGCACAGCTTGTAATCCATCTCCACCTGGACATAGAGCCGTTGACAACAACCTTCTGGCTACGACCATCCAGCCAATTCTTTATCCAACAAACAATGCAGCCTTGAAATTTGTATCTCGTTAGAGATAAGAATGTGGTGTTGAACTATGTCAAAGGCCTTGCACAAGTCCAGGTAGATGACACCTGCTGCCCTTCCTTTGTCCACCAGTGCCATCACTACATAGGACTGAATTTTTATATGACAATAGGAATCAAAGCTCGTAGTGTTTTTTTGCATTTAAAGAAACATATTTTCATACTAACAATAGCATTACCTTATTAATTATGGATGATTGTATCTGGTGAAAACATCCTAATTTTTCTCACCTGCAAATTGGTTGCAAACTGATCAATATTGTTCTGAAAGTTTTGGAACTAAATCCTTGTCTAATAGAATGGATAAGCAATTTTCAGACCGTACTCACCCAAGTCTTATTTGTTTCACTTGTGAACTGATTGTGGAATGTGAGTGGTTATTCAAATTCCACAGCCTCTTTTTCTCTTTGCCTTTGTCTCTTTTTCTCTTTTTTCTCTGTTGTCTGATAACAGATATCTGTTTAAAACAAACTAAAGAAATGTGTAAAATTGAAAAGAATTGAATGAATAACTCAATTTTTTTTTCTCACACATATGAGTAAGCATTCCTGGACAGCCTAAACATGGCTCTGTATGAGCAATTGGAATCTATTAAATTGGAAAAAATGTGTTTGCAGTAATTAATCAAATTAAATAACATAACTTACATATTTGGTCTATTTGGCCATCTGTTTCTGCAGCAAATAGTAATACCTATGAAATAATCATACTAAAAGTTCTACTTTTAATTTTGTTAAAGTAGTTGACAACAGTTTCACAAACTAATAAGATGGCATCTGATAAAGTTAACTAATCTTAAGTAGTCACAGACAGCTGAATTATGTGTACTTGCATTAACCCTTTGTTTCACTGCTTTAAGCCCATCTTAGTAGCCAAATTAAATGCACAGCTCAGACCATGTCTCTTTTCCCTGATTCTCCTAGAGATATTCCGTTCATCAGGGCATCATTAAATGCAATGCATAAAGTGACGTAGAATTGAGAGCATGTCTCACAACTGGCAAGTTTTTCCAGAGGAATGAAATTGTCACACTACAGAGTTAAATTTCTTCTTCCTTGTTTCACTTCAGTGCCAGGAATCCTATTCTACTTTGTATGTAGTGGCCTCACTTCAGAAGGCAGGATGCAGAGTGCTTCATTTCAGCCTATTTTATGGAGAGGGGATGAACAATTTCCTGGGAGGCTGAAGATGTACTTTCAGATCTTTTCAAGCTGAAGAAGGAATTGAACTGAGGTCTCCCACTCCTTGATGAAGTGCTATAATCGTTTAAATGTTATACAAGAAAAAGGGTGCTTAGTTTATTTTCTCAAAGAGACTTCTTTGTACTGAATGCAATTCTGACACTGATGGGAAGTTGCTGGATAATTCAGCGTACACTTTCTCAATCCACCTTTCACCAGACAAAAGCGTAGGTCTAAAATGTGAAAAACACTTGGCCTTAGAGTCATGCAGCCAAGCAGGCCAAAGTTCCTCTGTGAATGTAGTAAAGTTTAAGAATCTAACCTAAGTGATTTATTAAAAGAAACAAAGCAGGAATGTCAATGAAGTTGACATCCTAGTTTTCAGGAAGAGTGAGCCAATCATAGGAGAAACTGAGAGGATCTTGAGTCATTGAGGATGCAGTGGAACAACTAACAGTGTCAGCACAGCAGATAGTCATGAAGTGTGTCTGAGAAGAATAAGGAAATTGGAAGAAAAAAATTCTTTCATCCTTTGTCTTTTTTCATCATCTTGAGTAAAGAATGCAGCACTAAAGATCAGGATCAAATGGGATGAAAAAAAGAACAACCCAAAAACTCACCTGCAATTGTATACTGTCACCTTTGCACCTCAGAAAGGAGTATACAGAGTATCTAATTTTAGAAATTGAAATTATGTTGGATAATTACCTGACTCCTCAAAGGAACCTTTGCTCTTAGCTCAGGCTCAGTGTGAATGCCTTACTTGGCCTATAGAGAATGTCAGGTTATTTGGGTTAGCTTGGCCTTCAGTAACAAAGAGCCTCATTATTTTAAAGTACTTTGTGTTTGCTAAGGACATGCAGATGAATAGTTAGCCCAGGCTGATTGACTTAAGGTAACTTCGTGGTAGTTTGTGTGGCTAATCCTTTTGGTTCAGATTTTACTGTTTCTTTCACAACATAACTTTATTTTTTAAAATCAGTCAAGAGAGATTTTTAATATAATTCTTTAGATTTTCAGTGTCTCTATGCTTTTGATGCCAATTTACATAAATACCTACATAATCTGCTTATATAGACATGCTTTTTTTGAACGGCATGAATAGAAACAGCTATAATTTTTTTTTTTGTTTATACACAGATTAGATCATTTAGGTGGTAATAGAAGCAAAATATTTTCAACATTAGAGTTGATGTTCAACAGAAAATTACATATTTCACTTAGATCTTACATATCCAGTATATGATAAAAGTCCCTCTGAAAATTACTGCTTTACTTCCTTACTTATTGCAAGATACCATGACACTGTGTCTACAGCTACCAAAGGAAAGGCTGTTTTATCAGGTGTCACAACACGGGCTGCAAAATGGCAGACGTGATATAATAAAGATGTTCCTCACCAGTGTTTATGTATTCTTTATCACATAAAGACAATGTTATTTGCTCAAGCTGAACATTTGAGACGCTGAAGAACAATCATTACTGTTGCAAATGTCCATGATTCACTGGCACCTTAAGTGTAGGGGCAAATAATGATATGCCAAATGACCTTTAAATAATCTATTTTTGTGCTTTTTAGAGCTTATTAGTATGTGTGAAGTAGAATTGTGATTTTCAATAATGTATGAAGGCTGCTCAGGAAGTAACACTCCCTATTTTATTATGTTGGCTCACAATGTCAGAGGCAGATTCTAGTGATATGGCAGTAGAGGTTGAACCTTCCCACCAGTACTCTTCTCCATGTTGTTGCCATGCAAAAGATGGCAGCAGAGGGGCAGTCTGACAGATTGGTGTCTGAGATGGGAGTGCAGATGAAGAAAAGGTGTGGCATTGGATTCCTCCATGTGGAAAAAATGGCACTCATTGACACTTGCTGAATGTTTATGTAGACCAAACAGGGGTAATGAGCACAGCAAGACAGTGGGTGGTCTGTTTTAGCAGTGGCAACAGCAACAGCGTGTCATCTCCACTGGTGCAGATTTTTATACATGTGGCATGCAGATTCCTGTTCATTGTTTGTGAAAACACACAGATAACGGTGGTGAATATGATGAAAAATAGTGTTCTGTAGCTGAGAATTTGCTCTATCAAACAGTGCTATTGTGTTCTTTGTAGCTGTTGTAGTTTCCATGGAAATAAATAGGAGGCATAACTTTTTGAGCAACCTGTGTAAAAGCAAACACATTAAATTTAGAACTATTCCTTACATTCAGAGCAATTCAGGAAAAAATTGAGAGCAAAATAGCTGCTGTAGGATGTCAATCTGACACCCTTTTCTAATCAAGAAGACCCCCTCTCTTCCCTTAGGACTGAGCACACCTCTCTGTCTTTTTGTGTTTCCTGCTTTCTGGATGACGAGCTTATCCCTGGTTCAGCAGCTAGCAACAGCAAGAAATTAGCAGCTGGCCCCTCCTCACTGCTTCCCAGCTCTGTGGGAGCAAGCTGAGCTGTTGCTGCACTGCTTGCTTCCTTCTGGCTGCTCCCTCCCTGTGTCCTGGCAGCAAGCCAGCAGATGTGCAGTCACTAAGGGGAAGAAATTCTGGCGACATTAGGGTCAGTAAGGCTGATAGCAAATCGGAGTGTCCGTAGCAGCCTACTTCTCTGCAGTCATTGCCTAAATTCCTCATTCCCTCACCCCCTGTGTGGAGGTTTGATGGACTGTATCCAGAGAGCAGCCGGATCCAGGCAAGCAGGAGGCATCTTTCCACGGCCTTCCTTGGGAGGTGGCACAGAGACTGCCAGCACCGGTTCTGTTTCTTTGCAGAGGAAGGAATAGATCCTGTTGAATTTAGTAGATCTAGATCTGGACTCTGATTCATAGCCCTGTATTTAGAGTCTGCTGCAGGGATGGCAGAAGGCTGGGGGAGGCGGAGGAGGCAGTAGCTGCTTCAGTTATTCCAAGTTAATCTACCTGTAACAAGGAGCCAGCACTGCAAACAGCAGCTAATAAAGTAGTATTCACACAGCCAACCTAGCCTAAATCAAGTATATATTGCTTTGCCTTTTAAGAGGAATTGACAATTACTAAATACAAGGCAGTGAATGTGGCATTATCTAGAAACAAACTTCCAGAAAAGTCTTTTCTGATCCAGTATCAGCCCCTGCAACAGCTAATTTGGACTTCTGTAAGAGTTACATGGCTCAGACAGGGCTGAAATGTCCTTCTTTCTCTCAGCTTGAATGCGTTTCCATACTTCTCCACTAGAGCTGTACTCATCTCCCCGCAAATCATTATCTCTTCCATAACAATTATAAGCAGCTTTCCTTTGTTCAGGTCATCTGAAAAGCTTTTGGGTAGAAACTCAGGCTCAGCTGTGTCCTTTGTGACTATCACATCTAAAGGACAGTGACTTAGACCTATGAATTTAAAGCAATATAAAATGCATCTTTATTTATTTACAAAAATACAAGCTTTTTTCATTTCTTCCTTTCTTTTTTTTCATGTTTAGATAATGTACTTACTCTAATAGTACCCCGTGATATGTGTTTAATGTTGGCATCTGCCTGTAGCAAGGAAGGACTTAGCAGGCACATAAAAAGACATCAGGTTCTGCCAAAATTACTTCTTTAAGCTGCACCATATGGTCAAAGATAAAATTTAATATTGGAAATACCGGTTGTTTCATTGCTGGCTTGAATGCACCAGGGAAAATAAAATATTCACTGCGAAGAATTCATAATTTGACTTAATCTCTTCTAGTTTTATTACAAGGAATGTCAATGCTACCTTTTCTTATCACTCACCTACTCAGTACTCCTTAGCAGATGTAATACAACTGTTCTCTTGCACTTAAATTTAACGATCGCACTGTTCCCCATCCAACACAGCCCTCAAGCAATTAATGCTATCTGAAGTAAAAATAACTTGTCAGTAACTGTGCTAGCCTTTCAGCTGAACATTCTAAGTAGTTTCTCCAATAAAAATGATTTTATAAGGATTTCTGGAGCTCTGCTGAACTACTCAGAGATTTTATATTCCCCAACACTTTTAATTAAGTAAATTTATTTGAAAGCTTAGTCAAGTCTGTTTCAAAAACCAAAAAAAAACACCTTTAATTAGCTGCTGCATTTGTTTTCAAAATTAAATAAATTCAAGATACTATCAATAGCCATTTTTATCTTACATATATATAATAAATAGCATACATATGGATGACATGTCTATTTAATGTCATCTATTTAAATACATCTTAATTGCTTAACTGTTCTTATATGACTGAGACACTTTGGCAAATTTTACCTGAATTTCAGCTGCAAAACAAAGATAATCTGTTGTGATCCCTGTGAATCAGCATTTCAGTTTGCAGAGTCATTGCACAGGTTTGTGAAAAATGAAGCAGAAGCACCACTTACACAGATAACATGCAAGATAAACTTAAGATTGTCTTTTGAATAAATGTGATTTTTTCCTCCCCTCACTTGTGCATGTTATGTAAGACTTAAAGTCTTGTTGTGGATTCTTCACTAAACTGGGATTTGGCATTACTGCCAATGTCTAACATTCTTCATTAGCAAAGTCACTCAAACCAGTCAGTTCAGAAAGTGCTAGAGCCCTCATTATGATACTTATCTCCATTTTTATCTTGATCTGATGCAAACGCAATAAAAGAATGTTGTTCTTAAAAAAATTGCATATGTTAACTTCAAAGGAGTACCCTTAAAATTTATTTACTGATTAAAAAAAGAAAAAAAAGAAAAAAAAGAAAACAACTTGTAAATAATTGGATCTGGCCAGGTAGAAGGTTTGATTAAGATTTGTGTTTCTTCTTTTTTTTTAAACTTCTAATTCAATTAAGATGATAATCACCTTCTGCTGTAATTCACTCTGAATTCACTACGAGATGTAAAATGCTTATAACCAGCCCATGCCCATGGAGAAGCATTACTTGACAGGCTGTTTGCCACTGATATAAAAAAAGTAACAGGTAGTTATCTGGAGAGGTAATCTGCTACTCAATTAGTGTCAAAGCAGGCACAATACCAATCTTGTTCATGTGACCTTTTCAGAGTTTGGGTTACCAATGTTTTCCAGCGCTTCCCTCGGGCAGTATGGGAGACCTGAGAGTTAGAGGTAATACTTTGAGCTACTTTTTAGAAACATTGCCAATATATCTGTGTCAGAGCAGCTCTGTGCTGAAGCTAACAAGCAGGACATGTGAAAAGCTGAATGTTTCTGAAATGACAGTAAATGAGGTAAAAATAACTTGGAGAATGCTTATGTAAGATATCAGAGTTCCTAACGTCCTTTGATAGGTCTATGTAGACAGAAAAGCTGGCAGCGCATTATCAGATACAATTATGTAATGATTTGGATTAGAACTGGTGGGGGGAGGGGAAAGAAGATATTTGTCTACTTGCACACGTGCACAGGCGCACACACTGCTGCAGATTTATTCTACTAAACCTGAAATGTTTAGTGATCACTTACAAAAATGTCTTCCAAAAAAACCCTACTACAACTCTTCACTCAAATAAGTTTTGGTTTGGCTGTGTTGCAGCACTGGTTTCAGTTAGTTCCCAGTCTTTGACTCCATCTTGGTCAAGCTTCAAGAAAATGTAGAGCAACATTTAGTAAACTTGACCTTGTTTTTATTTATTTGTTTGTTTGTTTTGGAAGCAGATTATGAACAATTTTTAAAAAATATTTCCTGTAATTATAGTTTGTAATTAGTGGCCACTTAACTTCTATTTGCCCAGAGAAACCCCAGATCCCACCTATTTCCAGGTGTTTCAGTCTTGGCTGCATTATCTTATTCTAGGAACAGTGCCTGTCCTTAGCTCTTTGAGAAGCCAGGAGGTCAGGCAGCCTGAGGCTGTGTCCTGAGGCTGGCTGACAGTTTGCCCCATTTGCTGGAGGCATGAGTAAATGCCATCAGCTGCCCTCCACCCTTCCACTTGGTTACTGCTGTGCATGAGGCTTGCATCTTGACTCTGCATCTCTCACCCACATTCTTGTTTACATCTTCTCTTCACTTTTCTTGGCTGCTGATCCTGGTTAATGCTCTTGTTCTCCTTCCTTTTACTGAATCTTAATTTTTGGCATATACTGTCTCTTCACAATCATAGAATCATAGAATGGCCTGGATTGAAAAGGACCAAAATGATCATCTAGTTTCAGCCCCCCTGCTATGTGCAGGTTCACTAGCCACTAGATCAGGCTGCCCAGAGGCACATCTAGCCTGGCCTTGAATGCCTCTAGGGATGGGGCTTGCACAACCTCTCTGGGCAACCTGTTCCAGTGTGTCACCACCATCTGAGTGAAAAACTTCCTCCTAATATCTAACCTAAACCTCCTCTGTCTCAGTTTAAGACCATTCCCATTGTCCTATCACTATCCACCCTTGTAAACAGCCATTCCCCCTCCTGTTTATATGCTCCTTTCAAGTCCTGGAAGGCTGCAATGAGATCTCACTGGAGCCTTCTCTTCTCCAAGCTAAACAAGCTCAGTTCCCTCAACCTTTCCTGTAGGAGAGGAGGACTCCAGCTCACAGATCATCTTAGTGGCCCTCCTCTGGACCTGCTCCAAGAGCTTTACTGGGGGCCCCAGGCCTGGATACACAACTGATTCCTGGCAGAGCACTGCTTGCTGACCACCATGTTGTCTGACATTGCTCAACCCTTGCAACTATTCAGCTTTATGGGCTTCATTCAGTCTCTAGCAGTGCTGTTGTTATAGCCCTGAACTCCGATTCTCTCCTGACCGTGTTTATTATTTTGCCACACTCAGAATATGGATTCTGGATTGGCCAGATGCTGTGCTCCTCCAGCAGACCTCAGATCCTGTCTCAGTGGGAACCCTACCCCATTTCCTTCTCATTACAGCCTGGCTGTAGCCTCTAGGTCTAGCTACTGATACACTTCTGGGGATCTCCAAAAGGTTTCATTTATTCCTTGATTGAAGATTATTCTTATAAGTAGATTTTTTTCATGAATTTAAGGAATAATGAAGATTTTTTTTTTCTTTTTCTGCAGATTTCCTTTCAGACTTCTTAAGTTAACTGCCAGACATGAATCATTTACTGATGGGTCTTTAATAGCTGATTGTGGCAGTGAATAATTGATAACTATGTAGAACTACAGAAAATTGTATCCCAAATCATTTTCTCATTGAAAAGAGACAGCTGGTAACCAGCTCAGCCATATCAAATCAGCTGGATTTTACTGCCAATTGCAGTATGAAGATTTCAGAATTAAAAGTCTCTTTTTAAATGTTACAGGGAGTCTTCTTTACTGAGTATATCCTGGTATCTGATATAAATGAACATAATGCATTCATCATTCGGAAGTTCAGCCCTAAAGTCAAATTAAAATTGAAAAAAAGAAAATACAGACTAAATTTATAGCATAAGTATATATTTATGAGCAATAAAGAAGTACCAAAGAAACAGATACAAGATTAAGGAAAAATTCTAGCTTTTAAACAAAAAAAAAAAAAAAAAAAAAAAGGGAGACATTTTTATATTCCACTGGTCTGGGGTGATGGGAATATGATAATCCTATTTTATTTCCCACATGGATCTTTATAAATGAAATATTTAGTTTAGGTATGAATATTCACCTCAACTAAGTACATGGTGGCAAATAAGTACCTGAATTAGTGGAGATTTCTGGTGTGTCTGTTTTGTAGGTTAGCTATCTAGAGAAATATCCTATAGAAGGGTTCTCCTGAGAAATATCTTCTACTTAACTATATTTCCTTGATGTTTATTTGGCAAAGATTTTTTCTTCTTAGAACAGAAATGCTACTCCAGTCTTTTTTAGTTGTTTTTTTTTTTATTTTTTTTTAATATAATTTGTCTAAGAAAAGAATGCTGTAAATTAGATCATAAAAAAGAAAGCTGCAGGTGTAGTTGCCAGCTTGCACAATTTTAAACCCCATTCTGATTCCTACAAGTGACAAAACTTGTAGTTTGCAATCTGTAGAGCTCTAGAATGAGTGAAAAGAGTAAAGTAGACTATGCTGATTGGGATTTGGTAATGTATCATATAACTTCTGGGAATATGAACTGTTGTTTATTAGTTATTCACATGCTACAAGATAGGCACATGCATTCACATACACTTTAACTGGACTATTACATCTTTGCAGCCGAAGAGTTATTTTGAAGAAATGGAAAAGATTTGATGCTTCATTGAAAATAGAGCTGTTTTGGAATGACCTTCCCCAAGGATCTAGCAAACAAAATTAACATCAAACACACATCAGAGGCACGCATTTATATGGCTCATAATGTGTACTGCTCTAAGCAAATAGATTTACAGGATTTTTAAAATTTGAATTTAAAATGCAAACTTGCAATTCAAGGATGTGGAGAAGAGCATTTGATAAACACAGATTTTACTGCACATTTAGCTGTGATCTTTTATAGCCGTTAGTTTATTCCCCTCGTGTTGCATTCAAAATACAAACTTGTTTGACAGACCGACAGATTTCCAAATGCACAAAGAAAGTCAGGTACCCTACAGTCTGATAGCCAGTGGAGTAACTTGCATTAATCATTATGCCTTGGGAAAGTTTCCACTTCAAAATGTTTCTTAAGCAAACTCATAACTTTCACAGTAAGATTTCATGTTATTGAATATTGAGGCTATCCTTTCACAGGCCTTAACTCTGGGTTTTTGCACTGCCATAGTGCTCACCCATCACAGTCAGGCACATACACGTATAAAAAAAAAATTATAGTAGCTTTAATACCAGATTTATGGTGGATGTTGAACCACATGTTAGTTAGACCACCATAAATCTTGCTAAATTTGGACAAACAGTATTTGGCCAAAACGGTTTGAGCAGATTTGGAATGGTAAACTACATTAATCTTACACGGATACTTTGTGTAACGCAGCTGCAACATTTTCATGCAGTTTGGTTTTGATTCTGTGGGTGAACCATGGTCTGAACTCAACTCTTGGCCCTAGGATAGGGCTGGAGGCTGCTCTGGATGATATTTCTTTCCTTTAGTGCCAGTGGGAGGATTTCAACTGCATAAACTGTTAGAAGTTAGTCTGTTCTGGGAATCCCCTTGAGATAGCTGCCAGGGCTGTTCCAAAAGATAACTTTTGCATCCTAGGGTGGAAATCACGTGTATGAAGAAAACAAATTTGACTTTTACCACAGAGCATTTCTCAAATCGCAGTCAAAGACAGAATTAAAGGCATGCAACAAGAGATAAAAGATCAAAATCCAACCCAGTATTATAAGAATGTATGGAGGAGAACCAGAATTACTCTGTTACGCGTTTGTGCAATTCTTATCTTTCTCACAGTAACATCTCTCAGGGCCATACAGTGGTTATATCTTTCTGTATTTTTACTTGCTATAGAGCAGAGACCATGCCAACCAAGTTTTCACATAAAGAAGCTCGCTATTTACAGACACTGTTCTCTTGTCCAGCTTTTCTCATAATTCTCTGCAGATTTCCCATTGACTATGACAAGCTGTGCACTAAAGATAGACATGGGGAGAGCGAGTGGGCGACTTTGTGGTTCTGAGCTGTCTGCTGGGTTAAAACCAAAGCAGTCATTAGTATAGCTGGAAAACAACAAATTACAATACATGCTGCTTTTCTTTAGAATATTTTGTTTTAATTTGAATTATAAATACAAGAACTTTAGGATAGTGATTTCATTTGGCTCTATAGATTGTGAGATATTCAGTTCCTGAGGCAGTCATTCTATCAACTTTACCTGCTTGAATTTAAGGAGAATTTCCTATTTTGAAATCCTTTGTATTCAAAATGGAAGTTCTTAAAAAACAAACAAACAAAACAAAACAAAACAAAAAAAAAACCAAAAAACCACATAAACAGATTTGAGAGACAGAAGTATCTCTAAACAGCCTTACGCTAAAATATCAGTATGCTGACTGCACTGATATATAAAAAGTCACAGAATGCAATTTGCTGCTAGCACTACTGTGGAATTACCCAGTGGAAACTATAGGAGATATACAGTGTACCCAGATTCTTCTGCATGCCTTTTTCTCACATAATTTGTTTCCCATGTCACTGAATATGTATTTACTTTATTCAGTATATCATATGACTTCACAAGGAACAGGTGAGGGTAAAACCTATCTGGTTATATTCCCTGACAGACTCACTGAAGGAAATAACTGTCATCAAATGAGTTACCACTTCAAGTGGTGGAAATCTTTTTGCCTCTATACCTACAAATACTTTTAAATATGAGCAGGGAAGTTTCTTGCTCTACCATCTGCCTTCAAATTGTAGACACAATCAAGATATTGATTTTATCATGAACGATAATCTTTCAGCAATTGCAGTCAACCTTCTAGTGTGCTACATGTGATAAATATATTTGTATTTCTTCTAACCACAGGGCCTAGGTAAGGTTTCACCTCTTCTTTTGCGAACATCCTCTTCTTTCTCATAGCTACCAATCACAGAATCACAGAATCACAGAATCACCCGGGTTGGAAGGGACCTCAAGGATCATGTAGTTCCAACCCCCCTGCCTAGCAGGGCCACCAAACACACACATTCAGATCAGGTTGCCCAGGACCCCGTCCAACCTGGCCTTAAACACGTCCAAGGACGGGGCATCCACAACCTCCCTGGGCAGCCCGTTCCAGGGCCTAACCACTCTCCTTGTAAAGAACTTCCCCCTAACATCTAACCTAAATCTTCCCTCCTTCAACTTGGATCCATTTCCCCTAGTCCTGCTGTTGTCAGCCCTTTTGAAGAGTTTACTCCCCTCCTGGGTGTAGGCTCCCTTCAGGTATTGATAGGCTGCAATGAGGTCACCCCGCAGCCTTCTCTTCTCCAGGCTGAACAAGCCCAACTCCCTCAGCCTGTCCTCATAGGGGAGGTGCTCCAGCCCCCTGATCATCTTAGTCGCCCTCCTCTGGACCCTTTCCAAAATCTCAATGTCTTTCTTGTACTGAGGGCTCCACACCTGGACACAATCATCTTGTTCTTCTCTGCAGAGTTGGCTTCTATTTCAGACCAGGAAAACAACTTTCATTCCAGAAAGCTTACTTGTTCATTCAACTGTATTTTTCACTACTGTAAGTTAATATGTTTTACCTGCAAACTTAGCATCACATACATTCTTAAGCCATCATGACTGACACATCATTCATAGTTTTCTGCTCCTTCTTATTCAGTGAATAGACCAGTTGGCATAAGAAGAAAAAGAAGTCTTGAATCTGGGCAAGAATTCACCTTGGTAGATTTTGCTCAATGTATGTGGGGTTTTGCACAGTGGGTGCAGCAGCAGATCAGAATGACCTCATTTCTACAGTAAAGAGCTGCAATATTTTTTGCGCATGTACCAAGTTAAGAGAATGTAGGATCCCTTGTATTGAACTTAGAATTAGTTCGTACAGGATGAATGGTATCAACAGTATTTTTGCATATGCAAGTTTCTGAAATACTGGGGTTTTCTTCTTGTTATATGTCTAATTGAAATATCTGTAAGCAGGCAATGTTTTGGTATAATGTGTGTAATGTGCCATGCAGCCTGTGCTTGGGGAACAATTTTTTTAAACAAAAGTAGTTTCCAGAATGTTATATGGGCAAAAAAAAAAAAAAAAAAAAGGAGTCCTTTCAAAGTCAAGCAATCACTGAAAACTGCTGTAAGAGAAACTGAAGTATAGATATATACTGTCAGTATATACTGAGAGGACTGACAGTATATAGGCTTTGTATTGCCTATTATACTGGAACAGCAATTGCTGTACTAAGAAACTGGATTGTCCCAGAGCCAGCCTGAGGAAACTGGGACACTAAGTAATCTGAGAGGACACACATACAGATAGACAGTTTCAAAGTGGTACAGGTAATGGAAGATAAAAAACTTGGAGCAGTTGTAAAGAGAATGAGGTTTAATGATAATGTTTGTGAGAAAAAACAATTTGGATTATTTTTTAGTCATATTTCTTTTCCCCAAAAATGATGTTTTATGAAAACAGTAACTTTGGAAATGTACCCAACTTTGGAAAAAAGAAAATCACATTGCTTTCTGGCAACAATGAGAAGAAGGGAATAATGACTGATGAGTACCTGGTGGGTTTGTGGTAAGGATACTTGGGCTCTGAAAGACCTTGGGGGACTAAATCACAGCAGTACCTATAATTTATCCTTCCAAACTGCACAGGAGTTGTCTGTCTGCCAAGTAGGTGTTGGGAAGTTGCCTCCATGAACTATCTGGCATTTATACAAAGCAAAACAGATCCAAGGAGAGGTTTTAAACTAAAAGAGGGTAGATTTGGGTTATCTGAAAGAGTCCTTACTGGTTTGCCCTCAGGCTCATGGGAGAGCTGAGCATTGACTCTCATACTGTCCCTGAAGACATATGTCTCTACATAGAGCTTTGTGTCAAAGGGGCTTCTTATTCCAGCAGGGGGAAATTCAACAAACGTATCATATATCTTTCGTTCCATCTAGAGAGCTTATTTATTTGGTCAGGTTACTCTGAGATGCCACAGTTCAAATAAGAGTAAACTATAAAAAAATTTACCACAATACTGGCTTAAGTTGAAACTTGAAAAGGGTCTGGTAATTTAAGTATAATATATACTTGAAAATTCATAAAAGAGGATCTCGGTAAAAAAAAAAAAAGTCCTTGACAGAATAATGGGGGAGACAGGATGAAATTAAGCAGCATAAGGATGCAGTCTTGTCACAAAACATAGTGTTTAATAGCATAAACTATTTTGAACATAGAGGGTCAAGGAGAGGAGGATGAGCCTATGAAAAGATTTTTTTGTCTGAATGCTGTTAATGTTAATGATCCTTAGTACAAATTAATTTCAGTAAATCAGGAATGATTCTTGCATGCAGGATGGAACCAGAAACTCTACCAAAGGAGAAATAACATATAATCTCAGTATACCTGTGACACTGTCAGCTTGGAAATCATTTTAGCATCTGCAATGCAACCTTTTGTGATACTGTAACAGAAAAAAAAAAATTAGTAGCAAAACGTATGATGGAGAGGCTTGTAAAATTCTAATGCATTATTTATGCAAAGTAAATCTATTATTATGCAAGAAAACATTCCTATTTAACTCATCTGGTGGTTGTACAGCTTGTTCAGTTTATGAAATGCTGGCAGTCATTTTTGTTCTTACATCCTCATTATCAAAGCTATCAGTTCTCACTCCTTTTAACCCTATGGCAGTACTAACTGAATATTCAAGGTGTCCTTCTCGTCTTTTCAATATAAGTTAATAAATTATTAGTTCAAGCCTTTACTGTTATATTTTTAACCATGTAGTTCAATACACTGAAAATAAAAGAAAGCATGTGTTGAGAACAGCAAAGATATTTGATTTCATTAAAGGCTGTCAGAGCATCATAAGCTTTTAGCTAGTAATGACTTCAGGAAGTACAAAAGGCTTGACCATATTTTATTGCTATTTTTCGTCAGTCCTAGATGAGATGTTGAAAAGTATTTGATTACATCATGTGGAATTTAATTTAAAAAAAAAACCCTTATATCGGCTTGCATTATTATTATTATCTTGAATACATTTGGACTCTGTGGGATGATGACACTATTTTAGTTTTGTTTAGTTTATTTGGGTTTTGCTTTTGCCTCGCAAAAGTATGTTTTTTTTCCATCCTCTGTCTACTTCTGTTGAAAGGAAGAGGAGGAAGGGGACTTCTGCACAGTACATCTTCAGAAATAACCAAATGCATGTTGTTATCATTTAATTAGTTATCCTTGATAAAGTACATCACTAAAATGTAACTCTGCGTGAAAATGTTGTGATGCTGTCAAGATAATCAAGCAGAAAACTGATTTAAATACAATACGTCATGTACAAGTAATAAATGCTGATATTTCATCATCTTCCTCCAAGGACATCTTTCCCCATACAGGGAATGCACCCAGCACAAACAAGAGAGCAAACAAATAATTCCGTTGTGTTGCTGAGCCAGATGAACAGTCTTTTCTCAGCCATGGCGAGCACTGTCCTCTGACAGCAGAGCTGCTGGACACAGTGACACCATTTGTATGACCAAATGTGCAGCCACACTAGCAGATTGTACAGCTGTGTTAGAGCTCACCATCTCTTTGTTAGAAACACCCAACTTTCAACAGAATGACTAACTTCTTCCTACCACACTGTCTAGTTAACACATAGACCATACAACAGCTCAGAGGTCAAGAAGACCCAAGAAATGTTACCAGTCTGTTATGATGTATATATATATACAGTGTATATATATGTATATGTATACATATACAGTATTATAAGCGGCTCTCTGATTGTGCTGACTACTATCCATGCCAGTGGATAGTGGGAAAATTGCATGTAGTAGTAAACCCATAAGTTGTATGTTATTGCAGGAGTAAAGATTAGAGTGCCTGATGCATCTAGTCTCAAGAGATGAAATCAATTGTGAATTCCCTAACAGCGTTGGCGTAAGCATCCAGCAAGAAGTTGGAAAAGTCCTCTGTAAGTGTGACTCATACTGTAAGCAAGCAGGAACGAGTGAGAAGAAGTGATGCTAACAATCATATACTTAAGAGAGAAGAGGAAAAAAAGTGCTCAAAAGCAGAGTTATGCACAAGGGACTTCATGCCATTGTAGTCAGTAAAACTGGAGAGAATTACTATGATTAAAATCAAATCAAGAAGTCCAAATGTGATTTCATTCCGGCTGTGTGAGCTGCTGGGACTGCAGATGAAGAATAGTTTAAAGACATTTGATTTTTGCAGAGAAAATGAAATTCTTACAGCTGATGTTTAAAATGTATTTTAGAGCAGTTTAGTGTTTGTAGAGATCAGTCTTTCAACTGATGCTATTCATAGACTAATAACAGCATCTGTGAGATGTGACATACCCATTTATTACATGCAATTCTGTGAAAAAGCGGAATGTTTAATTTGTATTGAAATCAATGGAAGTTGTGAATGCTCTGCTTCTCACAGAACTGGGTTTTTATCTGGAAAAAAGGATGCTAAACAGTGTGATATTCACCTTCACTATTGTAAATGTTTGTGGAGAAATCTATAGACAGCTCTGCAGTGAACACTGCATCTTTGTTAGGATCGGGGGGGATGGCTTATTATAATTAAAACATTTTATTACCCTAAGAGAAGAAACATATCACTGTGTAGGCTTACCAGGTCTGTTCTGGTAGGCTTACCATGGTTCTGTTGGAAGTGTTAGAAAAATTAGTTCTGAACCTTCATGAACCATCTTGGTTCCACCTGTTTCATGCAGAAGGGGCACAAGCAAGAGATACACTGCACTGCTGCCAGACCTGGGTGAACAGCATGCCAAGCTGAGTATGGTCACAAAGCTCATTGTTTAGGAGAGATGGAGTTCTTTAAAAAAATAATAATAATAATAATCTGGTAGTCATTTGTTAAAATTGAAGTATTCTACTGGAAAATCCAGATTTGTTTTACTAAAACAGCTTTTGCTGAGATTGAGTATCATTTTTCATAGTTAGGCTTTTCTAAAGAACCAGTCTAAAGAAAATGCCATCTAAGATGGGCTTCAGTAGAACTTAGGTCACATGAATTTGGTTCTTAGAGACCATGATGAATCAGAATGTTTTAGGTTTGTATCACGATATATCAAATTTAGATTCAGACTATATTTTCACCTTCATGCTTTAATGACTGGTGTATTTCAATTATAAAATTCAGGATATAAATCTAGGGATCAACTTGATGACAGTGGGCAATAAATCTGTGATATCATTTTTATGCACTTCTTATAAGATCCTGTTTAAAAATTCCTATGATAGTTTTGCTACAATAATTAACTTAGTGTGAATTTCCTGGAGCTCATGTAGGACAGTTAAAACCCAGTGATAAATGCTGAAAGAAATGGAATCAGTAATTATTGTGATAATCAATGTTTAGCATAATTAGTAAATAAAATTCACCTAGAAAATCAATTATTCATTAACATGGCAAAATATTAGTGTAGTGATCTCTGTAGGTTTTTGGTCCTGATTATATCGAAAATTATATTTCAGGGAAGTGTGCTAAAGAATGGCTACAGCCTGGTTCCTTAACATGTAATACACATTTTGGTTAATTTTGGGCAGCCTCATATCTTCACATCGATCTTCTGTCTTTAGAAATATTATTCTAACTCTTTTTGAGGTTATTCATGGAGCTATGCAGCTGTGTGATACAAGCAACTTTCTTGTCCATTGTGATTGCTTTGCTGTTTCTCAATGTAATTTTGAGTGTATTTTGTTTTTTAGGTAATTCAAACCTCTCCTATTTATAAAGGTAACAGTCTTGATTAGACTGGGCTAATTTAAAAGGCAAGCCAAATCTAAGTAGCTTTTTAAAATTTATATCCTGAGTTATTATAAGCTCTGTCACAGTAACCTTCTAGACATTATAAGCAAGTCATGTAAGTCATTAGCAGCTAATTCGGAGGACCTCCAGCTGAAAATGCCTTTAAAGGCCATATTTCTGAAAATTATTCTTTACAATATACTGTTAATGTTGACCAGCAACGATACCCAGCACTCAATAAAGTACACTATAATGTTGTCGTGGTAAGCAACTGAACATATGCATACAAAATACAATCACTGTAAGGTTTTAAGTATCTTACTTTTTTTGATTGGAGACAGATACACTCAAACATTTAATTTAATAATACAATCTTATTTTCTTCCTCCTCTAATCTTTAGCTGGATTTTGAGATAGCCAGAAATGTAACTGTATGTTAAAGGGACTAGTCTACTCCGTAAGATAACTTCCTGGTCATCAGTTGGTCATTTTCATGTTTTTGTTTCATGAAATGAAACTCTTCTCTTAGCCATAGGCTTTTGCAGTGTTAGGGGATTAACTAGATTTTCTTTTGGCTCCTAAATCACCAACAAACAGCTACACTGTTAGCAGTCAGTGTAGTCCTAATTACAGGCTGTTGTAAGAGAGAAAGCAAATGCAGATTCAGTTTGATTTACATATTGAATGAAGCTCATTTTACATTCTGATAGTTCTGTCTCCTAGATCTCTCTGAGTTTGTTTTATTTCTTCATTGCCCCCCCATGCGATGTAAATTGTAAAAATTGCAGCGCTCACATGATTTTATCATCATCTCTTTCCTCCACTTAGTAATATTGATGTCAGTCCAGGAACCTACAGAGCTTCTATGGGGTTTGGTTTGCAGGCTCAGACTGAAGCCTCAGGACAAGGCGTATGAGACAAAATGCCCAGGGGGGCAGTGGAGTCACTGTTCCAGGAGGTTTTCAAGAACCATGTAAATGTGGCAGTGAGGGACATGGTTTAGTGAGCATGGTGGGGATGGGTCATGGTGAGATGGTGGGACAGTTGGACAAGATGATCTTAGAAGTCTTTTCAGACCTTAATTATGCTATGATTCTATAACACACGTCTACTCCTCCATTTTCATTTCCATGGGATCTTCCGTTGCACATGAGAGATGAGAGCTGTAGCACACTCCTGCAGTTTCTGATCTCAGCACCTAAGGAACCCCTCATCAGGAGGTGCTACATCATGTCTCACTACAAAGAGCACAGAAAAGTGCACAACTCATGTTTCTCTACTTGTCCTTGTCAACCAAAAATAGAAGCTGTGAAATACTACATGATTAATGTTGCTCTATTCTTTGCAGTCCAAATTCAGGAACCAAGGCTCTGCTCAGGAAAAAATGTGCAAGAGTGCTTCTGCATCTTTACTGCAAATAAGCTGAAATGCAAAAATAACCATGCACATTGCTAATTATCTGCTAAACTGCAGCAGCACACTTCTGAAGGCTACAAACTGCTTGTTGTTGCTTATGTGGCAAACATAGTTTGAATAAAGCACAAGGGCACAGTGGGATTTACATTGTTTTGTTGGCAAATACAATGTGGGAGGCAATCCATAACCCTTATGCTGTACACCAGCACACAGCTTCCTGTGGTTTGGAAGGAAAAGCCACAGACAGATGTTAGATCTCCCACAGTCTGGTAATAAAGGCATTGTACCCAACAGCTGTATTTTGCAATCATCCTAGGATACAGCTCCCCAGATAAATATAGAAAGATGTGCAGATAGTTTTGAGGTATTAATGGGAATGCAGTTTCTTCACAGATAGAGTACATTAAAAGCCTTCCCCTCCAGGGGATTCCCTTCCCCCTTCAGGGAGATCATCTTCAACTGCTCAGCAAGTTCCCCAGCTGGCTGGGGATGCAGGCTGTTCTGCTGGTGTGCAGCTGGCAAGGATGGTTGCAGCAGAATAGTTCTGTGTTCTGGCAAGTCTCAAATAATTCATATCCACTTGGGTCCTGCAGCCCTCTTATACAGAAGAATACAATGACTTTAGGATCACAAGCTAAATCATCCTTAGCTATTTTTTAACATTGTGTTAGCTATTCACATTTTTCTTAACTGCAGTCTTCTGATGCATTCTTTGTGACTTAACATATTTTCATTATGAAATGAAACTCATTAAAGAACAAATTAAGACACAAATCATTTTTATATGCTTTCTGAGTTCATTGTAACTTGTTACCATTCCTTTCTACTCCTTGTCTTGTCAAAAACTTGTCAATAATATTAAAATTTAGTATACCAGAATTGGTAGGGGGTGATTTGGACTTTTATTATCCCATTTCCTCATTTCAAAAATGTTTTTAAAAAACTTCCATGTAAGCATCAGTTTAGGAAAATGTTATATATCAAAGTGGATTCACTTTGATCACACTTGATTAACTGTGAGTGACTTCTCACAGCTCCTTCTTTGCTGTAGTCCTTTCCCAACTTTCAGACAGAGTTCTAGGGAGTGGTGCAAAAGGGACACTCTTAAATTTCTATTTCTAATGACAGCATTTCAAAAGCTTATTCTTTCCACTGCAGTTCCATCCAAAAAACTGGTTTTTGGATATAGTAGGTTAATAGATGCTACTACCTGGACAGTAGTACATATGAAAGGCTGTGGGAGACCATGGCCTGAATATCATTCCATGCATGCACAGGCATTGCTTTATGGAAAATTAATGTAAACTATCTTCCTAAAATATTTGTTTCCAAAAAACAGTAATTATGACCAGAACGCAGAATCTGAGCTACCAAGACAGATCCACATCTTTCTGTTGTCCATGTTCTTGCAATATGGTGCCCTAAAAGTGGAAGCATTTGAAAAACAGAGGTAATTCTAAGGCTTTTCTAAGGCTATTCACTAATGTTTTCAGAATCACCCCAAAACCTTAGACTAGTCATTTGAAAGCTATAATTATTTTGAATTCTCTCATGATTAATTTATTCTTATATAGTTAGAACATAATTGTTTCATCAGTGTTCCTGTACACAAAGACTTTACAAGAGAAAAATAGTTGATCAAGTGCAGACAAATCATTTTTAATTCATTCTTAACAGGAAGAGTAGTGTGGAAAACTGCAAGTAGGAGTTAAGTGACAAGTGTGTAATTAGGTGCAAATTGCTTGCACACTGGTATTAAGTAAAACAGTCAAACATCAAATAATAACATAAAAAAGCTTTCAAAGAAGACTATCAATATTTCAATGCCATGACTGCCAAATAATTGTTAGTCCTCATATGTCACTGAAAGTATGGGTGTGAACTTTTGACAGTGCCTCTTGCATTAATTTAGATTAAGCCAGGATGTGAAAGAAATATTTCATGAAGACTAGAAGTTTTTTCACAGTTACACACATTGGTAAAATAAAATGAGATCTAGGGAGAATAAAAACTCTTCTAGAAGTTCTGTCTTTTGGGGTGAATCCAGGTGGAGTTAAAAGCCTTTTGAAACATCGTGCCTAGGCACATAACTCAGAGCTGTAAATGACATTATGGGGGCCAGACACTTATATGTTACAAGGAGCTTTTCTTTACCTAAATGACAGATCTGGATCTATCAGCTTAATAGAATTGACTTTGAATGCCTCAACATAACTTTGAAAATGAAAGGAATCATTAGAACATCATCTGCATAAGAATGAATGTATCTCTGAGATAGTGTTTTGAATAGATGCCAGATTTTGTTGATTAACAAAATATTTATTCTAATCCACCATGAAACTGAAAACACACAAGTAACATGCTATACTGCAATACCATTGTATGGCTGCAACCAATTATTGCAGCTATGTAAATTTATATTCCTTTACAATGAAATAAGCAATCTAGAAGGAGATATTAAAGATATTGTGAATATAGTTCCTGAATATGTTGGGCATATAAGACAAAAAGCAAAGATAGCAATGCCTCAGTAAAGCTTTCCATGTGATAGAAAGAAGGCAGAAACTATTGCTCACTGAGTCATCTATCTGAATTTAAATGGTCTGCTTATTAACAAGTTCTTCCAAGACAGCACAGAAAACCTATGACTGAAGCAAGAAAAGTACCTGTATTTCCTGAGTGTCTTCCAATATCAGAACTAAAGGAAGATCATGTAAGCATTTGGAAGATCTTAAATGCTTATGGTGAAATCTCAGGCCGGTGTTCAGAGTAAAAGATCCTGCCTCTCACAGAGACTGGTATTGTTCTGCTCAGTGAGATTTTAGAATAACTTAATGGCTTCACATAGTGAAATGGAGAACTTACTTGGGCAATACTGGATGTGTCTGCACTAAGGACTGAGGAAAAGGAGTGCAATCACTCTGCAGGTGTGACATGGGGCATGGGCCTACAGGGAACAGTATTGGTAGGTAGCTGCAGAGCCTGATGTCTTCTTGTGTATCTTCTCTTCAGCAAGCAGTAATTCCATGGGGTGTGAATGACTACAGAAGGAACATGGTAACCAGCTAGCAGCCACCATAGCAAAAACAGAAACATAATGGTATTTATGGGATAGGCAGAGCAGTGGCTCTTGTTTCCATCCTGGAGGCATTATCCTGCCACGCTGCTCCATTGTAACGGATTTGTCAGACCATCCACAAAATAATATTGTCAGTGAGTAAATATAAAAATGTTATGCTGTGTTGTTAGTAAAGTGTTGGATTTATTGAGGAGAAATTAAGGACATGCTTTATCTAATCACAGTTCATACACATAAATATTTGCTACTGTTTTTCAGCGTATCTAAATACATCTTCCTGGATAAATATGTTCTATTAGCTAGTATTTCATTCTCCATTTCCATCCCAAGAGAACATTATCCTCATTCACATATCTAATTTGGAAAATGAAATCTTTAAGCTTTGCCTTTTCTGTGTATTTCTTGTTGGCATTTTTTGCCACGGCAGCATACCTTGCTCTGTCACAACACTTTCTGTTGCTGACATTATCCCTGGAGCTCTCAGGGGCATAGAGAGATGATGTGGTTATATGTCTAGTTAGGCAGACTTTCACGTTTGCAACTTTTTTCAACCAAGTGTCAAAAAACATTAGGCAGAGAAGAAAACAAAGATGAATACAGCAGTTTTTTCCCACCGTGGCCTATTTTCACTGCTGGAGCCTAGTATAAAAACTTCTCAGGTGGTATTATCCCTGACGAAGCAACATTGGACTGGTTTATGAGCTTGAGGCTACAGCCGGAATATCAAGTCACTAGAGAAAAATCTCAGCTTGAGGGCAACAGGTGAGTATCCACATGAATACATCTTGTCTCAATAGACTGCCAGAGGGCAAACCTATGATGGATGAGGTCTGGCACAATAGGTTGCAGGGGAGAGAAGAGACAGGCAGTGCTGTAAACACATGATGGAGAGCTCCAAATTGTGGAAGAAGTCAGGGGTTAGTTAAAGGAGATCAGTTTCTGGACATGATGTGAGAGGGAAAATATAATCACATATGATGAATACACAACAGATTAGAAAAATTGTTACATTACCCTCCCTTCCACAGCTATTACCTTCACTTCATCTTCTTTCTCAATGCCCACTCAGCATATTTATAATTAATATTTGTTAATCAGCCTTCCAGAATTGAAGTAGATTAAAGATTTAAACTGGACACTGCAATAGCATTGAAGGAAAACAGAGGGTAAATAAATGATTTCCAAACATAAATCTCAGCACTGATTAGTTATTTTGTGTGATCAAGAGACCATGAAAAATTGTATAAGTGGAGAACGGTAGATTATCTTCTGAAAGTTCTTATTTAATTACTATGAAACGCTGGTTCATTTTAAAGATATAGTGTACTCCTTGTCTTTCTGAGCTTTGAGGGTACGGAATTTGTTTACCTGTACCTGTACAGAGCACTTCTATCTGTGTCTTGTTTCTTTTTTGGATGCCTGTGATCACAGAAAGTAATTATTTCTATGTGTTCTAATATAGAAGTTCTAATGATTTTGCACCTCTGTCAGGGAGTGTTGTCATCCTACACTGCCAGTCAGTGCATAGGGACCAAAGGTGTCCTGGATGTGCTTAGCAGCAGTACAGATGCAGTAGCTTCTTACTCTTCCTAAGACAAGTAGGAATTTTGAGTACCACAAGCTGGGTACCTCAGTGAACAGTGGCTTTATGAATATCAAGCTGCACCACATATGTATCTATGTATCTATCTGGCTAACATCAGTTTGGGGCAGGTAATGCTACATGATAATGCTGTACAGCTCAGATACAGCTTGGTATGAAAAACCCAACCCCTTTTTCTTCCTATTGAAGCTGCTTCTAGACTTAGAGGTACAGCTGTCAGGCATAAGTAACATCCTTCATATCAGATGTGTCGATAGTGTATTAAACACAAACCAGAGCAATTCACTTCCACTAATGGCCAGTTAGAAAATGAAGAATCTGTTGTTGCTCTATCACAATAAAGATGTGTGGCCAGCTCATCAGCTGGGATAGAAAAAATCTGCATAGAAGGAACCTCACTTGCTACATTAGTAGCCTAATTAACCACAACTAAGTCCTGTTAGCAACATAGATGAACAACTCTGCCAGTAATTTCTGAACTCAGCACCTAATTCCTGTGACATTTGGCAGAAATGCTGAGATAGTTAAGCTCCCATTAGCATAGTGAACACTGCTGACTAAGAGAGATACCTTGTAATTGCTTTGATTGAAGGAAAAGTTCAGTGTTGGTCTTAGTCCTGGTAGAGACACATTTATAGAAGTTTGTCCTTCAAAAAGTGGGGAAACTGAACATAAAGAAACCCAGCAGGGAAGATCATGTCTTACTTATACCATCCAGCAGCTTTCTGCAAGGGAGTCTAGAAATGGGAGGAGAGCTGGCTAACGGCTAGGGGATTGCAAGCAGCTTCTGGAGTAAGAAATCAGTTGTGGTGTCTCAACTTTTGGAGATAAAAGGAAGGATAAACAGAGTTTTTTTAAAAATGTTTTAAGTAATCAAAAGGTGCATCTTGCATCATCTTGCTCGCCAGCAGGTTGAGGGAGGTGATCCTGCTCCTCTACTCTGCACTGGTGAGGCCTCAAGTGGAGTACTGCATCCAGATGTGGAGTTCTCAGTATATGAGAGACATGGACCTGTAGGAGGGTATTCACAGAAGGTCCACAAAAATGATCCAAGGAATGGAACACCTCACCTACAAGGACAGGCTGAGAGGGCTGGAGCTGTTCAGCCTGGAGAAGAGAAGGCTCCGAGGTGACCTGAGAACAGCCTGTCAATATCTAAAGGAGAGCTACAAGAAAGAAGGGGGAAGAGTCTGTAATAGGATCTGTAATGATAGAACAAGGAAAAATGGCTTCAAGCTATGAGAGGGTAGATTTAAGTTGGATATAGGAAAAAGACTTTTATGTGAGGGTGGTGAGGCACTGGAACAGGTTGCCAGAGACATGGTGGATGCCCCATCCCTGGAGAATTTCAAGGTGATGGTGGACCAGGCCCTGGACAACCTGATCTAGCTGTGAGTGACCCTGTTCATTGCAGGAAAGTTGGACTAGATGACTTTTAAAGGTCCCTTTGAATGCTAAGGATTCTACGATTCTAATTGAATACCTGTTCAAGATTTCAGTAAGACTCACTTTGTTGCTGTTTTTCTGTTTTTGTTGTTCTCGTTGCTTGATTTTTTGTGCTTTGGGGGTCCCTGTGCATTTTGGGTTGTCATTGTTGTTTTTCTTTTTGGAACTGCAAGCAAAGGAGATATTGTTACACCAGCCTTGACCATATCCTTAACTTAGCATTTATGTACAGTATTAGGACCCTTCAAGTAGAATGCTAGTGTGTTGGGGTTTCACAGCAAGAAGGTCCTGGTAGGAACAAAGTCTCTGAGAAAAGCTCCATTCCTCCACCTGTAAGCGATCAGATCCAACATACTAACTGGAAAGAGGAAGCCATCAAGGAAGATGTTTATCTTTTTCATATACTTCATCAAGATTCATATCTTATTACTGTTGATACCTTAACTCAGCATTACAGACTTTTGTGTAGTACAATTTCTGAAACTATGACTGAATTAAATTAATAATTGTTAACCTATTCAGCAAGAAGGTCTCTCTTATTTTCCCCTTAAACATAAATAAACACTCTTCCCACATTCTCCTCCTATTTTTCACTGTATCCTTGGCAAGAACTTTTTCCTTTTTTCTTCTTTTTTTTGGCAAGTTTTCAAGGGCAGCCAAAACCAAGGCTGAGAAAAATCACAGCTGACCTGCTCATGGGCAAAAGTACCGCATTGTAATTGCATGGAGACACAAAGGCTGGGGACCTTTGTATGTTTCAGCAGCCATTTAAAGCTACTGTCCTTGAAGGCAGTGGCAGCTGCTGACCCTGTTTAAGTTGGTAAGTGCTTAGCAGCTCTAACTGCCAGCCAGGTTAAGCAGTGGGAGAGCCCAGCACCCCAAGTGTTTGCCCCGACTGCTGGTATTTTAAAACTGTCTGGGATGAAATGCTGATTCTGGCAGGGTTGTTTCTTCTTGCATCTTGTTTCCTTAGCAAAGCAAGGTACCCCATGGCTGCAAAGCTGATGACTCAGTTTATGATCCAATCCTGGAGGATGCATAGTGCTCCAGTTCTTCTGGGCTTCCCTGGGAGCTGATGGTGTTTGGAACTCCAACAGGACAAGCTCCAAGAGCAAACATAAATGAAGTGCTCTTCAGCTGATGTCTCACAGATCTATGCAGGGAAGATTATCTAATAGTAATAGATTGGATAGGTTGGATTTGGTTTGACAGATTGAAATGACAAAACCAGCTAAATGTTAAAATGTAACATGTAGTATCTTGCAGCTATAATTACAAGGCATCTGGTAAAATCTGTCAGGAGTAGGGACTAATCTTCAAGGGTAGACTAACTTCAAAGCTAATTTGGCTGAAGTTAAGTTCTGTAAAGCTGAGTTAATTCTGATACAAAGCTGTGAGATATGCAATTTTTAAGACTTAAATGTTTAATCTACACTTTTCTGTCTTTAACAACTGATCAGTACCTAGCACTAAACCTAGTAGAAAAAAAATGTCAGTGTTAAATTACTGAAACCTTTATAATTTATTCTGAGCCTTTGTCACAGGCTGCTCTTCGAGCTTTCTTTACTGGGTTTTAATTAAGAATATATCTGAGCTTGGAAAAGTAATACCTGGAACTGAAAAGAGATTTGAAATAACAACAGTACTGGAAATATTCATTTGTATTCAGAAAATGGAAGTGATGGGACATATTGCTAGCTGATACTCTCGATACTGTACCTATATTGTTCAGTTCTGTAAGATCCTAGTAGAACAAGTACTGGTGTTATTATTATTTACACTTCCAGACAAATACATTCTGTGTGTGTTTGAAAGTTTAAAGTTTTATTCTTCGGCTTCTCCCACTTTCCATTCCTACTGGCATGGTTCCAGTAATTTGAGGGGTGAGAAGAAATTACTGGGAGGTCAGACTCTGGATTGTCCAGAGTCCTCTCTGGATTGGAGTCATCACTTTGCCAGTCCAGTTCAAAGATTTCCATCGACTCCTAACTTGGAAGCCTGCTTTCAGTTCTTAATTCTGCAAAAGTCTCTTTGCCCAACCTGTGCAAATATTGTTTTGTATATCACTAGGTTGAGTTTTAGTGATCTGCCCAAGATTGCACAGATATTTTGTGAAAACGTGGGGAAAAAAAAGCAAGGAAGACTTTATTCCTTATGTTTTTGAGATATCTTGTGCCTAAAATCAGCAGAGAGGAGGATGGGCTCAGCCTTACGTAGTGTCAGGTTGTGAACACTGTACTTCTCCCTTGTTAATTTTACCTTAGATGTATATGTAGTTCAACCACATAATAAGTGAGTAGTCATTACAAACATCCAGTTCTCCTGAAATTAATCAAGCACTTTGAATAATAAATGTTTTTCTAGATGTTCTTGTGGTTATTAGTATAGCAAAGTATAACAAAGGAATTAGAAATTGTAACTGCAGAGCAATGTTAATTGATTGTACCTACACAAAATGAAAGGATTCTCTAAACTGCTCTTTCCATAGCATGAATATTTAAAGTAATGTGATCTCTAACTTTTTGCCAGAATAAACAAGAGTAGCAGTGTTCTCATACCCTCATTGTAAGAAAATTTATCAAATGAGCAAGTGCTAACAAGCCATTTGAAAAGGCAGTGCATGCACTCAGATATTCTACTAATCATCATAATCAGGACTGAATCTAGATACCCTGTAAGAAGTACTTCATAATTATTGTAGGGAAAACTTGAAAATTTACACACCCGGCTCTGATCTCACCTATTTTAGTATAAATTATGGTCATTAAGATATTTGCAGGGAGTTAAAATACAACAGAGCCTTTGCTTATATCACTTCAAGTACTTGGTCTGGAAGATGCACTTCAAAAACATGTTGATTCTGCTTCAATCTGAAACAGTGCCACCAGGGTCCCTGTGCTCCTGTCAGCATCAACCAGGGGATGGGAAACTGGAGGGTTCTTCTCCCTCTCAAGAGGACACTCTCAATCATACTTATTCTGGTAGAGAAACACAGTTACCATTTAAGAAAATGGCTTTCAGACTACCACTTAAGCAAAAAGTAAGAAAATATTTCATCAGCTGAAGCTTTCCCTGCAGTACTCAAAGGTCAAGAAAGACAATGCCCAAGAGTTGGGTAAAGACACAAGGCTGGATATTCTGAAGTTTGTCAGAAAATGCATTGCATTGGAATCTGACTCTTAAATTTGTGCATTACATTAAACATTCATTTAGTAAAATACTGAAATAGTGATTTCAAGTAAGAGCTGAAAAGGAACTCTCTCTCAGGAGCTGGATTTCAGGAGAAGATTAAGGGCAGTGACCCATACCAAGAAAATGAAAGCCTCCATGAGGGGTACTTGAGGTACTGCTGCAGTTCCAAAAACATTTTAAATTTAGGATAGCAGCATAACCAGTGCTGCCTACTGAGTAACAAAGAGCTGTCTACTAATCTCTAGCAATATCTCAGACTTTATCAGAGTCATAACTTATTGAGAAATGACAGCATTCTTCACCTTGTGAGATCAGGTCCCCAGGTGGTAATACATTTTTTTGTTCACCCAGAGGTCATCCACAACTAAGAAATTAGGGAACTGAGGTGAATTATTCAGTGACACCAAAAACAATGAAGGAAAAATTAAATGCAAGCCTTGGCAAAGCATCCTTAAGCAGCACATTGAGCTTGTAGTAGAGCCCAACCATATTTCAGAACCAAAGAGAAGATTTGTGCACAAAGGGAAGTGCTGTGCAGTTGAGACTGAGACCAAGAAATTGCTGCAAATACTCAACTCTTGATGGCTACATAAACCTGGTGGGATCCTGCTTGCTTGTGGGGGAAATGGGCTAAAATCTAAGCACTGGCTGAGGTCCAGATTCTGAAAGAGAAAGGATTAATGAAGTCTAAAATGGTAATTTACATGTGGTAACATCATAGTTAGGCATTAATAACCAATATTTCATAATTTGTTACACGCTTCTCTTCTTCTCAGCACTGTTGCTGTATTGAGTGAACTATCAGTGACTCAGAATGAAAGTGTATGTCAGAGTGAACTGGAACAGATTTCCTGTGACTATAAGCTAGTAAAGACACTGACAGTACAGGCTCAGGATGACTCTTTGGGTCAAACACTTAAATAACCAATTTCTTGTAAAGAGTAATGGCATATGAAATGGAAACTACTGTGTTTTTCTGATCTGACCAGACCATCACAAACCTTTCTGTGAGCTTCAGTTGCACACGCCGATTTTTAAGTTCCCCTGAGAGCAGCAACTCTTAAACTTCAGCAATTTTTCGTTAAACATTTCCAGCTGTTTTTTTTTTCATGTCTGATACCTCAGAACAGCTAAACTGATTCTTTTGAAATTCTGCATTAATGCTTGATTCTAAGCTTGTCAAGCATGAGAAGAAAGAAAAATATACCAGTGGGATGAAGCAAAGCTTTATCCTGCAGTTGTATCATTGGAGCATGATGAATTGGAGTTTAGCAAAATTTCTTAATGCTACAAGCGATGACACAGTTAAATCCTACTCTTGCCTTTTCTGTTCCTTTTTTTCAGTATGAGTAAGAAACTTACAAATAGCTGTAACTAAAAACAACTGTTTTGTTGTCCCCTACTCATAGTGATCCCCAGTACCTTTGTGAGGTAGGATGTCATGTAAATTTTGTGTTAAATTATTCTGGGATAGTCTAAATGTCTAAGGAGAAAAGAAAACTCTAATTTTGAAGGCAGTAATGCCTGAAGACATTAACTTCCCTTGTACTGATGTAGCCAGGCAGAAATCTATACAGTAGATTCATTGGTATTCAATTCAAGGGTCTTGCTTTGCCTCTTTGAAGCATTTGGCATTGGTTGTGGTTGCAAACAGGATATTGAACCACAGCAGCAGTCTTTGTGTTTCCAAATTATTAAAAAAACAAGCAAACAAACAAACAAACAAAAAAACAAAAAAACCATGAGATATGATTTACAATCAAATGCCCCTATAGTAAATGATGGATTCATGTGAAATATAAGAAAAGTACAAAAACAAAAATGGCTTGGGTGCTTCAGAAGTATAGATTCTTACTGTGATGTTTATATCTGAAGAAAATAAGCACTTACAACTGATCGGAAGAACAGAGAATAGTGAGTTAGTAACATTTTCCCTATCCACTTGGTTAAGAAAAACTGTTTTGAAAAAAAAAAAAAAAAGTACAATTCTGTATACTTTATAAATTTAAAACCACAGCTAAAACCAAATGAAAATACCATCAACTGACACAGGGCAAAATAAAATGGCTCAGTATCAAAGAACAGAATTAATACGTTTGCTAAAAATATAGAACAAACTACAGTTACTGCAAAGTCTAAAGGCAGTATTATTCACTTATTTATCAGCTACAGAAAACAAGTTATTGTCAAATCTAGTACTAAAAATATGTTTTCAGATATGGCCTTATGTGTGAAGGATCAACAAAACTGCAGAGAGCCAAACTGAAGTAAAATTACTAATGACTATAAGTGTTGTTGTAATTAAATAGATATTAATGCTCACAGATGAGAAAATCACACAGAATTACAACACTGAGCTATTTGGCTCTGTCACTTTATAAAGATTTGTAAAGATTTGAGACAATGTTTAGATAAACAGTTTAGCAAAAGTGACAGTATTTCAGGACTAAAATCTGGTGCCCAGAGACACCAATATGACATACTTGCAGCTCTGTAAGATAGAAACCTGCTTGCTTGGTGGAGGTGCCATCACCTACAGATTACTTTCTGTGTTACTTTCTTTGCTGGTGTTTCAGCCACAGCTCTATTGGTTTCTCCTTCTCTACTGCCTCAAAGACAGATGGACTTCATCTGTCTTTGAAGGATTAAAAATAGTTTAACATTCACCAGTGTGGGTGTACCATTTCTGATCTGAAGCAGTTTTAACATATGCAAGGCAGTTTTCTACTCTGTTTGAATTCTACATATTTCCTCAGGAAACTGAGCAACATGGAAGTCACTCATCACTCCTCTTACCTGCAGGAAGAAATTGCACCTTTAATGTAGTGTTCATTTAAAACAAAATGGAAGCCTACTGCTTTGCATTCATTTGTTTTATTGTTAGACAATACTACATAGTTTACCTCTGATATGAAAATAACATATTCATATTTTAGTGCTGAAGATGAACTTCATTAGGGGAAATTAGAAGGTGTTTCCCTTCTTTTTCAACTCCAAAAGGTTCAGACATATTTATCTTCTTGTCTTTGGGTTGTCTTGCCTCTGGAGCTCCTTGTAAAGGACTGCAGGACTTGGAGCTTGAGGTGCTTCCCTTCTGATGTCTTTTGGCAAATACATGAAAGCACTGAACAACCATTTCATGTAGCTGACATTTTTCCTGTTTATTTCAAAATTTGATTTAGAATGTCACCCAATATAAGAGTTTTTAAAGTATCAGATAAAGCTTACCAATGCGATCAGGCATTTGAGTCTCCATTTTTTTGTGAGATTTGAGCATCTTTAGTCTCTGGATTCCATTTTGTCCTGTAAAGCGACTTTCAGATTTTTCTGTCCCCTCTCCATTCAATTAAACTTCTGAATTCTGGATAGTGAGAAAATATGATTGGTGGCCAAAAAAAGAGAAAAAATAATAAAATTCACTCAGCACCTTCGCACTCCTGTTGCTACTCAGGCAAGGAATCTTCTCCCTCGCTCAACAGACTTTAAAAATTTGGCTTTCAAAGACAAAATAAAATTAGACACATACCCTAGCAAAAATATAAACCCAACTGTTGAACATTCAAGATTTAAGAGTTTATCTGCTGCTTATATGGAAATTCCAGCTGATAATTTTTCTGACTGAATTTTAAATTGTCTGCTTTACAAGTAGTATGACATTGACTAGATGTTGAATTTGCAATAGATTTATACTGTTGATTGTAGATTTTTGTCAGGATGCAAGGGGAGGAAGTTGCTAAAGAAATACTTCAACATATTGGATGCTTTAATCTCCTCTGACTTATTTCACTCTCATCCCATCACTGTTCCATCACCTGCTCTGATGTTAATCAGAATGACTGGGTCATCCTATTTTATAAGCTTGCTGGATTAATTCTTTTTCAAGGTCATCTGTGAATTGACTTTAGTAACCAATTATAAATTGGATGGCATTTTAATATTCTACCCTTTCCCTAAGCTTTAATCTAGAAATGATGAGAGACAAAAGGAAACCCGAAGGAGACTGAATTTTAGGAAGTAAGATGACGAAATCCATTATACAATACCTTTCTAATTTCTCCCACACTGGACACCCTTATCTTTTTCTCTGAGTTCAAAGGGAGATGAAGAAATTCAACATCTTCCAGAAACAGTACTTTATTCTTTTTAGTTAATATAACTGCATATGATCTCTGGAGAAATCCCTCAATATTGGTATTTGAGGCACTTAAGCTTGCCATTCAGAGTTCTGTATTATTATGAATGCATCTCTATTAAGGCAACAGAAGCAGCTCTCTCTCTTTGATATTTCCTTTTGAAATTTAGCATTAAAAAGCAATATTTTCCTTCATTTCACTTCTTTTGAAAGACTTTGAAAAATTTAGGAAACTGCTTCTGAGGCATCACCAAGCACTATTTTAGTTGTGTAATCAAAGGAGTTTTCATCGATCGATTGACTTTTAATTTTTTCCAAACCTGATTAGATACCTTCAGAAGAACCATTCAAAGGACAGCTCACAAAGTCTTATTGAAAAGGATTTCTGATCTTCTTGTCAGTGACCTCACAGGCAGTTTCTAACTGCACACTCTCAGATGCCTGTTTTTGGGTGCAACCACAGTATTTGCCTTTAAACATCTTTTGACTTGGCATTCCTGAAGCAATTATTTTTTTCCTTGACTGCCTCTTTAGCTTACTTTGTCAGCATAGAAAACAAGCTATTGCTTTCTGTTTGGCTCCTCACACACCAGCAGCACAGCTGACTCAATTCTCCCAGAGCCTCTAAGAGTCTCCAAGGTATCTCCCCATTTTTTCTCATACTCCATAGTAATCAGATCAAGAACTTCCACAAAGGTTTAACCATATAGTTATGCTCGTTAACTATTCACCTCTTCAACTGAACCAAAAAGCTGCTTTCTTTAGTTAGTACAATTATTCTAATTTTTGGTTTTGAACCACCCTGTAGTATTCTGTAGCCTAATTTGGAAGGAAAATAAGAATTACAGGATCCTTCTTTCTTCTGAAGAAAGATTCTTCACCAGAAAGTGGTGGACATGAAGCAGGCTGCCCATGGCAGTGGTCATGTCACTGAGCTGCTGAAAGAATGTTTTGTATTCACAAGCACTGCAAACAACATAAACAGCTTATAACAAATCTTTGTTCATGCTTGATTCGCCTTTCATCACTGCCAAGAACTGATTAATATAAAATCAAGGTAATAAATTCAGCTTTTGCCTATTTCCTTTGTTTTAATGTTTGTCTTTTGAAGGTATGTGGCAGGCAGATAATGCTGGAAAAATAACTACTGACTTCTTCCATAGAACTTGTACATCACTGGTAACTACAGTGCATGCTGCACTCCCAGTCAACAAGGCTTCAGCCATTATCAGGCTGATGACTGCAGGAAAGAGAATTAGACAAGACTGCCTAGACATGGGCATGACATCCTGAGGCTATTCAACTTAAAAATTACTGCATTACAGGAAAGAAGCAGAGGAGAGTCACATCCTACCATTAGTACAATGTACCAGTGTCATGGTTTTATGATTTTTTGTTATCAGTATTCTACATCATGACATCATGTAGTCCACTGGGAGATAAAGAGTTAATGCTCCAGTTCCATGGATTCTCAATATTTCTGGGTACCTGGTTCTCAGAAGAGAAAAAGAACTACATCTCCCAGAAGATTTTCACTGTTCCATTTCTGCTTTCTGTTCCATAGAGGGAAAGATAAAACTGTTCACAAGTTGAGACACCCCTTCTTTTACTGCTCGTCCCTGCAGTATGTGCTCCCTCGTCCTCATGCATTCAGCATTAGAGTAAGGCCTTTGTTTTTGGACACTCTCTCATTTTATTTGATTTATTAGCTTCAATTCCAATTATATTGTACTATATTGTGATATCTCGCATTCTTCTATTATACATAGAAATTGGTTTTTCTTCCTTAGCTTGTTGCTGCTGTTTTGTTTTTAGGTAAATCTCCATACCTTTTCCCCTATTCCCCCTTCTCCCTCCTTTGGGGCATGGGTTCATGGATCCCCCTGCCCCATTAGTCATTGAACCGGACTGAACTGGCCTGGAAATAGTTGACAACCAGCCTCTCACCAGACTGTATACAGTTTTTTTAAAAAGCTTCTTATAATCTGCATCTATTTATAATCTGAATCTGCTTACAACCTAAAGATAACAGGAAAGTTCCCTGTTACACTGCGGCACTATATCAAATCTTTTTATCTTAAGAGACAAAATCAGACTGAGTGTTGGATGTGATGGAGCACTAATTGCCCAGTAATTTCAGTAACCTACTTCCTCATCACTCTATAGTAGCCACTTTTCACTTCTGCTGTTGGTAATAATAAGAAAAAGTCAGATTAAAATAGATCTTTTTTAAAATGCATTCTTTTGAAATACAAATGTTGTTTTTTTTCCCTTTTAAGAAAAAAAAAATTGACGTTTCCATTTTAGTGTTTTCTCCAGAAACTATTCATTTATTCTTTCTGCTGTGCTTTGGATGGTGCCTTTCTGCCGTGCCTTTCTGATTCTTGTGGTAGAATTCCCACTTCTATAAATGGGAGTAAAGACTTTTCTCCACATATACATACTTCTACAGCTGCTCTTATGTGAACGCATTTGGGCAGACCATGTTAATACAGCTTTCCAGCATGTATTTCTTGTTTTGCCACAATTTCTGCTCACTTAGCCCCTTTCCCTGATATTTATGTACAGAGAGTTGTTTTCAGTGGGACACATTACACACAAGGAGACCTCGTGCATTCAGGCAGGGGATCTACTGTTTATGTGCATGAAGGATAATCTGTAAACCACACTGTGGAGTAACAGTTGGTGTCAAACAGGTCACCTTAGAAAATATGGCACCACAGAGAGTAGAGGTGGAAGACAGCTGCAAAATATTTGTTGTTCTCCACTCAAGTATGAAAATGAAGCCATTTTACCCATGCCTGATCACTCTTTGAACTCCATTTCTGCCAGGACAGGAACAATTGAGTTTTACTCAAATGTTACTGACTATCTGAGAGTTTGTTAGGTATTGCATGTTGGAGCTTGATACAGTCACATCCACCTCCTGTGCCTAGCAGAGAAATCACAGGAGCAAGCAGCCTGTGCCAGGCACATTTGTACTCATCTCAGGTTTGTTTGTGAAACATGCTGAAAAATCTGGGTACAATAGGGGAATCACCTTGATTTGTCCTGGTCTAACACTTTAGGGTGTTCCTCTTACAGCTGGGAAGTGACATAGAAAGATACCATGGAGCTGTGGTAACATATTACGGACTGAGTGAGCCCCAGAATGCCAAGCACAAAAAGGACTTACGAGCGCATTTATTTTCCTGTCCCATTACCAGCCCTGTGAGAATTAGGGCAACCAGTCTCACATTTATATTCATTTGTCACACACAGAGAAATATATTAGGGAGAATCTTAATGGTGACAAGAAGCATTTCAGTGCCTCTGGCAATGAGGAAAGTTTCATAGTCCCCATGTCCAGTTATAAATACAGCTTATAAGCAACGAATATATCCAAGTGCATCTTTCAACTGGTGTTGCATATATACATGTAGTTATGTGTATGATCATACATGTTTAAACTTAAAGCTGGAAGTCTATCTAGAACCTGCTTTTCAAGGAAGGATTTTTCATGTAATATTTGCCTGATCTAGAGAAAGTAATTTTAATTATTCCAACATTCCTGAATCCTGTTTTACTTATTTTCCTGAGAGAAAATATTGGCTCTTCCAGACTTTTCCTGTAAATATGGGATACTCTCCTTATATTAATATACATATATATATATACGAACATACGTATATTAATATGTTGTGTGACTCATCATAATTAAACTCGTAAGCTAATCTTTGTAGTGGCAGAAGAAAATGGTACATTCTCTCTGTAGTAACTAATACGATCATTTTGGCAGAGGGATTAGGAGCTGAAGCTTTATCTCTCGTGACTGTCTCCCTTGTCTGTCTCCCACCAAAGAATTGTCAAACAGTACAAATACCAGCCCAGCCGCCTTCCTGTTTCCCCTGGAAATGTTACCAGTTGTAACATTCGAGCGATGACTCGAAATCACAATTACTTCAGCATCTTTATTAGAATACAATGATGAGATTTTAGCTGAGATTAGGTATATTCATTCTCCTAAATTTCATTAAAATTGAAATATAATTCTTTGAGAATTAATCCCTTTTTCAGACACTGGCACAAGGAGCAACTATGACTAAAACTAATGCATTTAGAAGTGGTTGATTTTCACTGGCTTTACAGCAGCAAACATTTCTATCCTGATCCTGATGCGCAAGAGGCTAATGCAGAGCATTTTAGCAAAAAGCACTGTTTCTCTGGATGCTTTTGTAAGAGTTCTTTCCTTTGTAAAGCAATCCGAATATTGCAGACAGGCCTCAATTTAGCATCGACTTCAAAGGAGTAATCTGTCAAATGCACTGTGTGCCTAACTCAGCTGGGGATGGAGACGTGCTTAATCCTTTTCTGTCAGGGAAGAAGGAAGGAAAGGAGGTCTGTTGAGTGCAAATCCCCACTTGTGCACTTCCAACACATCAGAAAAGCGATAAGTAGTCAGCCTATCTTAAAAAAAAAATCAGACAGCCCAGTGATTAATGTGCTTACTTGAATGTCAGAGCTATACTTTCAAATCCTTCCTCTGTCAGAATGCAGAGCAGAAGGGATATGAAGCAAAAATCCCATGATTCAGGATATGATCAGGAAATCTTAGGTGGGTTTCAATATCAGTCTCTTCCGACAAAATATTTCCACTGGATCTGAAATATGGAATAATCACTGCATAGAAGTAATTCTGCTTCATTGTGAAAAATGCCATAACCTTCAGGCTATGGGATTTTCCTTGTCTGCCCTTCTACTCTCTGTATTTTCCAAAAGAATTCATGCAGCACTGTGTTCAGCTGTTTGATTCACCTGAGATCAGAGGATAAGAATAATATAGGAAGGACAATTCTTACCTTTGGCATTAATGTGTACATGGGGATCTAATGGGGAAAAATGTAAAGTACATGGAGAGCTAAGTAACAGCACAATATTGGTTTTGAAGATCCATTCTTTAGCTGGAAATAGTAGATTGATGCCTAAAATCCTCTGTGGATCCCATTTAAGTGCTCTTACAGCAAAATATGAAGGATGGACACTTCACAATCAGAAATTACATAGGATGGCAAGTCTGTACAGAGCAAATCCATTGCCTTCAGCCTTTCTTCCACCCGTCCATGTGAGGGTATAGATGCAATTCCACTGTAACCTGGGCTGTCTGCAGTCTCCTGGTGCCTTTCCTCTCTGACAGAACAAGGCTTTTGGCATACCCTGAAGCAGCAGGAATAAGCAGGATGTGCTCTGTCAAATAATCACATCTTATTTCTGGATCTCTGGATGGCACACAGTAACTATTGTTCTTGAGTTGTTTATGCCTTATTCCCTGTCAGATCTGCTAATATATTATTGGTCTGATCCTTGTCTTTTACTGAAAGACATCAGAATCATATCTAGACCTCTGGGTGGGGAAGAGTTTAACATTTCTCTTCCATTTCAGATCGATATCACCTCAGCAGGAATAGGTCAAACACTTGCAGCTCTCATTCTTTTATTATTTATTAATATTCAATTTTTTCTAACCTTTTCTTGACTTTTTCTACTCCGCTAATATTAAACCAAGTGGTGCAGCAGGATAGCAGTCTGTTGCCCTGTTGCCCAGGCAGCTAAAGCAATGGCGTGTCACACTTGATGTTACTGCTTGCCCTACCTCAAAAAGACCACTGAATATGAATGAATCCAGGGATTTTGGCCTGCCTGTATGCTCATCATTGCCTAAAAGGAACTCCTGTGGATAGCAGCTTCTTCCTAGCCTTAGGAGAGCTAACAAACCAACTACTGTGACTGTGCTTTTGTATGACAGAAAACTACAAAAAAAGTGTACAGTGGTCAAGCTCTGAAACTAGTAGAGCAGTAATTACTGTTCTTCCCTGTAGAGAAAATCTGTTCACGTGTACAGTCTTCAAGGCTAGCCTGTGGCTGGCATCATTCTTAACAAAATTAGGAAGTTTGTTCTCATGGTTTATTTAAAATATGATTACATCAACAGTTAGTGCTTTATTTTGTCATAAGAATAGATCACATATCGTTTCTAGAATGCCCAGAATATTGGGGACAAGTAATCACAAATGTTCAGATGTAGGTAGAAGGGTCAGGGTCTGCAGTTGGCATGTGAGCACTTCTGCTTTTACACACAAGTGGACACAGCATGCAACCACATGTGTCTATTAGCTATAAACTCAGGTGGGAACCAGTCTGCATAGCTCTGCTGGAGACCCATTGTCTGCAGCCCTAGGATGTTAACAGAATAGATTCCTAGAATCATAGAACTATGGTCGTTGTTTGGAAAGGACCTTAAAGAGCACCCAACCCTAAACTCTGCCATGGGCAAAGCTGCCCCCCACCAGATTAGGCTGCCCCATTCAGCCTGACCTTGAGCACCTCCAGGAATGGGCCACTCACAGCTTCTCTAAGCAACCTGTTGGCTTTCTTTGCAGATGTAATAGAAATAATAACAAGGCCCTGTGAAAATAGAAGTGAACTGGAGCCTGTGACAAAATCATAACACAAAAATAACGTTACAATAATCATAACAAGAAAACCTGCTTGTGGATGAAAACCACAAGGTCAAGTCTACAGGTCTACAGGTACATTGATGTTGATGCCTGGAATATGTGACTGTGTGTTATGAAATGGCTTTGCTAAGCAGAAACTTGTTTTATTCTTCACAGAAGCTGTTGGTCTTTGATGCTGAGCATTTACAGACCTTAACTTTTAAGATTTTTTTTGGAAAAACAACATTCTCGTGTCATAGCAAAGATGTTTATTTTGTTCATCTAAATTGTGAAAGACTGTCAGTGTTGCTAGGATTTTAAGCTTAGCATGAAAGAAATGTAGGTGACACTTAGATTATCTTAGATCACTTAGATCATAAGCCAATTCTAGCAAGTGAGCACTACTTACTTAAAGTATTATTTGAATTTTCCTGCTTTAACTAGACAAGGAGTAGCATGCCAGTTCTGACTATTCTACAACGTGGAGCATGAGAAGTCCATACGAAAATGCTAATTTTGATCCTTGAGCCTACCTCTTTTCAAAATGCACTCCCTCTAGAGTATAACAATAACTTCCTTATGTTTTTATGTCATGTAAAATTTCAAGGCCTTAGGTACAATTTTATGAGTACAAAGCCATTTAAGACAGCAAGAATATTTACATGTGCGCACATTAAAAATGCAAGTACAAAGAAAGGCGATGCTTGTATTTTTCCCATGATAGATGGAAGAGGAAAAAGCCTCTGTGCCATGTAGAAAAATCCTCCAAAATCTTCTTCTTCTATAGCACACAAATAATTTAAAGTCTGAAAGCAAATAGTGAGGAACATTTAAAGCATTAGACTTCCGAAGAAGGAAATGCTTCAAGACAAGGAATTATTTATAAAGGGGAGGGAGAAAATGCAACAGTAAAGTGAACTAAAACGTTTTTAGACTGTCCAGTCTCAGAAAACGAATGGCAATAGGTATTTCTGAAAAAGGCACGTTTACCTCCACGACAACAATTAATTCACTAGGTTCAGAATATTCTTCCTTCCTATTATTTTTTTCGTTCTGTATTAACTGCTTGTGTAGACAAGCATCTGCTGCCTCTCCATCTCACAGCTGCTCTCTCTTGAATTTATTCTCACAAGCTTGTGTTCCTTGCGCGTGTTCACACAAATGCTTCAAGACTCTCCCTTCAATGGTCAGTCTGGGCAAAATGCCAGGAAGTGAAATCACCTCTTTACCACTAGATTTCCTTCTATTTTATTTTATTTCCCTAGGAAAGTTTGCCTCATTCCAAACAATCTGCCAGTCCCAGCAGTTTGTTGGATAATTGCAATTCTATAGGAAGTTACTAAAAATGTGGGTTTTCTCACTTCAAATGAAAATGAATTAATTTTCCAAAATGTTCATAGTGAGGTAAAACCTGGTGGAGGTTTAGGTAAATTTGAATTAATATCTCCTCCCTCTCTGTTGTTTTTTTTTTTTTAAATAAAATATGAGGATGCTGAAACTGCACAGAGCATTTTCCTTCACTTTTGAAACCTATGGCTTACACAGCCTGCTTGTAACATCCCTATGGACTAGAAAGAAAATGGCATAAAGACAGTGTCAAGCTCATTCTGACAGTAAAGCTTTTCGAGGATTGCCTTTATGCCACAAAGCACCTTTGAGGTTGTGAACTCCCCTTAGTCCTCCCACTGCTGCTATTCAGTCAGGCTGCCCCTCTGCTGCCCACTGTCACACGGCAAAAACATGTAACAGAATACTGGAATGTTGATTCAACCTCTACTGCTATACCACCAACATCCACCTCTGACATCATGGGCCAACAGAATAAAATAAGAGGCTTTCCTGACTTTCCTGATTCCTTCCATATTCTCTTCTTTTTATCTCTTGTTTTAAATGCCTACTCACTTTATTTTGTACAGCAGTTCTCCATTCCCTCAACTCTCTTCTGCACCTTCAGCCAAACACTGCTCAGGTTTCACAGAGCTACTGTCAGTCATAGTGAAATTAATGACAAGAAGAATACTTACATTCCTGCCCCCTTGTTTTAAACTTAGAGAATTGTGAAGACGCAATTTCACGCCAGCTTGCATTTGAAAAGGCCCCTTGAAATCACAAGTACTTAAAATGCTTTTATATTCAAATAGGCACTTATGTGCACAATTCATATACAGACAGATAAATATATGTACGCATACCAAAGCACAATTGAAAGATGGGTTCTGTAGCATGTGGATACCTCATATGGACCACTAAAATATCAAAGCCCTGATCTCTGCTGTGTGTTATTCAAGGTACAAAAAGAAGATGATGCAGGGAAAATTGCCTGCACCATGACAGTTCATCCTTTTGCTGTATATTACACTATACAAACTGGCACATAAGGCTATACCCTCTTTCCAGTTCCTATCGTCCTGCTTCCACCAATGTGTGCTCAACATGAACCTCAAATGAGGCAACCAGACCCCACTATATGATATAGCAGACTGAAGGCAGGGAAAGAATGAGTTTGAATTACAGACAAAAGAAAAACAAAAAGAAGAAGAGGCTAGAAGTGAGAATAAAAAGTATTTACAGAGTATGATATTTTTGGAAACGATTTAAAGTGTTTAATTTGAGAGTTCTGTAGTTCATTTCCCCTAACTAATTACAGGATTGTAATCTTTCTTAATAACTCATTAAAGATGAATGGAAGTGTTGACAGAATACATTATTTTCTTGCATAATTAACAATGGAAACATGAACATCAAAAATGAAACAGCTTTAAGGGTAACACATGCATATTTGATAGCATTACAGCCACATCTTTTTGTTTGTTTTTTGCCAGTGTATCCCATCTATTAAATGCCACTTCAGCAGATCAGAATTAATTCTATTTTATGTCCACAACATCAATGCATCAGATGTATCAGTGTGCTCACAACAGCAGTTAAATATTATTACTTATTTTTTAAAGTCCCTTCGCTGTGTGATAGTATCACTGAAAATGGTTTCTACAGTAGACAGGAACTTGCGTGACCCCTGCTGGGTTATCTTTTCCAGACTGTGTAAGTGAACCTCATTATCTCTGTAGTCCTTTTGAGTAATGAATAATTAAATTCTTATGATCACGCAAGCTGTTGAAATATGGCAGAAATTCTTATTTTGATTTTTTGTCCTGTTTCCTGGAAAAGTGCAGAAACACGCCACATTTAACCTGGCATTTACACTCTCTGTTGAAAGCTATTTGACTGAATACAGTCAAATATTCACGAGAAATCTTGGCACACTGATGAAATGAGACAGTTCTCATTGATTTCAAGAGGGTCTAATAATTAACTTAGCCAATTTTTTAAAGAAGAATATAACCTACTGTGAGAAAATACTTTGCTTAGTCATTTCTTACAGGTAAAATGTGGGCCAGTTTTACTATTTGGTAAACTGTTGTTTAAATATGGGTATCAATTTTGTGAAGAACTGAGTGAGAAAAGGAGTAGGGTTTAATCCTGAGTTTGGAGGCATGCTGTCAGTGATACTCTTTTGTTCAAAATAGCTATTTCTATTGGGAAACGCATATTATTGTCTATCTTTTAATAGAGCACTGAAAGATGGAGAATGTTTTGACTTGAATCATGATCAGTTCAGCAGGAAAATGTGTAAATCCAGCTGTAATGTTGGTTGGGATAAAGGAGAGGGAGCAAGCTCACAGGGTCAAGGCAGACCTTCTGCCAGCTTCGAGTGGAACTTCTAATCTTCCCTTCTTGTTCTCTCTCCAAATTTTTCACTCCCAAAGATATCTGCATGGTACAACAGATCATATCTGCATTGTACAACGGATTTGCTCAGCCACTCTGTAGGTAAAGCACAGCTAACAGGGGTGCACCCTCACTGCCTTCCTCTCCAATAGCAGAAAGAGAAGTTGCAACTCCTTCCTTTAGGTTTATGGTGGAATAGGTAAGCATCCATTTCCAGACATTTTCCTGTATCTCCTTTGGGGATGAGAAATGCCACCTGCCAGCTGAGCTACCTCACTCCTACCCTAGCACAACAGCGTTATGCAATTGTTTCGCTTGTCTCCTGCAGAGCCAGGCAGATCTCACTGCACCATCCATCTCCTCTACTTCTACACAGCAACACAGCTCTTAAGAAGAAGATGCTGTGCCAATTTGCAAGCCTACTTGAAAGGAATAGGCATCCTCCTTAGCTCTAGCACTTGTAAAGTATGTGCTGACATACTTCCTGGTTATTCACAAAAAGAATTGCTTTAATTTACTCTGTAAGAATGCAAGAGAGAATCCACCATAAAAGAAAAAGTATTTTTATTACTTCTCTCATTACTCTTTAATCGAAACATACTGATACTATATGGCAGATATGCTGGCACAATGAAACAAAAAGCCTAATGGTTCTTAATAGAATTATCATTAAAAAAAGCCACTGTTTTTTCAGAAGCTCAGCTCTTACTGGAAGGAGTCTAAGGAGCAACTACAGCTAAATAAAGCCTTTACTATTGAGAAGAGCAGGACTTGCACATCAATTAGTCATAAGCAGTCCCATTCATAAAATCTTTGTATATACAAGATTAATTGCCTCACATGTTCGCTGGCATCAGCACTTGTGTGTAAAAAGCTAATCCTCTCATTAAGGATTGGAATTATTCAGGAAAAACCTTAAGACAATTAAGGAAAGAGTGTTTTCTTATTTACATAAAATGGAACACAAGAGAATTCAAAACCAGAGAGAGAGTTGTTGTCTGGAGATTTTGTAGACCTGGCTGCAAAAAGCCTTTGGTACTGGTGAATAGTGCTTTCTATTCCCTGTATGGCGCAGGTTTCTCTGACTAGGCAGGGCTGCACAGCTTGCACATGTCTGCCCAGCTGTTTCTAAATGGCTTGTTCAAATGTAGCTGACAAAATGAAAGTCGTGGCCTGCGTGAAATGAGCAGTGGTACTGCAGTTGTATGGTGGATGGCATTTAGGATGGTCACCTCCAGCGCAGCTAGCAGTCAGAAGGGAAGCAAGGGAGCAAGTGTTTACAGAGATTGAATTGCATTCTCCTCTCCAGGGACATGGCCTGAGGTTTGAGGCACAATGGAGAATGTTCTTGTTCCTCTGTTTTATTCATTGTGTTTATATAGGTTTGCTTCTACTCAGCTGCAAAGCATTAATTCCATTTTGAAAGAGAAAACAAACCAAAGCTGTGGGATTACAGGTGCACATTAGGGAAAGCACTGTCACCAGCCCTGAGAAGGACAGTGGAGGCAAATATAGTCCTTATAAGCATTAACATAACAAGCTTTTGTATCTCACAAACCTATCATCAACCACAGTTTGGGAAAATGGCTCAATACCAAACTGATGGATATCTGTAGAAGTGCAGCCTTGTGTCTCACCAAGGACCACCACAGGTCTGAAGGAATGGTTCCTTAGTTGCATATATGCTGGACACAGGGAAAAATTAGCCATCTGAATGTGGGATGACTAAGCTCCTAGCAGATCACGGCAGACAGATCTCCCTGTGCTCACCCCTGCCCTGCAGTTTCAAAGAGGAGCGGATGTGGGTGGCAGCTCCAATAAGCAGCAGACTCTTGAATCACAACTTCTGCCCCACTGCCTGCTGTGACCTCAGCGGTTCTAACACCTGCACATGCTGATTAAGCATTTCTGACTGCCTCTAGAATTATTCAATCTACAGGTTATTGTTTTGTTGGGGAAACCTGCTTTCTTTAAAACCAAATCTACTGGCACCCAAATTCAATTGCACTGCCAACTGTATTTAGCAAATTTAATGTAACTATTTTTACTTGAGGATTATAAGTGCTTTTGAAATCCAGTAATTTCAAGAATGTAGGCAATATTTGACCCAGTTTCACTTCTGCTGAATAGCAAAAGGAAAGAAATTCAAACCACATATAATAGTCTGCTTAAATATGGTTATGAATGTGTAAATTTCATTTAGCCCTAATCCAGTCTATTTCATGTATTTTGAAATGCTGCCTTGCTAACTCTTCCAATGTGATAAACAAAATTTCTGTGTATTCCCAAAACAAAAAGTAAGTAACTAACTGATGCCTATTTCTGGGACAGCCTGATAACTCAATGCTGACATTTTTCTACAAATCTCTAAAAGTGATCTAAAAAACTCCACTTCAAAATGCATAAACAGCACTGGGAAGTCTATTTTATTTGGGAAAAAAAAAAAAAAGTTTTTACTAATTATTGTGAATTGATCACACAGGATAAGGGAAATCAGGGATTACTTCTTTTCTTCCTGTATCTTATTCCTTTTTTTTTTTTTTGGGGGGGGGGGGGGGGGTGTTATTGTGGCCTCTGTGCTCAGCTAGAAATAAGAATGTAATGGCCATCCAAAACATTGGCAGAAAATGAAGGTTAAAAGTAACTGCACAGTCTGCAAAGTACATACATCCTTTGTCAGTAGCGGATACACTAGATACCAGGGGTGTACTTTGTACAGAATTAACATTGGTAGTATTTTTAATTCAAAAAAAAAAAGAGAGAATTTGTGAATAGAGATAATTGTATGCATCCACTTTCGATCATATCCTGCCCAGAACACAGAATCTGGGCCCAGAGGAACAATCTAAATCTAACCTTTAGGTTTTTGTTCAGCATGGTTACTGCAGTCCTGGCAATGCACTGGTAGCAAAAAGTTCATGGATTTCCCTAGGAAACTGTCTCTAAAATACTGTTTGTCAAGATATTTACCAAATGTTTAAAATACTTAGAAAATATGAAAACATCCTGTGCTTCTGAGCTTCCTTGATTATGTTCAGTTTTGGGCCCCTCTCTACAAGACAGACATTGAGGCCCTGGAGCGTGCTCACAAAAATCTAGTGAGAGGATTGGTGCACAAGTCTTACGAAGAACACCTCTGGGAACTGAGATTGTTTAGTCAGGAGGAGGCTCAAGGGATATCTTAGCACTCTTTACAACAACCTGAAGGGAGGTTGTAGCAAGGTGGGAGTTAGCCTCTTCTCCCAGGGAGTGGCCTCAAGATGCACCAGGGAAGGCTCAGTTTGGATATCATGAAAACCTTTTCAGAAAGAGTGGTAATGCATTGGAACAGGAGCCCAGGGAGGTGGTGGAATCACCACCCCTGGAGGTGTTCAAGAGCCGTGTAGATGCAGCACTGAGGAACATGGTTAGTGAGCATGGTGGTGACAGGTTTGCAGTCAGACTAGATGATCTTAAGGTCTTTTAAAGATTTATGATTCCATGATTTTGTCATTCTGTGATTCGCTGTGTTGTACATCTTTCAAGTTCTTCTTTGAGGAGTCCAGAGAAAATGGGCTTTATCTCTGTGTGCGCCTAGCATCAATGAAATCCATGCAGGTCAACCACACTGGTTGAACAGGATTTGTCATCCATAGCTATTCCATCTGAAAATAAAATAAGTTCCAAAACCCTCTGGCTTTGAAAAGATCACACCGCTGGGTCCCTGGTGCCGCTCACAGGGTGGGACGGACACTGGGATTTTCCACCCACCCCACCCCTGACGCCCTGCCAGACGGGGCCGGGCTGCCAACAAACGGAGGATGCAGGGGTCAGGCCTGGCTCTCGCTACGCTTCCTCCGGCGTAGGCCCGGGGGAGGGCCGCGGGCGCGGGGCCGGCGCTAGGGTGGAGTGGGCCCGCCCGAGCCGGACCGAGCGCCGACAGAGTCGACGGGGCAGCCCGAGTCCCCGGGCCCGCCGCGAGAATGGGGCGGTGGCGGGCCGGGCCATGCTGCCTGCTCCTGGCCGCGACCTGCGCCCTGGGTCGGCCCCCGCCGCCCTCCATCGTGCGCTGTCAGCCCGCCGGCGCCTGCTTCAGCGTCCACCTGGCCAACGCCTCGTACGACGAGGCCCGCAGCGCCTGCGGCGACCGGGCGGGCGGCCTGGCCTGGGTGAGCGCCGAGTCGGAGCTGGGGCTGCTGCTGGCGCTGCTGGCCGAGGTGGCCGCGGGGCCCGCGCTCTTCTGGGTCGGGCTGAAGAGGAACGCCTCCGCCTGTACCGACGCGGGACAGCCGCTCCGAGGCTTCTCCTGGGAGGAGCGCGGCGAGACGGCCCTACGGGAGGTGCCGGCGGCGCTCGGCCGCTGGGCGAAAGAGCCTGTGCGAACCTGCACCACCGCCCGCTGTGCCGGGCTGCACCTGGTGGGCGCCGACAGATCCCGCTGGGGATGGCGTGAGCTGCCCTGCCAGCGGCACGGCCGGGGCTACGCCTGCCGCTACCGTGAGGAGGGCGCCTGCCCCGACCTCCGTCCCGACGGCGCGCTGAGCCTCGACTACCGCCTCCCCTTCGGGAAGGCCAGCACCGCGCCCGGCTTCAGCCCGCCGGGCACCGAGCTTGCCGTGGCGTGCCCAGACGGAGAGGTGCTGCTCCGCTGCCGGCACGGTCCGAGCGGCTTCGCCTGGGAGGGCGTGGAGGAGCCCCACTGCCCCTGCAAAGAGCGCTGCGCCCCGGCCTCCAGCGCCGCCGCCGACCGCCGCCTCTCTGCTCCAGCACCCAGCGGCTCCGCGGGGCCGCCGGCCACCTTGCCCGCCGGCCGCGGTGGGACGGCCGCCCCGCCGCCCTCTTCCTCTTCCAACTACGTTTTCATTCTGGTGACGGTGGCCGTGGTGGTACTGGTGATCCTGGTCATGACCGTCCTGGGGGTCTTCAAGTTGTGCTTCAACGCGAAGGCGGCGGGCGGCGAGACGGAGACGGGCAGCGCGGAGCCGCGCGGGGCTGCGGGTGCCGAGTAGCGGCGGCGAGGACCGCACCGGCCTTCCGCTCGAAGGCACCCGCGGGTCTGGAGCCTCCCAAAAGCTCTTTTCCGGGACATCTGCAAAGTGGAAGGCTTTGCCCGCTAGTGCCTTGCTATTGAGAACCCATCTGAATGGCACCGGGAGGCTCTCGTTTGCTTGCTGATTGCTGGAACTTTTGGAGATGTGAAGCACCATAATTTCGGAGGAAGCTGCAACCCATGCTCTTCGAGAGTGATGTTGTTACAAATGAGGAGCATCTCCATACCTAGATGGACATTAAATTGCTGAAGAAATGGGAAGTTAATGGGGAGTCATTTTATACTTCACTTGATTGAAAGAATAAAGGATGATTTAAAACCTTAATTGCTGCTCTGTTCATACTTCATACAGTATTCATTTATATTGTAGCAGAGCAACCAGTTTTTCAGTTCTAAGTTTGATGCCAGTGCAAAACTTGGTTTCTGTGTGCAGTGTGTGGATCCCTTGTGATCAGACAGGGTGCAGGCAAACTGCATGCTGAGCAAAGTGCTAACTTGTCTGGACACAGCATGCAGATCCCAAAGCAGTTTTCCATGGCATCCCTTGAGAACAAGGAAAGAATTCACACTTCACACACACTTCTAAGGAGGTAAATGTTTCCTAATATCCAAATTAAGGGTTATATCCCTTTGGATTTCTCAGGACCAGGCTCCTCCTAACCACAGGACTCATTCTATGTGGCAAAGAATGCTGATGCTCGCCACCTGTTATTACAGTGTTGATTTCCAGTTAAAGTAGCAATGCTAAGTATTGGTCCAGGGCTTTCTGAGTGCAGTATAACGCAGGTAACTAGATCTCATCCAGGCCTTATGGGATATGGGAATATTTTTTTCCCTTTGAGAGACCATTACAGTTGGAAATGCCATTTTCTAAGCTGCTATTTTTTTTCCTTTCCTCTGTTTAAAGCTGACCTTTTGACTACTATTTTCATTTTGCTCACTTTCCTTTTGAATTTGGAGCACTGTTTCAAACAATAAACAGTGTGATTATAATCACCTATTTTTCTTGCAAGCAAAGACTTGGAGATTAATCTGGTATAAACATCTGCTAAGGAGTTTGACAGAGTTTGACAAAGTTTGACAGAGCATGAGTATTTTTTCCCTCTCCCCTTATAATAATGATAGGCTGTAACCACTGTAGCTGCCTGAGAGGCATTTTCTTGTTTTTCATAAGGAGATTCCAAACTTTTGTGAGCCATCAGGCTGTCTATAGTTAATAATGACAGCACTAATAATGACAGCAACTAAATCCAGCCAGGTCAGAACACTGGTCATTACAGAGCTGTTTCACAATTTGCATAGTTTTCCAATCTGTTTATCTGGCATTTCCATGTCAGAATGGCAAGCATTTTTATCAGTTTCAGTAGGAGGCTTGATTCAACACTGTGATATGCACAGATATGGAAAGTGAGTCTCTGATGCCTCTTCTATACTGCTCTTGTTACTATCACTGTAAGCATCACTTTAAGCAGTCTGTTCTAGCACAGTGTGCATGGAGCTCCATGCTCCTACACTGTGCTCCATGATTAGATAGTGAAACTAAATGAATAAAAGCCTCCTCAAGTTATTATTTCTGTATTTTTCTTCCCTTTCCCACACATCAGATGGTGAAACTCTTCATGGGATGGTGCAACCATTCAGGTTCATTTCTCTAAGCGCTAGAAGAAATTCTGATTCCCTGTTTCTGTCTTAACCAAGCACGCAGCTAAGTGCTGAGTTAAGTGCTTGGTTGGTTTTTGTTTGTTTGTTTTTTTTAAATTTTTACTTTTTGTATCTCAGAATTTTACTCAGACTATTGAGTTAAAATGCACAGGTTCATGCCCTTACAAACCACTCATCTGTCTTATTTTCATTTCACTATTTGCAATGGCTTCCTGTGTAATCGCATATGGATTTCAGGGTTCTTTTTCTTATACCCAAGATTGAGGATTAAGCATTAGGTCATTCTTTTAGGCACACACCTAAAGGACTGCGCAAGGGTGTGGTTGTTTTCCATGTCTTATAGTGTGACTCAATTGAAATCAGATTATTTTACATCTAAGGACAGAATCTATCACACCAGTTATAGGTATCTCTAACAGCTCATCTAGCATCACCTTCCTTGCAACCTATGTAGGAAAATATGCATATGCAGGTAGCAATTAATCTCATTTTAGAATAGAAGCTGCAAACAGGAGCAAAGAGTTTCATCTTGTATGGGAATCACTGATTGAGCACTTGGGGAAAGGACGGGTCAGCTGTGGGAGCACAGGTGAAGGCAATTCAGCTGTGTGACCAGAAAGGGTGGAGCCTGGCTGCACCTCTCTTAGACCCCATTTAAGGGCTGACTGCCACTAAGGAAGGATCTTGTTCTGGAGATCTTTCCTTGGTAGAGCTTTCCCCTACAAACCTGGAATTTTCTGGTATGGGTAAGTAATCTTTTTCCTTTCCTGTACAGCACCTTTCTATTATGCCAATCCTTTGTCGTTACTCCTCTGGTGAAGCACCTTTTTCCCATCATGTTAATCTGTCAAATTGCTACAATCCTAGAAGTACTAAAGTACTATTTCTCCACGTCAACTGAAAAGTGCCTAGGGAGGCTGCTTGGACTTAAATACCTGTAAAACATAGATTTGAAATTAAATTAGAGAAATCAGCAAAGCTAAGTCTGTAACTGTGCAAGTCTGGAAACAACTCACAGTGCCATGTGTCTCTTCAAGATGTAGCTAAATACTTATTATTTTACCATAGCTCTTACTGTTTTTGCGTACTAGAGATCCTTGTTTTGTTTGTCTGGGTTGTTTAATTTCTTTTTACAGTCAGCAGAATTAAAACTTAATTGGATTTGCTTGGCACCTAAGTGGGCTTGAAATGCCTGAGATGACAGAGCACAGATTACTTTTCCCATTCTTCAGTGGTTATGATCAAGAGGTAGATGGTTTGGGAGAAAGGGTGAATCATTTTTGCTTTCCAGTCTCAATTTAACTTGTGGCTTAGATAGGAAACTAACAAATAGCTGACCTGTAACATGTACTGCTGGCTCCTATTACAGTGATGAATCAGCTGTGAACCAGTCAGATCTGGCTTGCTATTTATATCCATAAAATGTGTCCTATTGCCAATTATTAGATGTACTTTTTAGATTTTTCTTAAGTCCTCCAAAGGTAGCGTGTACGTTTATGTATATGATAAGCTTTATTCCTGATTATTTGATGAATAAACTTTCATTTTCCCCAATTCTTACAGTAGTTTTATACTGCTGTGAGCTTGATTAAGTGTGTCATGGGATTAAAAAGAAATCTGAAAATGGACTCTGGCAAAATTGAAACTTCCCCCCTTCTTTAAGTATGGTATCACTTAAAGAAGATTTCAAAATAAACAGATTCTGTGTATCCCCCAGGAAGCATGATTTCCTATCACTTGAAGTTTTTTATGTTTTCAAATCTCACTATCTTTCCACATTTATCACTTGGAGCTTAATCACTGACACATGCATCTTAATTGCTTATAGAAAAAAAAATATTTTCTCTCTTTTTTTTTTCTGGATGTGGATGTTTATCGAGGCTGCAGAGTGCTGATTACTACATTTAACTGCTGTATAATCAATTTGAAAAATAAACACAAAGAGACAAGTAACCACTTTCACAGTGCTTTAGACTTGATTGAGCTTCCTGCCATTTCTCCCTCCAGCAATACATAGCCTTACCTGTCCTCCTTGGACCTGCGGAGCTGTGGCATTGGAGGACTGGACATGAATGTGAGTTGGGAGTCATCTGTTTGCCTTCAAGCCTTTTCTTTCCTTGCTCCATACTGTAAGCCAAAAGGACAGCTTTGTTTAGGTAGAAGTGAAGGCAAAGGGAGAGTGGTTGTTCCACACTTGCTATGCCCTATCCCTTCTGCCAGTCCTTTCACATTATGAATCTGAGGCGAAAGAGTGGATGAAAGTCAAATGACATTAAGTATTTCATGGATAATGTAAAGAGCAAGAATCCTGTAGGTCCTGGATGAGCTGGGGAGGTATAGACCAAGTCAGGCAAGTATCCTTCTTTAGCTGGGATGTATTCATCCTTAACATCTTCTTGCTCTGTATTTATTTGTTTGTTCAAATTCGAAGTGCAGTGGTCTGCAAATAAAGATTTTTTTTGTCATTAATCAAAGAAAAGCACATGGCCTGCAGTATGTCAGGAAAGTGAGATTTGTTTTTTTGGAACACAACCAGCAGCTCTTGTTTTGGATTGATAAGAATGGTTTACACTGTTCCCTGGAACAGAACATAGGAACATAACAGATATTTAAGTGACTTTTAATATTATTCAGACTCTGTGATCTGTCTCTGTCAATGGCAAATGTTTTTGGAAATAGGAAATCTGACATCTCCAGGTGTCACTTCTGTTAGATGCTCTACTGGGTTATAAAGTGAGTTTGAGGCTGAGTTCATGATACACTTGGTAGTCTTCCATTGGTTTGTCTAACAGAGTTTGGATCCAATTTATTAGTTTTGGCATACAACAAACCTGTATCAATTAGTGCCACAATTTACTTATATGTGACATGAAAAAATAGACTTGTTTATCTCTTTTCTGCACTTTTGCTATGCAGTCTTTCACTCAGCTCTATCCCAAGAAGAGGAGTCAATTTCCTCTTTTATTAGAAAGGGTTCTATAGATCTGATTGTTGTCTTTTTTTTTTGTACTTTTTCTTATATTGTTACTTGTGAAATCCAAACTTAGAAACTATTGAGGAGGCAGGTATGTTTTTGTCTTCTATGACAGTTAAACAGTATTTTCTGGTTTCTAAAAGCAAACAACGTAACCATTTGTTTGTTTTGACCACTGCAGAGAACAGTGCTGGTGTTTTCAAAGAACTATCTCTGTTTTTTTCCAGATCGTTTATGAGAAATCTGAGCTGAATAAGCCCCAGGAGAGAGCACTGTGGTTTCCAGCAGGTTTTATCGCCATCGATAGTGCAGCTCTTTCATTACAGAATTCCCTCAGCACTCTTAGGGAAACATCAGCCACTGCTGATGGTTTTGTACTGTCCTTTCTCTGATTTATTCCAGAACTCCTTCAAATTCTTTGTTCTAGTGAAGTTCTACAGATTCATGCCTTCTTTCTTCCCCCCCCCCCCCCAAAAAAAAAAGTCTGTAATGAGCACAGATAGTAAGATTTCTTTTTTTTTCCCTATGGCTCTTTCTTCCCAAAACATTCTTAAATACAATTGGTGTTCATGAGCAGTGAGCACATTAGTTGGTTTCCACCTCTTCTAGATTTTTTCATTAGTAGTTACTATCTGTTTATGCAGATGTTTCTCTTTTTTAATTTTTACTTATTTTTTTACCTGCTTGAAATTTTTACTATTTATTTGCCAAAGTTCATTCTTTTGTTTTATTTGCTGGTTTCAACTTTAAGTTAGGTACTTTTTTTTATTGTGTACAGTTTAACATTTGATGGGTAATGTGCACCATTCTATCATTAAATAGTCCTGGTGTCACCTGCAAGTTTTTATCTTTTAGCTGTTCCTTTAAATTTCTTTTTAATAATCTTTTTAATTTATATGCAGCTCTCTGCTTTGAAATTTAGCATTAGCATAATGAATCTTTTTTTGCTTTTTTTTCCTCCTGAAATTGTTCATTTTAGCTATGTTGCAGTCAATATTCAGCCAAATACTGTCCATTTCTTAAGGCAAAATTAGGATCTGTTTCTTCTGTTGTCAGTTGTCAGGCTAATTATGCCAAGAATCAGTGAAGATGCCATCCCTGGCAGTGTTCAAGAGGTGTCTGGATGAGATGCTGCAAGATATGGTTTAGTGTTTGTGGTAGCAATGGTAGTGGGAGGATGGTTGGGCTAGATGACCTTGCAGGTCATTTCCAACCTTACCATTCTATGATCAGACATAGTAATAAAAGCTAACTCATTACTTTCTGATAAATTGTTCACACTAATGCTGCAGGCATCCATTGCAATTGCACGAATCCAGTTTAGATCTCTAAAAGGACAACCTACTGGATAAGCTGGCTTGTTAGTTAAAGCCAACTTTGCTGTAGTAAAGCACAAACTTAGGTTTCAGTGCATTTTCCTCTTTTGTGCTTGAAAGAAAAAGATGTTCTCTTTAAGCATAAATATATACAAGCTTTCCTAGTTAAATCTGAGATTGTAGGAATTGTTTATATGAGCAAAAATCTGTTTGGTCAAGTGAAGTACTTATATTTGCACTTAAACAGTTTCCAGAGTCCATAGGACAGACCACTATTCTTCCCATCCAGAACATGCATTACTCACGAGGCTTTTTTCCTTGTGTAAGTAATTTATTCTCTTACTTCCATTTAGATATTTGTTCATTTGAAATGTTCTTGAATGAGTACACAGAAACCTGAAATCCTCTGTAGATCAGAAAATCCGCTTTGGGGATTGCAGCTTTATGACTTCTGGCTATGTTAAGTTCTGAGTTACGAGATCTCTGGAGAGGAGTACATCAGCATCAACTTTTGTTCTTAAGAGTATGTATTTCTCTTATGGGGAAATAGTTTTCATTATCATAGTATCTAAGATGCTTTTAAATTCTGCAAATTTCATTCTGTGATAGTGAAAGAATGGACAGTATGTTGTTGTATTGCATTTTTGTCCTGTTGGTATGGTGATCTTTGTGCTGAGCACAAATTTGGTAATACTTTTCCATTTTAATAATGAAAGGAAAGAAAATAGTCCATGAAATCATATGTATCTGAAAAATAAAAAAACAGCAGATTTTCTTTAAATGTTAGACTATCTGTTTTCTGCACTGCTTTCCTAAATTTCTAGTCATTCCATAAAGCACTTAAATTATCTCATGGTTCTTAGAAAAAGTACTTGCAAGCTTTCTGACTTCTAAAGCAACATCCAGCTTTGAAAATAGCAGCTGACATCAAAAGCAGAACTTGGTAATCTATTTGAGTTGAAAGTTTATGTATTTTCCATAGCCACTTATCTTTTTCAGATTCCCTCTTTCTAAGACTCTGAGCTCCTCTCCTATTTGGTGCTCAATTGTGGCCAGATATCCACTGCGTTGACCTTCTTTCACATTTGTTCTCCTCAAATATCTAAACAGCCTTGTTGTGAACATACTTAGGATGTTCTGCTTGTTCTTGTACAGCATCCCATAAAACAACCTTGCTATCTTGCTTTCCACCATGAAAAACAGGAACAGTGACAGTTATACATGTCCTATTAAATCTTCATGGGACAGACATCTCCCATAATTTTTCTGCCCAGTCAGTTTATGAGGATTTCTTACCATCCTTTCTTAGCACAAGTAGTAGAAGGTGGGATTCAATTTCTTGCAGATTCTCTGTGTGACCAGTTAACAGCCACTGATCTAAAAATTGAAATAAAGGATCCATTAGAAAATCAGTTTTCTGTGCTTCTCATCATTCCTTTCATTGAGTTTTCTTTCATTTGTTTGTTCATTTGGTCTTGCAATCAATTCATGTAATTAATTTGTATGAATCTAAGGCATGAACCTGGGACCAGGCAGGTAGCAGGTGTAGCAGTTTATAGCTTCATTGAAATAAGTTACAGATGCTAGGCAAAAACTTCCAGTGAGCAAAATCTTTTTTCTTATGAAGACACTCAAGTTTGTAGAAGGAATACAAAATGATATAGGAAATGTGAGGAATTAGATAATAAAAAATATTTTAGTATCAAAGTTCTTCCAGTTTTTCAGAAGGATACATAAAGCTCCTTAAGATGACATGTGAAGCATTAGACAATAAACATGTTTTAATATTAAAGTTGTTCTAGCTTTCAAGAAGATGTACAAAGCTCCTTAAAAATCTGCCTTATAATGTTGTACAGTCAGTTTAGCTCCTAGAAACATCTTTTCTCTTTCTGGTATATAAAATGATTCTGCTGTAATGTTAGGAAAATAAACTCGCTAACACTGGTATTGATTTTCTGCTCAATAAACCAGTGTTTTTTGAATTTTTCTTTTATCCATGGATTGTCTCTCTCTGACTGGAGAGAGGAACAAGATCCATCTATGTCTGTATTTAATGGAATCAGATGGCAAAATGATTCTTTTGCTGGTACTGTGATAGCGGAAGTGCTTTTTGCATTCAGTTTCAACATGTTATAGCCTATTTGACTTAAGTAACGAAAAGATCATAATCATAGCCTCCTTTAGCTTCCTGATTTAAGCCTCAGATGGAGGTGGCTGAGGAAAGCTGTGATTGGTCCATTTAGGCCTGGGATGCGTTTTCCTGAAACTGTAGCTCTCTGGTCCTCTCAGATGCAGCTCATTGTGACTATTTCCAAATTCTGTGACCATCAAATGGGCATCTGCAAATGCAAATTCTCCAGGTCTGACTCAAACATGGTTTTCCTCCAAGAGTTCCTTTTCCCACCAGCTCCAACTTTTCCAGCCATGGACTCACATCTAGCAGAATTAACACTCCCATTTCTTCTGCACATCAAAGCAGCACAGAAGCAAAGCAAGGACTTAGAAATAACTATATAGTAAAATAGCAGTAACTGATTGCCCAGCAATTGGAATCTGCCGCATCTTTAACTATTCCAGCTGATCAGCAATCACTTGAACATGCCATTGGAAATGCAAATATCTGCAAGTCCTGCATGTATTGGGTGAACCCATGGCCTTTGGCTTCCCTCAGCCTGTTACAGTGACTTTATCCAGCACTGTTCGGCTCCATGAAGCACAGAGAAGTGCAGAACCATTGCAGGATCTCGGAGCCTCCCCATCAGTTGCCACATTCATGGCTCAGTAGCCTGAATTACAAAAGGAAACAGCACTGTCAGCAGCAGTGTAAACTGAATAAGTGCAATTCAGTTACAGCAGTCCTCGTGGCAATATTTATGACTGGGAAACTGCTAATTTGGAGCTGTTCCTCTACAGCCCTGTGCTATGCATCATGGCCCTTTTATCTTAGCCTTTATAACTAGGAAGCTCAGTAACCTACAGAGGGATACTGCAGAGCAAATCATATTGTGTGGTATGAGAACCTTTGCAGAAAAGGCTTATTTGAAATAGAAAGAGTAGAATGGGCCTTTTGTGCATTAATATTGCCTTCAAGGTGACTAGCTGTCATAGGAATGATAGGCTAATAATGACAGATGTATTCAGTCCAGAGTAGAGATGAAATGCCACACATTTCAGGAAGGGTATGCCATCCTGCTCTGCTGAAAGCAGATTTTAGGGTTTTGGTGAAACAGTCAGAAGATAGGTTTTGTGGAAAACCATCTTGTGAAAACTGCGTTTGGTGTCTAGCTGGCTGGTGAAACACTTTATAATGTTTTCTGTTTGCTCTGTTCTTGGCTACTTCTCTCTACAAAATATAACATTTAAAAGCATTATTCTCTAAGAGAAATCAAATTAGTAAATTACTGCTTCTTCCTGTGTCTTAGCTTGCGGTTATAAGTCCAGTGGGGTTCTGTGTTAGAGATGGAAGCCATGAATCTGTAATGCAGTAAAAAGACTTTATTCTCCTCTAGAGATTTAGTTAATATTGTTGTTTGTAGATTCCTGGAGTCAGGTAAGGTTTCTAGGGGAGGAAGTCTAGAACACTGGATTGATTATTTGATAGGCTTTTTTTTTTTTTTTTTTTTCTGGGTTGTGTGGTTTTATTTGTTTGCTTATTTGATTGTGGGCTTTTTGTTGTTGTTTATTTGTTTGGGTTTTTTGTTATTATTTTTCTGCATTTGTTGCAGGACTTGAAAACTTCTTTTTTGCACTTCTAGATCTAACATTACTTCTTGGAAATTCTAGTGAGAAAGAAGAGTCATTTCAGGCTTGCTTTTCTCTGAGTGGAAAAATGCTGCAGAGGTACCTGGTGTACGCACTAGGAAAATCCATGTGAAGGCCATTTGCTCTTTATGCATTGGGGAACTGATCCAGTTCAATGCATGCTATGCAGAGTTAAACAGAGCAAAGCATAAATAAATTAAACAAAGCATAGCAAAAGTTACTTGGGATTCAGCAACAGAGGACCAATTTCCGTGATGATGAGGTGTATAAAAGTGAAGATATTTTAAATGTTAAACTCCTAGGGAAATATGCAGCAACACACTAACAGTTATAAGTTATGGCTTGCCTATTTGAAGATGAATTTTGTTATGGCTGGGAAAGAGACAAAATGTCTTGAAGAAATATGGCACTGGTTTTTTTTTTTTTTCAGTGCATTAAGCATTAATACATAACAATTTTCTTATGAAATCTTACGGAGTTTCATTTGATATTTGGAAAGTACTGAGTAGCATTTTGTTTGTTTTCTGGTACGTGGCGCTATTTCACAAGGACAACATATTTTCTGGTAGACATGTCCTAAAATTTAGGGTAATAATACAGAACAATCTGAATGTGTTTCCTAAACCAAAGAAATAATGATTTGCAGCATTTGATCACCTTTTCCCATTTCCAAAGTCAAAACTTGGAGTGAAAAACAGCGGGAAGAGCTGTTAGTTTGGGATAAGCAGGTTGTGTTCCCATCTGAAGCTACCTGGAATGTTTCAGGCAGTGCCACAGCAGCAGTGCTGGCTGTGTGGCTCTGCGCAGGAAAGCCTGCCATCTGCTGTGCCACCAGCATCCCAGCTGCTCTGCTGCCTGCGGGCAGCCCTCTGCTCTCTGTCTGGGAGAACTGAAATTAGAATGCCTGTGCTGGAAGGCATGCAGAAATCCGTAACGACTTAAGGAGAAGAATTTTATTCACGTGGATTTTTTTTTTTTTAAGTGATAAACCAGGTTCACCTACTCATCAAAGCTGAATATCAGATATGAATTACCGCTCCTTTGCTTTTGCTTCATAGTGCCTAATGTTAAACAAACCCAGCAGTAGAACAAAGACTGACTTTGTTTAATCTGATCCTGCATAGCAGGATGCCTGGGTGAAAAAAGAAATGTATACCATTTTGAAGAGATTGTGAGTGAGTTTCTAAGTAAAGCTCTACAAATAGCACCATGTGGCAGCGTGGGGCATTTGACAGATGTTTGGTCTCTGAGGAAAGTTAAATATGCTTATTGAGAGATTTGGCTCTATTTTTCCCCATATGTGTATGCAAATCATTACTGAAACTCATATTTGTGTGTTTTCTTTAAATGAAGTCCACTAAGAAGTAAAAGAAAATAAACTGTACACTTGTTAAAGCTTTTCACAAAATGTTTTAATAAGTATGTAACAGCTTCCACATCAGCAATTTTGGAACTAAACAGGGCTGACTCAGAGTCCACTGAAATGAAGTAGTATTTCTTCTCTCATTTCAATGGGCTTTGAATCAAACAACTTTGAAATACTAAATTTATACATTCATTTAACAGTACCTAATTTTTGGTGAAAGAAATGCACAAAGTAGTCTCCTGCTTACTGCTGCTGAGCGAAGTTAAAGGTACCGTTTAACAAGAACCTGCAGTATGTCCACCACCAGGTACTGGATGCTTCCACCGCCAGCCTCACCCTCAGCATGGCGTGCGCTTCTACCAGCACAGGGTACGGGTGTGCTGCTACCCAGGATTTTTCCCAATCCCTTGCTTCAAACTCTCAGCAGTTATAATTAATACCACCACAGCACTGAGCTGGAAAAGTGATTTGTCACAGCTACTGGGACACCTGCCACTGCATGATACTGTCAATACAGGTGGTAGAAAACAAACTGACAGAGCTGCTTGTTTCAACATGGTTCATCCTGGTGTGTGCGGCTGGGATGAGGGGAGGAGGGAGAGAGGGTTTGTTTAATCAGCTGTCATTTATCAAACAGTAAATCCTCATTTGTCTATGGGAAAAGTATTGTTTCAGAGGAGGAAAAACAGGGAAAATTCAAGAGAGTTTTTCCAGGGAGAGACAATGTAGATGAAAGAATTAGAAAAAGTCACAACCTTTTTCTCTGAAAAGAAGCCTTCTTGAGCATTGCCCCTTTTAAAAGCACTCTTGCAGGTAGTCACCACAGACATAAGTACACAGCATAAATTGCTTCAGAGAAACACGTTCACAGCACAGTAACAAGAATAAAAAAAATCAAATAAAAAGACATTTGACACACTAAAACCAACGCTTCTCAGAAATGAAACATTTTGAAGCTCTGGGCCAGTATATTACATTGGCAACTTATGAAACCCATTTTATCTCTTTATAGTGCAACAGAAGAAACTGGAGCTAGGCTAATAGCTATTGTCAAACAGCTACTTTTCTGTCAAGTATTTATTTAAGAGCCTGGTGGAGATTTTGAATAAAATCCCCTTTTTCCATGTCAGTTAAAGTGACTTTGTGGCCACTCAGGTCGTTGAAAACTGTCTCAGTCCCTTCATCACTGTTTCATGGCCAGTGGAGCAGTGCAAGACAATAACTTCACAGTCTAGTGCTCCCCTTAAACTTTATTACTTGCACATTCTATCACGCGGAGGAACGCACTCACACCTCTCCCAGCCCAAGGCTTCCTCCTGCCCTCAGCTCTGTCCCCGTGGGTCACAGATCCATTACCTCCTGTTACTGGCATCCTGCTGTGAGTTCTGAGGCACTGCAACAATCAGGTTCCTTTCTGAAGGGCTTTTCTGCTTTGCTGCCTGTGATCGCAGCACAGAGCCTGAGCCCCAGGAAGGTGGGAGCTGTCTGCAGAGCAAAAGCTGCTCCTTTTCTTGGAGCCTTTTTGCTCCCTTCTTTTTTTTTTTTTTTTTTTTTTCCCCATGGGGAAACAGGGAGAGACTGCTTTCTGGGAGAGGGCAGATGTGTTCAGGAGGGACCTTTCCCAGCTGGGCAGGTTTGCTACTGGTCAAGGGGGTCTGAACCCGACCTGAAGCAGGCTCTGCTCAGTGGCAGGGGGTCTCACCAGCTAAGGGGAAGGAGAGGGGACCTGTACAGAAGGGGAGAGTTTTTGTTGGACCTGCTTGTCAGACAGATGGGGCTAGCAGAGCCTGGCTGCCAGATGCTATGCATGGCAGTTTACTAAGGGGGTGTCAAAGCATCAGCAAATGCACCCAGTTTCAAAGGAGGCAAGGGGAGTGGGGCAGCACACCAAGGACATGGGGTTTTCTTTGCTTCCTCTTCTCCCAAACACTGCTGTTAGTAGGCTGGATCAAAACCCCCTCCCTCCCAGCCTCCCCATGCCACAGACTGGCTCCGCTCACCCTCCTGCTGGGGGGTGGTGGGGCAGGGGGCAAGAATGCTTCCTCAGAGCGTAGTAATTCTGGAGGTGCACGTGCCATTCCTGTACATGCTCCCTGACTCCAAGTTGTCCGGGGGGAAGTCCTCCACGCTGTAAGCCCTGCTTTTGAGGGCAGTGGCATAGTAGTCAATGGGTTCCTCTGCAGCATTGTCCATCCAACTGAGGCAGAGCAGTCTCTGGAAGGATCGCTTGAAATTGTCTGAGAGAAAGCCATAGAGGATGGGGTTGGCACAGCTATTGGCATAGCCCAAGATGACGGAGAGCTGGCTGATGGTGGCGTCATCCTGCTCTACAAAGACATTGACCAGCTGCACAATGTAGAAGGGCATCCAACAGATGACAAAGACCATCACCACCATCATGACCATGAGGGTGATCTTGCGCTCCGAGCGTTTGCGTTGCTGCCAGCCAGCCTTCAGGGCCACCATGCGCATCTTGGCAATGATGAGGATGTAACAGAGGCAGATGGCCACCACTGGTAGCAAGAAGCCCATCAGAAAGGTGTAGACCACAAAGACCACCAGCCACCTCTGGGTGGGCTCTGGCATGAGCATGTTGCAAGCCACCGTTCCATCACTGTTGGCTGCTGTATTGGAGAAGATGATGATGGGCAGGATGATGAGGATGGAAAGCACCCAGACACCGAGGTTGACCATCTTAGCCACGGTGGGCCGGCGGTACCTAGCTGCCTTGATGGGGTGCACCACAGCAATGTAGCGGTCCACGCTGAGCACAGTCAGGCAGTAGATACTGGTGAACATGTTGATGGCATCCACACTGAGCACCAGGCGGCAGAGCAGAGAACCAAATGGCCAGTGGTGCAGCAAGGTGGAAGTGACCAGGAAGGGGACACTAAGCATCAGCAGCTCGTCTGCAATGGCCAAGTTAAGGATGTAGATGTTGGTGGCCGTCTTCATCTTGGCATAGCGTAGGATCACGTAGATGACCATGGAGTTGCCACACAGCCCCACCAGGCACACCACAGAGTAGATGAAAGAGATGAGGATGGCGCTGCCCTGGGACTCGCTCAAGGTGCTGTTCGGGGCACCAGAGGAGTTCCTGCCGCCCGAGTCCATGCCCCTCGCCGCCGCCTCCTCCAAAGCGCCGCTGGCTCCGCTGTGGCTGCCGCCGCTGTGGCTGCCTGCACCGCCCGGGAGCCTGGTGCAGGTGCCATCGGGGAGCATACCCCGCCCGGATCTCCTCGCTCCTGCTCAGCACGGCTGGCTCCGGCCGCTCGCCGGGCGCAGCATCGTGACGGGCTCCCGGCGGGCTCCCTCCGGTGCGTTGCTCCGGGCGCGGGCGCGGGGACGGACGGAGGCGGCCGCCGAGCTCCGAGCGCAGGAATCGCTGCTCCCCGGCTGGTGAATGATTAATAGGCAGCAGCGCGTCACCGGCTACGAAAGGAGGAGGGAAAGAAAAAAATGCGGGAGGAGACGTTAGTGGGTGTCCCTTCCCACCTCCCGCCTCCTAACCTCCCCCCCCCCCGCCCCGGGCTGCTTGCACTGCCCCTGCCCTACGCTGTATTGCCTCTTTTCATCCTGAGTTACTCTCCCTCTCTTCACTGGCTCCAATGAAGTCAGCCTCCTGCCCCTCCGTGCGCCATGACATCTGGGTCCGGGGGCACCCCGAGCAGAAGGACCATGATTCCTTCTCTAGAATAAAAGCCTGGGTCATGGGTAGACAGGCAGTTTTCATTCCCCCACAGCTGCTGTGTTCTCTTCCTGCACCTTCCACACTGCCCACCCCACAGAGCTACCACCACGCACGGCACTGAATACGTACTCCACAACCTGGGACTGAGCACTGCCTGGAACCTGCAATGCCTGCACCTCTCACCATCACACAGCTCCATGTTCTCCACCTCATTCTATCTCTCCTCCATCGTCAGACATCACATGTAAGTGGCATCCCATACTTCAGAGCCTTGCCATGCTCTGCATGTTATGTCCTGAGCCCTGTCCTATTCTTACTCCCTAGCACACCTTCTGGCTCTGAGCACCAATATTCACCATCGCTATCTGCACCATGATGGTGCCAAGAACATCCCAGCTATGCTGCCACACAAGCATACCATCTGTCCACTCTTCTGTCCCCTCACGTACTGCTTCCATTCATGGTATCGCTTCAAATGGAACCATCACATGCTAAATCACCACTGCTACACACAAACACACACACCCCTTACATGCATATCCCTGACTGGGATGTGCAGCAAAAAACTACTTTTATACACTGACCCTTACTGTGCTGTTTCAAACATGGACCCTAATCCTGAGTGACAAATGCAGTCAAAACTAATCACTACTCATGCTGTCATGCCCAGTCAGACACTGATTCCTCATGCACCTCATTCACGCCACCAGCTCCAAACACACATTAACACCATCAGCATGCCCTAGAACCACATTTCAGCACTCCAGGCAAACACTGGTCACCTTCATATCCACACCTTCTTCCAGGCATTAGGTGTCTTTGCTCCATACATGCAATCACTCCATGCAGTCTGCTCTTATATTTACATATAACCATTTTGCCAGCTTCCAAACACAACCACCACCTAGTTCTGTATGAACCAGACACAGTTACTCACTAACACGTGCACCACACTGGCTTACTCAATCAACACTCCCTCAGCACATACATATGCAAAAGAGAAAAACAAAACCAATATCTGCTTATTCTGCCTATTGCAGCTATTTGTATGTGTGAGGACATCTCACCTTTATGGAGACCAATCTGCTTCTTTACATGAACTCACCTGTGAGTACTGCCTACTTTTCCAGAAACAGCAGGTCCATGCCACATAAAAGTCACCACAATGCATATGCCCCTAACACCACTATGCTCAGCATCACACTTACGTCCTCGCTACCTACTCTTTTTATCATGCATACCCATCACCTCCTACAGTTCACAAATCCCATTATCACTGTCTTTCCACCCTCACAATTATACATGTTATCACTACCCACCACTTTAATATGCAGATACACAAAATCAGTTCATTACAACCCAGTATCACCAATAGCTATTCCAACACACACATGTAATCTTGCTGACTGTGTGATTTTCCTCATGTCAGTCATCACTTCCAGGCTATATACACCTTGGCGCAGCAAAGGAACAAATGTGTGCTCTTTGGCACCTTGTTATAGGCATTCTGTTTCACAAACGCACCCTTTTGCAGATGCCTTAAGCAAACCATTTCCTTTTCTTCTGTGACCAAGAAGAAAAGAGAATAAGGATCTATATGAAGTTTTACCCAGAAATTTAACAGTTCAAGATAAAAAACCAATACCTCCCTGCAAATAATAATAATTTAAAAAAAAAAAAAAACCACTCCATTCAGTTGTTAGTGATTGCATGTAGTTCTATTTGAACTATATTCTTTGCGGCTTTTGTGTTTATGTTCAAATGTAGAAATGCCTTTACTGAGTCACCTTTGCAAACGATATTAACACTCTAAGGATCATCACAGTATATGACTAGCTAGATGTTAGAGCACCTGGGGATGTCATGCAAATTTTCTTGAGAAACTTTATCCGCACAATTTGGGTTTCAGAGATTGTATATTCTCATGTGCTAGCATCAGAACTTCCAGTATACAGTGAAAAGATTTATATTTAACTACACCATGCAGAATCTTTATTTGCAGCATGCTATCTGCCACTGTTCCACAATTACATAAATTCAGCTGGAGAATGATATTCATTAAAATTTATATTCTGGGAGAATGTGAATCAGCTTTCAGTCACTGACATGAGGAGGAGCTTAAGTAAATAACTGCAAACCCATCAGCAAGAACATCTGGTTGATTGCAGCACTTCAGTCTTTTTGAAAACCTATAGTTCAACTATAATCCAATTTTTGTTTACGTGAGCATTTATTTTAAGGAATATTTATGTACAGAATGTTGCTTAAAGAATTTCCTTGTTTCGTATTGTTATAAATTGGCATTTAACAGTAGCTTCATTATGAATCTGAATGCTTTTGTATTGCTCTCTGTGAAGATAAGAGCAAAAAGGATTGATTTTGAGACTGATTGATAGCAATGTCATCAGCACAAAATATAAGTTCTTGTCCGCATTGCCCTCCATTTTATCTGCATATGCATAAACACAGTCATTCATGGAGGTATTTTAGACACTTTCTTTTTCATTTGTCCCATTTTAATCAATGCAGGCAGTTGGCTAGGCCCCGCACCAGATGATCAGTAAGAACTGTTCTATGAAAATAAATGTGGGCAGTGCTCTTTCTTACTGCAAATATTCAAAATCAGTTACCTCTGAACTGTTACTCCTGCAGAAGTACAAAACTCATTAGGCATCGTACACGTACCTCGTTGATGCATATGCCCAGAAAAACAAAACATTATTGTAGTCATTATTATAATGAAGTGCCAGGTGCACAATTCATAACATTTACGGACTTCTGTGTCTCCTTTCCACAGATAGGGAAAATTACATTCATTTTAGAGAATGCTTCCATTTTCCAAAAAGAAGTTGTTTGATTGCCTGCCTTGTCATTTGAACAAATTTTGCTATCACAGTGCTTATATTGTACTGATAAATTCTAGATCTTTACCAACATTCAGTCCTCTACTGCTCATGATTCAAAAGTGATATTTCAAACCTTAACTACACAATAAAGAAGCAATGCTTCAATAGAAATAATGTACTTTATTATCCAAACAATGATATAATACCATTATAAATATCAGCACTTGCTCATTTCAGCCTCACAAAATGAAAGAAATAGATGACAGTAGAAATATCTTGTAAAGGAGAAATTCTGATACATATAAACTCTAATATGAAAACATGCTTAGATTTCTTTTTTTTTTTTTTATGGTTGCATTTTTAACCTAAAGATTTCTCTGTAATGAATAGACCAGTGGTTTCAGTTTGTGATTATAAAGGTCCTGCCACAAGAAGGGGAAAGGCAGCTTGATCATTTCAACACAAGCTGTAGGTCTGACTAGGATGCACACAGATGTATTTCAATACATCTTTCTTTAGCAAGACTTGCCTCCCCTGGCAAAGTGAAAAATGAATTATGTTCAGAAGATCTCACTTCTGGCCCACGCTGGGCAGCCTAGACCTAATGCTCAGCCCATGCCAAGGGTTAGAGTTAGGGTTAAGAATGATATGAGCAAAGCCTATAGCAGCGCAGAAGCAAGGTGAAAGGACAAGTGATGAAGGAGGCTGCACATGGTCATTCCTTTGGGTTGTGGCTAGGCATCTCAGGTACAGCTTATCCCATTCCTCTGCTTATGTTAATGGAAGGCAATTTTGGAGAGATGGGCAACAAAAATCAAATAGACTGTATAAATCGCAGCCACAAAACCTTGTGGTTTGAACTCCAGACAAGTACATTCACTTTTATACTAGCTGATAGAGCACTTCCTGCCCTGAAATTCATAGAATAATAGAATTGCTTGACTTGGATGGGACCTTTTTAAAGATTGTCTACTCCTACTACCCTGCAATGAACAAGGACATCTACCGCTGGATTCAGGTTGCTCAGAACCCATCCAGCCTGACCTTGAATGTCAAAGTCTCCCACCTGGAAGGACCCTAGAAATGGCTCACAAGGCAGATACATTTTCTGTCAATCAAGATGATGTATTTTTTCTAGTGTCACCATGCCTGGGTTGTTGTGAGAAGAGTAGAGGAAGCCATCAAGACACTAAAAATAATCTTAGGATATAGTATTATATATTTTAAAACCTGGGAAATACATGAATAATTTTCATCAAATCCTTCAAATTTTCATTGCTACAGTGCTGCAGTAGGCTGTGAAATATCTCTAATTTTTATATGTTGTGAAAATTCAGGAAATTCAAAAGAATTTTGGTAGACTGAGTCATGTTGATGATGTTCCACTGAATAATTCAGTTATGTGTCTCCTGTTCAAACTACAGATACCCTATACAACATTCAAACCAAATGTTTAATAAATCTTGCTGAGAACTTAAAGACTGAATGCTCTTTTACAACCATTTATTTCTACAAACTAGCAAAATATGATATATTTTGAGTAGTCAGTTGAATTGTAATCTGTTTATTATAAATCATTCAGTACCTATATAGATAGCACATTTTTGGGAGTCATACATTTTAAATTACTTTTTTTATTAAGACAGAAAATTTTGGGCCACTTAAACCACTCAGATGTAAATTCTGTCTTGCTTTATGAGAGATATCACTGGAGTCAGCTGTGAGTCAGCAGAGATTTTAACTTTGCAATGAATGTCAACATATTCTAAAATGTTTTCATTTTAATACAGCTGTTGTATCTGAGATGGCACGATTCTGATTATCATTTTACTTTAGCAGAGTGTGTAAACTTACATTATTGTTAGTTATGGTTGAAAATCCACTGCAAATTGACAGATGGGAGTGATTCATTATTATGGTATGTTAGAAAGCATTTTCTCCTAAAAGGACAATTTTGTCTTTTGAACTTTACAATTAATTGAGAAATTAACATATATTCTGTAGAAACAGATGTTTTAAACCAAATTCATTAGAGAAAGTGTCAAGCTGTGGCTTAGTGAACACACAAACGGCCCTTTGTCTCTCAATCTAGATGTATTTATTTCAGATTTATTTGCAGAAAATATTAAAACAAAATGGTTGACAAAAGCTCTGTTGCATTGCAATTCTCCTCACTTCATCACTTTTTCTAGTGCAGTGATTGATAAACAAAACAGAGTACCATTACTGAAATCAATTACCTGTCAAAAGCATACAATAAACTGCTCTATGCCAGTATTTTCTCAGAAGAGCTAAAGGTTGAATACAGCATGTTCTCAAAAATGAGGCTGCTCTAGCAAACAACGTAAGATATAGTGCCAGATTATGATTTCATATACACATTTCCAAATCTGAGTAATTTTATTGACTTGTAATTAACTGGGTTTGAATTGATGTATCAGTAGCTGGGATCTCAATTTTAATCGTTGCCTCCCTGAGGAAAATTACTTGGTGGAAAGTTGCCACAGCAGTAGGTGTGGCTGAATATATTTTTGCTGTAAAGATCATCACAGACAAAATATATTGAAAAGATTTTCATCAGGCCTAGTTAAAACCTGCCTGAAGCAGAGCAGATATGATATCTGAATATAATATTATTTTACTACTTGATTAACTTGACTATTTCTAAAGAATTAGGGAGTTGTATATTCTGTTCTAGCCAGCAAAACAATAGCTGTCGTATTGCCTTCCACGCTACTAACCCTAACCAGGTCAGGACCTAAAATAACTGCACGTATACAGCAATATGATTGAACAACAAAATGGTGTTTATTACACGTAAAACCTAGCTTATATACCCTATCTGCTTATCATCTACGCCCTTAAAGCATGTGCCATACATCAATCACAGAGCTGGGGAGGTCCTGCTGCGTCACATCCCAATGGAATGCCTCGCAGTCACCTACTATACTCCCCAGATAAAATTACATCATTCTATGCTACAGTGCATGATCCAATACAAAAACCTGTTGCATTAAAAAGCAAGTAAGTTCAACTCCTCACCTTGAAGGAAATAATTACTTTGCTATGTTTCCATTACTTTGCTGAGCATTGATTATTATATTAATTGGGTCTTGTCTCTGAGGTTTCATGGTAATAGACATTCCATTCAGGGGAAAAACATTTCTTCTGACTGAGATGCTAGTCATTATTATCGCACACCAGAACAAGCAGGACACTTTGTGTTTCTTTAAAGGGAAGAAAGCATGAATCTGTGAATGGATTCCCATGGAGATTCATGGCATTTGAAAACATTAATTGTTTTGCTTACAACCCCAGTAACAGAACTGATTTCACTGTAATTATCTCACCTTTGCAAGATTTGTATAATTTCAGATGTAACTTTTGAGGAGAAAATTGATATACAATTACAGCTGCAGACATTGTAGCCAATATAGCATCCTTCATAGAATCACAGAATTATAGAATTGCTCAGGTTGGGAAAGACCTTAAAGATCACTGAGTCCAACCAAAACCTGACCATACTACACTAACTAACAACCCTCTGCTAAATGATATCCCTGAGCACCACATCCAAACGGTTTTTAAACTCATCCAGGCATGGTGACTCAACCACCTCCCTGGAGAGCCTATTCTTGTGCTTGACTACTCTTTCTGTATAGAAGTGTTTCCTGATATCCAACCGAAACTTACCCTGGTAGGGTAAGTTGAGATAGCCTTAAGGCCATTTCCCCTCATCCTGTCACCTGTCCCCACTGAGTAGAGACTAACCCCCCTCTCACTGTAAGCACTTTTCAGGTATTGGAGCAATAAGGTCTCCCTTGAGCCTCCTTTTCCCCAGACTAAACAGCCCCAGTTCCTTCAGTCTCTCCTCATAGGACACATTCTCCAAGCCCTTCACAAGTCTTGTTGACCTTCTTTGGACCTGCTTCAGCACCTCAATGTCCCTTCTGTACTGAGGTGCCCAAAACTGAACACAGTGCTCAAGGTGAGGCCTCACCAATGATGAGTACAGAGGCAGGATTACTTCCCTAGTCCTGCTCACCACACCATTCCTGATATAAGCCAGGATGCCATTGGCCTTCTTGGCCACCTGGGCACACTGCTGGCTCATATTCAGCCAACTGTCCATCAGTACACCAAGGTCCCTTCCCATCAGGAACCTTTCCAGCCACTCTTCCCCAAGCCTGTAGGGTTGCCTGGGATTGTTGTGACCAAAATGCAGGACCCAACACTTGGCCATACTGAAACTACTGAAGTTTACCTTGGCCAATTGATCCAGTCTGTCCAGGTCCCTCTGTAGTGCCCTTCTCCCCTCAGGCAGATCAACACTTCCTCCCGATTTGGTCTGCAAACTTACTGAGGGTGCACTCAATCCTCTCAATCCCCTCATCAAGATTGTTAATAAAGATGTTAAACAAAAGATGCCCAGTACTGAGCTTTGGGAGACACCGCTCGTGACTGGCAGCCAACTGGATTTAACTCCATTGAGCACAACTCTTTGGGCCCAGCCATCCAGACAGTGTTTCACCCAGCGGAGTGTATGGCCATTCACACCGTGGGCAGCCAGCTTCTCCATGAGAATGTTATGGGGGACATTGTCAAAGAATCTGCTACTTTGCAGTTTTCAGATATCAGCCCTCTTGATCTCAGCCAAAACTGTCCTATGCAGTTTCAAGTATGCAGATCTGTTTTATAGGGAGACTGTATTTTCTTCAGAGAAATGATCATGAAACTTCCACAGGGAAACTTCCAAACTTCCACAGTGTTGAGAGTTCTATTTATTCTCTTTACATTTAGCACCTACAAAATCAGCACTTGAAGATGAATGATGAATATCACTATATTTAAGCAAGAAAGCATTTTGGAATAATTTAGTTTGGCTGGACACAAAAATAATCATAAAAGAAATTTCCACACAGTGAAGAAATATGCTGTTGTTTGCAGCAGTTTCCTTTACTATGTACAGCTGTGCAGGATAAAATATCTCAAATTACGTAGGGGAAATGTGTGAAACCATACTGAAACAAACAGGGACCCCATCCATTACTCACAAAGAAAGATTTTGTCCACTCCATCTGACAGACAATGGAAAAGCAGCCTTTCTTATTTCAGCTGCAGAGCAGAGTTGTGTTTACTTATTACCTCTTCACTGAAAATGAGCAAGGAAATGAAAGTAAATGAAAACTTGTTAAAATTGTCATTGTCAAATGGAAGTGCCAAAAACCCCTTTTGATAGAACAAGCTCACAATTTATTCACAAATTCATTTTGTAATCCTTGTGTGAAGATGCTGTATAATCACCATTTTAATTCTGTCAGAAATTCTATACAATGTATGATATTCTACTTGCTCTTATTTCTTTCTAAGTGTTGGTGTAATTTTATTGATTTCCTGCTGTGTAATCTTTGGGGTTTTGGAATTTTTTCATGTGATAAAAATGACTCACTATAAATTCTTTGTTTTGGAGAACAGCTTAATCTTTAAATAGATATATTCATGTAAATTACAAGAATGGCAATTTTTCATCATTCAAACAGAGATAGAAATACGCATTCAAGGAATGTGCAAATCTGTTGAAATAATTTAGGCTTGAAATCATGTCTGTAAAATGGAACTTTCCCAGTGAGTCAATGAAATTTTCCACAACTGATTTAAACAAAAACACTTGTAACACTCAGAACTTTTGTTATTGTATCTATAAATGCACAAGTAATAGCAAATAATTATTGCAGGTGCTAGTTGATGGCTGATGGTCACCTGCTCCTTACCTTCTAGTAAAGCAATTTCCTTCAGCATATGCTGTGCTCTGGTGGTTTGTCCAGCCTTGCTTGGCTGGACAGATATCTTGGCCAGCCTCTTTACAGTAATTGTTATGTTTAAATGTATGCTGTTTGGATACTGTTTGCCAGTGATAACTGTTTAACTTAGCAGGCCTGGATATAGGCAGACAATAAATATTAAAAGAAATATATGAGCAGAACTAATGGATGATCAATTATGAAAAGGGTGGGCTGGGGAGAAGAGGAGGCCTGTTTGCATGGCATTAGCTTTAAAGAAATCAGGAAATACCACTCTGACCAAAGTCAACTTACAGAACAACCATAGCTGCCTACGATACCCAATTACATTTTATGACTTACTCCACCTAGTTTTTGGAAAGTATTCACAGTGTGTGACTTTTCATTTAAGGGTCTGATGATCCTCCTGATGGATAATTCATTTCTCAAACTCCTGAAAAACATATAGGAAACAATTATTTAATTCACAGTAAATCTTGTTAAAAATTGAAGTCTCATCACAATCTGTTTCTTTTTATTTGTGAGCAGCAGGAAGCTGTTTTTATCATGGAAATGAGGAAAGACAATTAAAAGGAAATATGTCTGTGAACAACTTAAGTAACAGCGCACATCATAGAGAGACAGCACAAATCTACTTTGTGTTCACTGAAGTTCAAGTCCAGCTGCAGGATGAAGATTAACTGAAAAAAAAAGCATAATCCTATGGTTACCTTTGGTTATCTATGGTACTTTTACATCTCTGAAGACTGTTCAACATTTCAGGCACTGTGTTTTGCAGATCCAACATTCATGCAGTAGAACAGAAGGCAATCTCTTCTAGTTTGATATGATCAAGGAATTTTTGCAGTTGTATCTTGCATGTTTTATTAAGCAAAAGTGTTTTTGTTTAATTTCATAACTGATCAGAAAAAAAGGTGCCAGAGGCCAGATGTTTTTAACATAGAGCTTAATAAGTTAAAATAGAGTAGTAAAGTAAAAACATACAGTGAAGAAAATACAGATGTGGAATAGTTTTACAACTAGCAGTTAAGAAAAACTCCTCCTTCTAATAAACAAACAGAAAACTCCAAACAATATTAATATTAAAAACATTTCAGGAAATAACTCTCATTAGAGCTGAAAACTGGCTGTTTGCACATGCCCAGGTACTGAGACCTCTGCAGTAATTCAACACCTTCATTGATTCTTCGTGCACAGGAAGACCATCTAAAATCTTCTGGTATAAAACAATGAAGCATACCATGGTGTATAGCATGTAAACTCACTTCTTATCTTTGTAGTGTATGTAGAGGTCAAATGAAAGCTTCATGTAGATTGAAAACTCATCTGTGTATGATAAGTCAAGGCACTGTTGGTCATTTCTATAAATCATTTGCATGAGGTGATCCATTGGTCATTTTCCCCTCACCTCTATTTAAAACTAGCTACTTGTTTTTAATTTGTAATCTATACATCTCCTTTCCTTTTGACATAAGAAATACAATTTTTTGTTTGTTTCCATCATACTATCTACAATCTACCATTGCATTTATCTAGTGATTGTAATTTTCTAACATGAGAGACATTATGCAAGATTCAAATATATCTGAAGGGAAAGATGACTAGGTGGAGGTCATGAAGAAAGCAGGGATGATAAATGGTTATTTCATCTCTATGTCAGAGTCAATAATGCACTTAATGTCACTCTGCCATCTCAGAATGCAGGCTAAGTGTAATAATATATGAATGAAATACAGGAAAAAAAGAAACTTTTAAGGTATACACTTTGGTTAGACATTCAGCCTTGAGCTCTTGGGTTAACAACAGTATATCCAAAGAAAATCAATGCAGGTAGCATCTGTTCTTACTTTCCTAAACAAATTATTCACAAACTTTTGGATTCCCTCAGACTTTTTCCTTTGGTAGTGGGAGAAAGCCTGCATCTTCCCACTCTTTTTCCAACTCTTCTGAAAGATCCAGAGTCAATCTGCCTCTGCCTGTCTCTGTGAGCCATACTGGTGAGGGCTCTTTCTTCCTTGTATATGTCTTTTCCTCCTTCCCTCTTCCTTTTCACCTTTTTCTCATCTCTCTCCTTGTTAGCTAATGCCAGAACCAGTTTAGTAGCCTCTCACTTCATCAGAATTTGCCAACACCTGCAAAAAGTGATATTTGAGGTTAAGTATGCATTAGCAAGTAGTGCAGACCAACAAAAGAAGACATGTAGAGAGAAAGATTTAGTGCTGAGGTATGGATGTCTAAGCTAGACACATTGTGGTCTGTTAGTTGTTGGTTGTTTTTTGGTTTTTTTTTAAATTTGGATTAGGACTAATCTGGTTGGTGGATTTAGCACCTGTGGCAGCAGTATTCAAGGTTGCTTGTGGAGCATCCACTCAGTTCCTGCCTTCTACAAAGTGAACCAAAGATTGCTATCTAAGAATATTTGAAGATTTACATGAAAAGTGGCTGCCTGATCCAAATTCACTCTAGAATGAATAAGGGATTTTCATGATTTTGATGTACTCAGGAGAGGAAGTATGAAATGCTGAGACAGCTGTGGCCAAACTTCCATGAAAGCCAATATATCACTTGGGGGATTCTGTGGAGTATGAATAAATAACTCAGTATGCCCTGTACTGATGGAAATAAATGTATCACATTGTGCTAGCATATGGTTGTAGGATAATAAAGCCATGTTTATAAAGATAGAGCTGTCTAATTAGATTAGAAAGGAAGTAAATGTCATACAGTACATTATAGTTCTCAATTTTATAACCTTTGGTACTACCAGAAAATAAGGAAAAATTTGTGGAAGTGATTCCTAACTAGGCAGCATCACTAGCAGTGGTGAAAAAAACAACTGAGAGTGCAGCTCCTTTCCACCTGTTTTTCAACATTCATTTTCAAATCTCTTTCAGGTAACACTGGCCGCGATCCTAGTGGACTGACAGGTAGGAAAATACTGAGATTAAACTGGATTAAAGCTGCTGAATTCATCTAATTATCATTGTCATGCTCTAGGATAGACAGAATTATTTGCAGAATTACAAATTTGGGCTGACAGTGAAGATTTTTCTAGTACTGTCTACAGACTAAATGGGAGGGGAAGATTTTCTAAAGGCTGTGCTTGGCCTTGTTTTATCCTTAGAACGCTCTTCACATGTTTTCTTATGTTATTGATGCCCTACTTATATAATCTCTGATGGTGCTATCTTCATGCACTTCAGGTGTCATCTAATCCCACAGAAACCAATCTGTACAGGTTTTGAATGTTTAGCTTAAGTGTTGGTTGTAGAATTTCCTTTTGAAACAAACATTTGGTATTGAGTGTGCCCCGGTTTTGAATTAAGACCTTACGGAAAAACTGAAGTAAAATATTTGTTATTGACTGCTTCATAAAAACCCTGTGTTCCTCACATCCACAGGGTTTGACATTTTACTCATTAGCAAATTCCATTTCAGGTTTAGGGTATAATTGAATTGGAACAATTCTATTGACTTCAGTTAAAGCATTATCAGACTCATTTTCTGATGTGAAAAGAAAAATAAACAAGATGGCTTTGGAAACTGCTAACATTTACATGATGTGGTCATTTTAAAGCCCTTGTCTTATTGTAAAAAAAAAAAAAAAAAAAAAAACCAAAAACCAAACCAAACAAAACAAAAAAAATACCCTTCTGTAAAACAGATATAAAATAGCCCCAAGAGGCAGTTCCAGAATTCTGTCTCATCTTTTAATTTTTGATAAACTACTAACACCTGATTTGTCAAACATGTTGCCTGAAACCTCTGTTATTTAGATTCAATCTTTAAATCTTTCACTTTTCTGGGCTATGAGACTGAGCTCTTGAAAATGCAGCATGGTTATTTTAAGACATACTGATCTGACATAATGGTATTCAGCATCATCCCTGTGTGCCATGTATGGGATAATGAGTCAGATCACTGCTGAACAATGATTGACACCAAAGGTAAGTCAGTGCTTGGCATCCTACTGCATAAAATTCTCATCAGTCACCTGTAACAGCAAGTCTATCTAAGCTCCCTGTTTTTTGTCTGCTCTGTTAGGATTCTAGGCCTAAATAGTCTCTAGAACACGTGGTCCACATGGGTTCAGACCTACTTAATTGAAGCTCAATTAGCATTGCTTCTTTCTGCAGCTGTGCAGAGGCTCAGTGAGTGAACCTGGGCTCTCATCTGACAGGGCCCTAGCGAACTGGAAGTTTTCTATACTTACCATGCATCACATTGTCTTCAAGAAAACAGGGTGAAAAGCAGGAAAATGTTTCCTCCTATCTTGTCTCAAGAATGAAAAGAGGATTTCATCTGCAGATTTGATCAAATGTAATTAAAACCCCAACAGGTTCTTTGTGCTTGTGTGGTTTTACTCTTGTAGTCTTGTTGTTTGTGTACCTTGTTTTGAGCTGGTCTGAGTGGCTCTGTGACAGCATTTTAAAATGCACAGAAACACAGTTTGGTGAAATAGGAGGATATCTGTTGCAGTAATATCTACGGATATTAAGTCATTCTTCAAATGCTATGAATGAAATGAAGGGGAAACAGATTTCACAGTGACAGTCATAGACTTTTTTTCCTTTCTATCCTGCAGTTTAATTAAAATGGTTATGAATCAGTTGAACAGTGCAGTAGTGGTTTCTAAATCCCCACCCAAAACTTTTGCTTGATGCACGTTTCTCTCATATATTCTTTTCTTGTTGTTGTTGTTGAGTTGAGTTGATCTTACTCTGATGATTTTATGGTCTGCATAAATTTATTTTCTTTCTCATAAGTAAATAATTCTACTAAGTGTGGTTTGCAGTCAGATATAGTTACAAAACCATTTTAGTATTTTCCCGTTGTCTTACTTTATCTCTAATCTGAATTAGTTAATCTGAAATAAACAAACTCAAACACTGCAAACCAAGATGTTTCAGTACCTTTAAAATATTTGAAGATAAATATAGTAAGTGGTACTTTTAGTCTTTACTTAACATTTTTAAATATCACCTTGTAAGAATAAGCCCTTGGTCTGCTTCTAGATTTTCTGGGTGCATATGTGATGAAGGAAGATTTATTGGTTTTTTTGAGACTGAAAAATTTACCTGAAAAGTCCTAGATCTCCACGCTTTTATGAGCTGATAACTAACTGAAGGTTACTCTGTACTCTAAGGGATGGGGAGAAACAGATCTGTGAGATATGTAACAAGAATTGTCATAGCCAGCCTGACCGATGAACAGAGATCCTTCATTTCTTAGAGGCCGGGTTCTTGAGGGCAAAATGGATCCTCTCAGGTGAAAAACTGACCAAAGGATCAACAGGTGACTTACTGAGCAGAAGCCATGATGGTCCTGGCATGAACTACAGATATAGAGCTGAAAAGGCTTGTTCAGAACAGATAGAAATTTCAGGCTAAATTCCAGATGTTGTACAGATTAATCCGAACGTCTGTTTTAATGAAGAATCTTGGTTCAGGTGAGTGAGCTGCACAGAGTGTTTCCTTCTGGTATCATTTCAGAAGTCTCCCTTGCCATTCCATTAACGACAAAACAATACAACTCCCACAGTGTTGGAAGAGCAGGAGCTTTGTTAGAGTGAGAATGCTTTGGGTGTTCAGTATTTCAGATTTTTGTGATAGCATGCTTTCTGTTTTGTTTTCTGTTCAGTCTTCCTTACAATTCTATCAAGCTTTTCCTTTGTTCATCTTTATTTGTTCTTTGTTGTCCCTTGTGAGGGCTTTTTACCCTCATTTTTATCATTAGGTCTATTTCTGTTTAATATCCTAATTTCCTAGTTACTAAAATCTGATACAGAACCTTCTTTAATGATGTATAACTCCTACAGACTATTGGTTTTACAGTAGCAGTAATCCCAGTGAAATTGATTTGTTACAGCAGTTATAGGTAATTTAGATCTGCTACCAAACCTGCTAAGTCCTGTCAGTATCTCTTGTAACTGTTTCATGAAATCCTTAATTATAAACAATAATTTTAAAAGAGAACATGCTTCAGTGATGATAAAGAATGACTGTATTCTAATACTGTATAATCAATGCAAGGGCAGGTAGGGTAGTTAAGTGCTGCTTGATCCTCCAAGTGGTCTTTATGATTTGTCATTGAGATGAGAAGTTAATCATAATTTTCAATTGGCTTTTGTAGTGAAAATGTAAGTCATAGCTTGAAACAGTGATTGAGCACCTGGTAGGAAGGCAGAGCCAACCCATGGGAGTTCAGCTACATGTAGTGCACCTGAGTGACTGGAGGAGGTGGTGCCAGGATCCACCCCTTCCCAGGCCTCATTTAAGGTCTGGCAGTGGAGGCAAGGATCTCTCTGGTTTTTGTATACCTAAGGTCTTCTGAAGGTAAGTAGCTTCTTTCCTTTGTTTCTGTGCCTATTGCTGTTGTGTTTGAGCAAATTCTCACTTGCTGTAGCCTGGATCTTGCTGCTGTGCTGTCAGTTCTTATGTTTTCTATCACATTACACCATGGAAGGCTTAGTGCTCTGTAGGTCTCCCTAGGCAAGTGTTGGAAATTATTTTTTCTTTGTAAGAAACTGCGTGTATTCTGAGATGTTCTTCATTGGGTTCCTGCAAAACACAAAGCTGGCCATAAACAGGCATAGAGCATGGGGTAGAACAGCCCATTTATCCTGAGAACTGAGATTGCAACCCTTCTTTAGGTATACTGGCCATATCTGATGAGTTGACTTGGTCTTGTCACAGAAATGGAATAAAAAATGAAAAGTTCTCATTTTTATTTGCATTACATGCATGTTGTTTGCCTACTGTGATCACCTGAATATAGCTGTTACAAAGCTCTTGGAACTCAAGTACCATCAGTGCTTGGTGATCACTTAGCAAGAAGTCTGACTGGATGACTCCTGTGAGGTGTGATCTCTGGGGAACTACAGAAAGACATAACTGTGTATTCTCAGGCAGAATCAGATGTACCATCCTGTGCTGAGCTCCTATCAGAATAGTAAAGAAAAGAGGGGAAGAAGCAATAGCACAAATAATTACATTCCTGTTTTGCTTTCACTTTCCACTGCAACACGTGGGCTAGGTGGAGGAAAGTGAGCAGCCATTCCTAACAGCTCCTGATTCTGGCCTTCCCTCAGTTACTTTAGTAATGGTTAGATGAGAAAAAAAATCAGTGTTCTGTTATCCTTGATGATGGGTTGGCATGTCATTAAACAGAGTTCTCACCCCAAACATTAATGGTCTGGGATGACAGGAAGTAAACAGAAGGGAAAAAAAGCATAGCTTTTTTTCTGAAGAGGCTGCAGCAATGAGAGAGAGCACGGGAGTTCATAGATATTTTATTGAAATATTGAAATATATGCAGGAGCATGAAACTCAGGGATGTAATTCCTCTAATTACTATAAATTAGTTGCAACTATGTTCAGAAATATTACTAGTAATTTTAAAAAAGCTTTTAAATGAAAAAAAGTTTAAAGCAAAGCATTGTATGAATCAAACTTAATGGTTTTGTTCACTGTATTGTAATTGGGTGACCTTCTACAGGAAGGACTTTTGTATATAGCCCATTCCATAAGCTTTATAAATGCAAGGCAGCAGAACAGTAAAAACTTGATGAGGCATTCCTTCGTCTCAATTTTGCTGAGCAGAAAAAGGATTCTCAGTAATGAGTCACAACAACGGCTCTGTAGCCAACATCCTAAGAGAGAATAGATCTATTTTCAGTGCTGGTTAGGGAAGATTAATTCAAGCTAAATGAGATAAAAAGATCACAGACTTCCAATGCAGTTAAAATTGAACCTGACTAGCACCAGATATCACCAGTTAAAGTGAGTACAGGGTATGTTCAGCATCATGAGATACAGTGGGGAAGCTTTACTGTAAAGCTTATTCATAAACTTTAGGGCTTTTCAGGCATTGGATGAATGGGATTTTGTTGTCTGAATTCAGTTCTTAGGCTGGGCAAGGGAAAGTGTTCAGATACCAAAATTGAAACCAGAAGCTGAAAATATACCAGTAAGACCAGACTGAGTTCCTGCAGTCACACTGTGGCATCTAAAAACTCAATCTGTTGTTGCTATCCAAAACATTATTAAAACTATACAGATATGCAAATGTCCAGATCTGCCTGTTGCTTTGGTCCAACAGTCAGCTCAGTGCTGAGACCAGCATCTTTCCACAGCTGAATTGTTCCCTATCCCTGTCTCTTGAGATCACTGGGCACTGGACATAGATGTCATCTCAACAAAATGAGGCAAAAAACAAATATGCACTGATAAGATTGAATTTCCTCAGAGAAGGCAACCAGCTTCAGAATGCAGCCAAACACAAAAAGAAATCTTGCCCAAATGGAAATCCTCAATCTTGAGCTTACTGTGAACTGTCATCATGTAACAAGGTGTCCACCTGGATATCTGCTACTGCACATGAAGCAAGTTTCCTCTCAGATTGTTCACCTAGCTTTAAAAATGCTTGGAAGGAGATAGCTGGTTTCTTCTGTAATCTGGATTCATTTCATCACGATCAATAGAAAAGAACCTATGAAGGGGGCAGTTTACTTTACTTAGAATGCAAAGCCTTCTCTCTTCTGCATATTAATATGTTTCATCTTGTAAGATAGATAAGCATTCAACACAAATGTGAGTTTGCATCCATCTACATGTTCTTATCGTTCTTTATATAGGCCCTGTGTTCAGCTTTGGATTTTTCAGTTGCTGCTGTTTATATTTGCAACATACCTTTACATACAACAACAACCATGGTATATTTAGACATGCAAAAACGAAATTGAAAACACCTGAAGAAACCTTTAAACAGTTCTGACAGCAAAAACTTAAACATATTATTTTAATAAGTCCCCTGTTTTTACTATGATTGAGAGTATGAACATAAGCCATATTTAAATTAATTCCACCAGTGAGGCTGAAATCTGGAAATGATACAACTGCATTAGTATTTGTCATTGCTTGCAGAAAGTGTGGTGTTTGTAAAGTATTCAAGGAATATTGTGTGTCTTCACTAAACAAACCTTAATGTACAGTTATCCTTTTGTTGCATCCATTTAGGAACTTTATTAATGTAGTAAAAGAGTTGCTGAATGGCATAAATGCATCAATTATGTGTCAGTGTTAGGTCTTATTGGATCTCCACTGTAAAACACAGGAGAATGCCTCCTTTTCATCTTTGCTTCATTGTTAAGACGTTTAAAAAAAAAAAAAAAAAAAAAAAAGAAAAACTTAGCATAACTTCTAGTAGGCCTGTTTATAAATAGAACGGATGATACTCTCACCAATGATAACACAAGTCTTTCTTTCTTTCTTTCACACAAAAGTAATAAAAAAAAAAAAAAAAAAAAAAAAAAAAAAAAAAAAAAAAAAACCACCACCACCCTGTTCTATCTGCATGAGAGAGAACTTTCCCAGCCATGTTCTGTAAGGGGAAAATCTCCATCAGTATACTGCAGATTGAAAGGCAAAAGGAGATGAACTCAGAAAATGGAAAGAAGTAACTGCATTGTGCCTTGTGCCCCTTCATCCTTTGGCTGTCAGTCTAGAGCTGAAAAGTTTAAAACATTCATCAGCTACAGCTTTCATGCTAGCAGGCAGAAAATAGATGTCCTCAGAGTCAGCCAAATCTTAAGGCTTTAGAGATAAGGACCACTACGTTGAAGTAAAACCAGGCTCCACTGGGTGGCCAATGTACAATTAAGAAATTAGTATGATGTTTTTCATCTCTTTGTTCTGGCAAGCTACTGCATTTTGAATTAGCTGCAGCTTCCAGGCAGCCCACAAGCTTAGTCCTAGTAGGCATCACCTCTCCCTGTGACAAAGATGTCACCATTGATCCCAGTATGGTATCTTGCATCTTGGGAGAAAGGCCGCAGCCTTTTAGTCTGCCCAAATAGTAGAAGGCATTTCTGAATACAGTTGCTATGGGGATACAGAAGCAAAAATGAATCAAATCACCTTGAAAATTAGATCACTGAAGAAACATAAAATGTTCTGAAGCTTGAAATATCACCCAGTGGTGTTAAATCTTCACAGCTGTGCTATTATTTCAATATCTGACAAACCGTTTCTCAAATATCAGGAAGTAATGTAAAAGACAGAAGCAGCAGCATCTTGTTGCTAAGATGGCATTCATTGTATTTTTCTGAGAAGTGCAAATAATAATAAGGCTCCTGTAAAAACAAAATGGAATGGGATGAGGAAAACTTTATTTGGGAAAAGGAATTATACAGGCACATATATTCTTCTCGTCCTTGTCTGATTAGACCTTATGAGTATAAGGAGAGTAAAGTGCTATGGTCTGGTTATACTGAAAGCATACAAAGAGTAATTGTGATCCTCAAGGGAAAATCTTCTCTCCAGTACTCCCTATGAACTTCGTTTATCTTCAGATGTCTATGCATTATCTGTTTATGCAATGCACCTGAGGAGAAGATCATCTAATGACTTAGTCTCTACTCTCATATATTCAAGAAGGTATTGAGTAACCTGGGATTTTCTGTGTTCCTTCATATGCCTGGACCTAAACTGCTCTGTAAGAAACGAGAGCTTAGTTTCTCAGTGAAGTGCTTGAGACCAACAGAGCTTTGAGGAATTCAAGATAGTTGTTCAACTGCCTTGGACAACAAAAAGTGAGGCATGTGGAATGAAAGAAAAGAATTCCCAGAAACCAGTGAGCTGAGAAAGAAACACTGAGGTTGCCAGCCAGGGATTCTCAGAACCAATGTAGGCAGCCTCTGGAAGGTAGATATGCATTGACTCCCAGGCCTGTGGGATGTACCTGTTGCTGCTCAAGCACCACATGCTCAAGTCTTTACCTGGGAGGAGAGAATCCCCTTTCCAATTGCGATCCTCCCCAGAATACCCCATTTCACAGGGCTTAAAATGTTCAAATTCAGTCCTGGTCCTACCTTATAGTCAGAGACCAGAAAACATGTTGAAGTTATCCCAGCTACTTCAGATGAGGAAAAAGAGAAGACTGACACTGTATGTGGTAGCTAGGGTAGGAACCTAAAGAAAGTCAAGTTCTCTGTCACCATCTTAATGAATCTTTGATAGTTTTGCAGAAACTATTTTTTTCCACCTCAAGCTCTGAGAGAGGAAACTTAAAAATCTGGTAAGAGTGTAACTTAGTAAAAACAACCTGTGCTGTCCTCATTAACAATGAAGAGAATCAGCAAATATATTAGTGTAGATTCAGATGGTTATGTTGTTTCTGGAAAGATGTCTCAAGGTCCAACTCACATAGCCTTTCACAGGAGCAACTGGCATTGTCACTGAGGTGGGGCAGAGATTCCTAGGAGTGGCACATGCTGTGTGCTGTGGAGCAGTTCCCTCCTCAACTCCTATGTTCTTCACACTTTTTCCACTCTTGGAAGATTTTACCAAAAAAAAAAAAAAAAAAAAGCAAAAAAAAAAACTCAGTAGGACACCACAGATTTCCTCTTTCTTGATCCATCCAAGTCAGTCTCCTGTCAAAAAGTCATTGTGGATCAGAAATGATGTTTAGTTTTCAGTATCTATTCTCCTGTGCACTCATAGCAGCACAAGATTGCTAGTTTGGTTCCAGCACCCTTGCGGTTTTTCAACAAGATCAGGAAATGAAGACAAAATATGTACTCGGTGATTTGGGGCTTTTGGTTGTGTTTGTTTGTTTAGGGAATGTGGTTTAATGAGTCAGTTTAATTCCTTAAATCATTGCTGAAATGAATGTTGGTCTGGGAAAGATTCTGACGATCTGTGCTCCTGAGATGCTACAGCAAATCTCAGAGTCCCAGTTTCTCAGTAGATGATAAAAACCAGTGCTGTTCCCAGGAGTGGAGAGCATCTTGGGGAATCTAAAGTAGCTTTGTGGCCAAAAGCATCCATGAACTAATGTAGCTTCTGTTACCTTAGAGATATATATAGAGTATGAAATATATACATATATATTTCATATATATATATCATATATAGAGAGAGAGTATGAAATACTCCAACCAATTAAGCAAATGTTAGATTTTTCCAAACCAAAGTGCTTCCAGAAATCTATACCTGTGACAAATTAGGGAGAAGAAAAAAAAAAAACGAAAACCAAAAACCAACAACAAAAAACCACCTCATGTGTTTGGCTTCCAAATACACTATGCTTTCTACACTTCTGCTAGTGCAAGGGATTCCTTTGAAATGGGAATTCAGACTACACAGCTGTTTTGAATGCTGGAGTCTACCTACCTTTACACTATCACGAGTGTTAACGTTTTACAGGAGTGTTAATATGACAAAAACCAGTGCTACAAGCCACACAGGACAAGAGAAAGCTTTTTGCATTATCCTACTGGCCCTAAGCTCCTGGAGTCAGTTAAATAGTTTTCAGCCACTGTTGTTTTCTCTCTAAGCAACAACTTTGTCAGTATTTTGAAAGGGAAAAAAAGGCTTTGGGTATAAGCAAGAAAACCTTGATGTGTATTTGTGAGCAGAATTTGTCCTTTTCAATCACAGCCATAGCAGCATTGTACTTTGAAGCTTTTAAACATTAACCAAGAATAAAGAACATTTTCTGCTGTTGGGGCACTTGTGTTACATAATCAAGGTCTCTTAGCAGTTGAGAGGATTATCCTGGTTCTCTCTTTCATCTGCCTCTAGTTTTCCAGGGAAAGTATTATCACATACAGGCTCCAAGTCCATAGCTGGTGGTTTGCCTTTCCCTCGAGTACTGGGCATGTGATGTGCTTATGTTCAGCTTTTTGCCTTTTTCTGAGTATTATGTACAGATCACATAGCAATCTATAAAAGCCAGGGAAAAAAAGTAGAAATCATAATCCTGTCTTGGATAGTCAGAGAGCAATGAGAACAAGCTGCTCCTAAGAGAGGTGAGCTGAGAGCAGGGGGAACCCAGGGTGAAACATAGCCAGGCAGGGCTCTCAGTGACCGGGGCTCAGTGGTTTAGCATTTGAATACAGCAGGCGGAGGCTGGTAACAGCATTCATCAACACCTCCAGGCATGGCAGACTGACTGGACTGGGATCAGATACCTTTACAGAACAGCAGCTTGATGCTGTTCCCAATTCTTCAGTTGTGTGAAAGGGGCAAAGGGAATAACACTCCTCTTTAGCTTTGTCATTTGTGAGCGGGCAGTACATGAGTTAGTGACAAAAATGTAACTCCTTGTCAGTGCTCTCCCCAAAGATTGTTATTGGCAAATGGTAGGATAAGCAAAATAATTTCTTAAACTTACAATTATCAGGAAGTGTGTGGCAGTTGTATTCATGCAAGTAGAGATATGCCAATATACTGATTAGTATAAGGAAATTCCTAATTTTGGATGAATTTAGACTGACTTATTAGTGGCTATTCCAGTCAAAAGAAGAACATGTGCATCTTAGAAGAGTAACGAAAGATAAATCTGCAAAACAAGGTTTCCTACTTCCTTGTTTGAAAAGAAGGTTAAGACTGGTTATTTAAAAATCTTTGACTGAAATCAGCCCGTCTGCAGAGTCCACTCACCAACATCATTCATTATTGAACGAGTAATGTTTTATGTTATCAGCTGAGGACAACAGAAAGGGAAATAATCCAGGTGTTTAAACCTCATCCCAGGAAACCTTGTACCTTTCTCTTTTCCCTTTGACACTGTTGTTGTTTTCCTCATCTAGTCATTAATGAGGAAATACATGTTTAGAGAGCATTTTCTTGAGATTTCATCTAACTTGTGCCTTTTCTATTGTTCTGTGGAGCTAATAGGTCATGTCTATTTGGAGAGGAGAATGAGGTCACTAAATGAATATTTGCGCTCATGAATTAATTCTGTTTCTCCATTTGAAAAATTCAGAGCCTGTACACTCTTGTCCTAATTTGCTTTGGAGCCCAACTTGGCTTTGCTACCAGGCTGAAGTATGAAAGATAGGCAGAAAGGTTATGGTTTGAAGAGGATCAGTTCTTTATATTAAAGATGCAAAAGTGAAATGGATACTGTCCCTGCTCTACACATGACATAAACACCAGTGATTTTACGGGGCATTAAGGCAGATGGAGGCATCCATCCATGAAAGGATAAACTAACCTTGCAAACCCAGTTTAAGAAATTCAGCTTGCTTTAAACTAAAATTTAATGCTTTGATTTTTATTTTCCACTATACAGTAATCATGAAAGTGATCGATAAGAGACAGCACAACAGATATTCTGGCATTCCACACTGAATCCATTACTCAAAAGGAGGCTGATGGTGATATGCTGCTGTTACAGTTGATGTTACTGGCAAAATTATCCTGGTGAAAATGGAAAAAGAAACAACAGGGAAGGAATGCTCAATTGTATCCAAAGATCTAGGTTTGCAGGAAACACTCCACAGAGGAGGGATCTCCAGAAAGAGATCCTTACCTAGTGGCAGTCAGCCCTTAAATGGGGTGTAGGAGAGGCGCAGCCAAGCTCTACCCCTTCTGGTCACATAGGTGAATCACCTTCACCTGTGCTCCCACAGCTGACTCAGTCCTTGCCTCAGGTGATCAGTCAGTGGTTCAGGCCATCACTCACCAGTTCCCATACACTCCACCCCGTCCAAGCATGAACCAATGATAGAGGCAGCTGGAGTGTGAGCCTTTCGTAATACAGAGATCCAAAGACACCACAATGCTTATACAGTTACCAGTTGCAATGCAGGTTGGCACAATTTAAGATGATTGATAGTCAGTGTGTGGTTGAGGTTTGTGTTCTCTCATAGGTCTGTGCTTGGTGATGTTACTGGAGGTATGCAGTTGTGTAGTACAGGTCCATCCTATGTTACATCAGTGTCACATAGGCCATCACCGGGTGTTGTGCTTGATCTCACAGCAACACTGGAACACTTAATTGTATTTTGCTCCTTCCAGTGATCCTAGAGACACATGGAGAGTAGTATAGATGTTTCAGGGGTACCAGGAGGGGAAGGTCTGCCCTCCAGGGCAAGATGCAGGCCATATTCCTATCCTGGGTCAATACTTGAGCTTGCACTGGGACATGCCCTGGCTGCCTTTACCACACCCTTTGGCCAGATGTCTGCAGCTGCATAACTATATCAGGCACCAAAGAGGGTGTCCTGATCTGCCACAGGGACATGATGGGGGTCCTATTATCACTCTATCCCCATTAAATTTAGTTGGATCTCTACAAATAATTGATGTTTTTGCACTCATGTCTACTAATGCCATAACCCTTTGTATGTTCTTTCAAGAACCAAAAAACTGTGAGTTCAACATAGGTCCTCTGGTCCTAGCTGGAGGCCCTAGGGGAACTATGATCACCTGCCATAAACTGTCCTATATCCAGGTCTTTTACCTCAGATGGCTCAGGCATCATAGCCTGGGGCACCTGTGGAGGCTTTTTCCTTCTATTAGAGACTGTAAGTCCTCTAAATTCCAAGTTCTTATTGGTATTTGTTGAATGTACTCCCACTTTTCTGGAAGTATTTTGAAATTTCCGATCATTCTGTAGTTGTTTCCATAATTGAAGTAAAACATGATTAGGCAGTTGATTGGTCTTGGGAAAGGCAACCCCTGCTCGTATGAGATCATTAGACATTTGTTTTCAAGACACCCATGTGGGGCCTGATCTGGGGTGCCTTGGGACAGCCTTCTTGGTCTTAACTGGGAGAACCTCAGCTTCTTCTATTACTTGAACATTACTCCTTGTTCTTAAGTGCTCTGTTTCCCCCAAATCCACTACCAGCTGAGCAGCTTGTTGGATAACAGCCTCTGAGGTCACTAGGGGGGTTCAATATGGAAACCAAAAGTTCCATAAAAGTGGGAAGTTGCCTGTTGTAAAATCAGGTCTCTCATTCCCTCCATAGATTTTGCCAGGTCTGGGCTCTCAAGAGTTTCCTCATATATTACTTCTCACATACCTAATTCATGAATTTAAGTCTGAAGGTCCTCCATGGAGGTCCATAAACCAGTGAGCAATGGAATGTCAGTCTTATTGGGCCAAGCCAGACAGCATGCTACCATCAACCAATCTGTCATTGAATAGCTCTCATTAGTAAATTGAAGGGCAGCATACAACTTCTGTCTAAGAGCAGGGTGAAAAGTAGTAGATGCCAGTTTGGAAGCTTCTGGCTCGTTTAGTATGACACTCTCTGCCCCCGAATCCCATGATCTCAGAAGCCAGGCTGATATTTTCTTTCTAGGCTTCTGTCAGAATTTTTGTACCAAATTCATTATTTCCCTAAGGATAAGCTGTTACATGTAGATGGGTTTGGGCAGGGGGCACCCCTGCTGGTCTATCTTTGTGTTTTTTGTTGTTGTTGTTTGTTGTTTTTGAGTTATTTTGGGACAGATCTTGAGGGGATCTATCACAGATAGAGCTTTGAGATCCAATTTGGAAGCCCTGTCTTCTGGATTGATCATTGATTCAGGAGCCTGGGTATCATTTAATGAAATTTTACAGACCTGCTTCATCGGGAAGTTTAGGTTTTACTTTTTTCCCCATCAGTATTCCAAGTTGCTCTAAGTTCTCAATCCAATCTTCTAATAGTTGATTTTCATTTACTAAAGTATTTGTTGTCATTTCAGCCTGATTTAAAGCATTTAACAGCAGTTATGCTATGGTAGAAGCAGCAAGCTGGCATTCTGTCGAGACTAATACATCTTTATCTAAGCCATGGAAATAATCCGCCCTGTGGAAAGGGGAAGAAATATTCCCAGTAACCAGCAGGGGACCCCATTTTTCAACTATATTTGTGAGTTCATAGTAAGGTGAGCCAGAAATCCTGGGATCAGTCCAGGAATGGTCTTATCTAGAGGGATAATGTTCTCCCCTTTGATCCATTTAAAGGCTTTGATCCATTTAAATTCCAAAGGAAAAACACTTTCTTTTAATATTTTAACCTGCCTGGCTCACCAAAGCCAGGTGTTACAGCTGCGCAGAGAGGCAGCTGTTGGTGTTACAGCTAGAAAGATTGTCCAGGTGAAAATGGGAAAAGAAACAATCAGGGGAGGAATGCATACCTGTATCCAACAATGTAGGCTTACATAAAAGAACTCCAGAGAGGAGTGATCACCAGGATGAGATCCATCCTTAGTGGCAGTGAGCCCTTAAATGGGGTATAGGAGAGGTGGAGTCAGGCTCCACCCCTTCCGGTCGCACAGGTGAATCACCTTCACCTGTGCTCCTGCAGCTGACTCAGTCCTTGCCTCAGGTGATCAATCAGTGGTTCAGGCTGTGACTCAACATTTCCCATACAGCTGCCAATCCACATATCAGTAGGCATAAATTACTGCAGAAATCAGACCTACTTAGAATCATGAAGTTATTAGATATGATTTATCATATGCTACTTTACTTAAAAACATAAAATGAAGAACTAACAAATATTACTGCTAGAATGTGCTATTCATCAGGTTTTTAATTCTGTGTTAAGTGAGGAAGCTAAGATTCATTTTGCAAAGTGATTGTGGTTTAGACTCTCAAGTAAGCAGCAAGCTGCCACCGCAGTCACTAGCAGAACCATGTAGGAGCGTGAAATTGGAACTGAGCAACCTTTTTTCCTTATTTCATCACCTCTCTGTGAAGAAAATGAACCCAGACCCAGTTCCCCATTGCTTGAGGCTGGGGGTATGTGAGGAGTCGGGAGCAGGCGCTGCCCCCCCCTTCCCCTCCTCTTTATGTAGTGAGGATGTATCAAGCAGTAGCCCAATATGTAGTATGAATCTTCCTGGGTGAGGAGTGCTGGTTGCCTCAACTTCGCCATTGAGTCCAGACAACGGCTGGCATGAATCTGTGCTGCACTGAGCTTCCACAAGGCTATTTACCTCAGTGCTGGGGTCAGCACTGAAAAAAATCTTAATTTTATGCCACCTCTTTAATTTGCCTGGACTGTATACCCTCCACCCATCATTTGTGTAGATTAAGGACAGGCTGAGTAGAAGCATGGAATCATTAAGGTTGAAAAAGACCTCTAAGATCATGTATAGTCCAACTGTCCATATACCAATGTTGCTCACTAAACTATATTTCTTAGTACCATCTCTACATGTATGTTGAACACTTCCAGGGGCAGTGATTCCCTCCCTGGGCAGTCCCAGTGTCCCATTACTCTTTCAGAGAAGTTTTTCCTAATATCCAGTCGGAACCTTTTAGTTCCTCAGTCTTCCACTAGTTTTCAAAGAGGAAGGAGAGGAGATATTGCTCAGAAATTTGTTATTCAAAGACCTCAGAGAGGTTCATGCACACTGGTCTGGTTCATGGACAGGAAGGACAACTTTCTTTGCCTCTGGCTCCCATTACTGCTTATTCTCTGGTGTAACTTGATCAAGTCCATATCCATCTACGCCTCAGACTAATTGTACACAGGGTTCTTTTTATTGTAGGTAGTCCTGAAAAGGGGGAAAAAGAAGAAATCCATCTGAACTGGTTGAAGGAATGGAGTGATGCATCCTTCAAACTTCTATTTGTGCTGGCATTTGAAGTGTCAAGTAGATTCTACTACTTCTACTTAATGCAGATGCTTTAGTTAGGCCACATTTTCAATGCCACTGGTATAGAACTTTTAATCACAAACAACTTGCATGGCTTTCAGTTCAGAGAACTGCAATTGCAGTCACAGAAAATCGCAATTTTTATCTTGCATCTAGGTTAGCCAAAAGCAATTCAAATAACCTTATGAAAATCAATGAAGAAGCCCTTTAAAGCAATAAAAAGCACTAACCATTCCAACATCTTGCAAAAAGTAATTTTCTTGGAGTTTTGAAGACCATGAAAATGGGGCTCTGGATTCTAAGTGCTATTTCACCCATGCCTCCATATTGGCAAAATATGAGTCTGAAATACTCCAAGCTCTTGAAAATCAAATCTATTTCTTCACAGTATGTACAACAATTTTGATTTGTTCTTCTTTTTGTGCTTCTCTAGATAACAATAAGACAGTCTTAGAGAACTTACAATTTCCAAAATCAATAAGATCTTCCACCTAAAGTACTTTATCTAATTGGAGTAGCTTCCATCTTTTCTGCAGTACTCATAAAGCTATTCAGCTAAGAAGGAAAGTAAGGCTATTTGAAGGAAGTACATTTTGAGGTAACAGCTTGTCCTCACTATCTTTTGTGGACAGTTCTGGCATGTCACTCAGATGTGCCCTCCCATGAGCTTGGGACACTCTGAGAGCTAGATTCCACTTTGTTTCTAAATGTGTAATTACAAAATAACAGGGGAAATTATCAAGAATTTTCTCTTTTATTACACTGTTTCATCAGCAAATTCAAAAGTCAAAAGAAAGTAAAAAATCAACCAGAAAAACATGCTGCTTTTTACAAGTGCCATATTTAACTGAAGCTTCATTACTCTCAAGCTTACAGCAGTAGCATGATGTTTACTCCATTATCAACAAATCCATTACTACAGGATAGGATTATCAAAAATATTTAGGAAATTCTTTTCAGCAGAATTCCAAGTGACTTCTCTGGGACTAGTTATCCCAAATATACCTGCTGTGCTGCAGCATGGCAGTTTAATATATGTCAGTACCTTTCTGAAGTAGACATATCGTGTGGTTGACATCTTGGATCTCTGCCGGTTTCAGCAGCTTTATAGTGAGGTGAGGTCTATAGATGCAGGGAAAGCAGAAGATAACAGGAGTGGTGGTTGGATAGAGGTAATGGGAAACGTAAAGCTTTGGTGCTTCAAAATGCCTTACAACATCTCTGTCACTAGCATATCTTAGAGCTAACATGACTAGTCAAGCCAGGAGTTCTGTTTGTAGAAAAGATGTTTTCCATTTTTCTTATATTCCTCAATAATCTGTCTCAATTAAGAGGATTGTTCGTGGTTTGAAATACTATGGCCCATTCTTCAAGATCAGCTTTCGTGACCATACCTTAAATAGGCCATGGACCAGACTTTCTTTTGATTCCATGACATAACTTTCATCAGTTTTGACACTTTTTTTTGGATAAATGTTTTCAAAGGATGCAATGACCTGAGAGCTGGAACTTACTGAAATCATTACCAGAGGTCTTCTTTGAAGACAGAGATAAATCTTGATAAACTCTGCATTCAAAACCAAGAACTAGTTTCTTGGGCAGGTGTGATGAGAGGCATGCACGCTGATACTGCTGCTGTTAAGAGAACATCAGAGAAACAGAGAATCACAGAATTGTAGAACATCAGAGAATATGAAGGATCCCACATGAAGTCATTTCAGTTCTTCATAGTTCTCCAATTTTGGTCAACATGACTTACAGTGGTCTTGAAGATATTCTAAATTAATGTAAAAAATTGAAAGACCTTATAACCTTGATCTCACAAAATCAATTACAAAACAATTGTGATTTGTCCAGTGGATAGGCAAGTAAAAGCACATCAGACTTCTACAGTGAGGATAAAATGTAAGCAAGTTACATACCTAAAAGTTAAATCCAGATCGCCTAGCTTCAGTACCATAATGATGATGCTACTTTCTGCACAGGTCAGTTAAAACCAGCAACTGAGCCTAATCATTGTTAATTTCACTGGAAATTAAGAGTGGAGGTTCCCAAGATGCGAAGAATAAATAAATAGAAAATATGAGAACTACCATTCCCAGAAGGACTAATTATCCTAAGAAAAAGCCATTAACTCATCAAAACTTATAAGCATATTTAAGCAAGTTTTATATTTTTCACTTTCATAACTTCAAAGTGATGATTTCTTTCGTCATCTGTGAAGAAAGCAAATGAGTCCGATCTGGATTTTTGGCAGGCTTTTTTTTTCACTCTCTGTTGCAGTTAATAGTTATGAAAAATAGCATTATAAAGTGGAAAAAGAATGGGAAAACCTCTTCTAAACCACTTAATCATGCCAGAACTTCTCTCTACCATCATTTTGATAATATGAGCATTAAAATAGTGCTGACAGCAGTAATGTTACAGAAAGGATAAACAAGTACAGCTCTCTTAGAATTATTTCCTTGGAAATATGGAGCCTCACAAAGTCTACAATAAACTAGAAAAGATTAAAGATCTGTGTGTGTCTATGTACATGTAGAAAAATGTCATTGTTTTCAACCATTTTCTTCCTCACCTCTCAAAAACCACTATCAGTGGAAAAAAAACATAGTATACTATACATATGATTACCATAAACATTCTGGCTTTTCTTCCCCCATACTAGTATGTCGTACATTAGTCAACAGTTTTCAAAGACACTGCAGATTTTGTCAGTGTTTTAAAAGATTCCATTCTTTGCCGTGGTCATAAGAACTAAACATTACAGGAATATTATTCTGGATGTATTTAGAATGAATGTAATTTCCCATTCTGCATTATATATTATACATTAGCAGTGAATATCATTAATAAATAGAAGACTTTCAACCTCCCAATTTTTGAACAATCAAAACTAAGTCTCTAAATGGAAAGTTTATAAACTAAGCATTTCTTTAGTTCATTAGCTCTACTTATTCATCTAGTTCTTTTTGTGTTAACAGTGGTGGAATCCAGAGGCAATATAATAGCTTTCACACAGCAAGTTTAAAACACCATTGAGATCATGTCATTGATTTGTTAGCTTTGCCTTTAAATGAAGGTCTTTCCCCAGCGTTACAAATAAGCTGGAGATATGCCTAGGTAGTTTGGGCATTAATGGACAGCCAAATATTTTACATAGCCCAGAGGAGTACCCATTCACTGCAGCCTAGAAAAAAAATGAGCTAAACAGAAGGGAACAGAGAAGTGTGGAAGGGTTAATTGAACATGTAGTTAGTGAGTGTTATTCACAAATTGCTAGGCAGAAATTGAAGAAAAAGGTGGCCTGTAGCTCCCTCTTCCAGGTTTCATCAGCAGTAACATTGAAAACATTTCAGTCAAACCTCAGAAGATGACACAGAATTGAGACTCTTCTAACTAGTAGAATGTGTTCTACCACCAAGGTGATGATGAACATTCCTACAAATTAAATAACATTGATGGAAATATGCGTCCTGGGAAAGGATAAGTTTTATTCTTTCACACTTGAAGCAGGATAAACCAATGAGCCTCCCTTCTTTTTTTTTTTCTTTTTTTTTTTTTTTTCCTATGGACATTTCTTATGGTAATATCCAAACAGAAACCTACTGTGCAGCCTTATTTTTGCATGTTCCATATAGCATCTCTTTGTTAGATGCTAGCCTTCATTGCTATTGCATCAAAAATACATTTCAGTATTAAAAATGAGAAACATGGGTAAGGAGTTGTAAATGTTCCTTCCAAACTTTTCTTAATTGCCTTTGAAATGAATCTATTAATATTAATTTTTGGCATTCTCAGTTGAGATCAATTTATGAATCAATTTGCCTTGTATGGTTTATAGCTCTTTAGGTGTACCGATTGATCACTTTCGATAAATCTTGCACTCTATCTTAGGATAGATATGAAATGGCTATTAGGATAGTCATTTTTCATTCTGAATAGCTTTTCTGCTTGATTTCTCATAGTAGGAATTTCATCTTCCTGAACCTCGTATTAAACATGTTTGTCCAAACAGGTATTACAAATTGCTGCCAGACCACTTTTAGTTCAGTGGTTGGACCGCAGTTAGTATAGATAAATAGTTATTGGAACATGTCTGACAGTTGTTTGCTGTTGCAGCTTGGCAATCTCTTTGATCTTCACAAAATATTTAAATACTTAGTCTCTATTTTATCTGTCTGTGCCAAGCTGTGATGAACATAAACCTGTAAGTTTTGGTAGGCTGAAAAACAAAAGCAATGATTTTATTTCAATATTTAGAATGCATTTGACTGCAGTGTTAAAGCTGTTTTGTGTTCTTCTCAGTGCACTTGCCTTCTCTGTGGAAACTGATATCTCAGATGAGTCAATATATCATTAAATTTTTCTTGTATGCCTGCTTGCAACTTTCATACAACACAAGGATTTTTTTTTCAGGTGTTTCAAGTTCAGAAGTAAGCGTTACTGTAATTACTGCTGTGATTCTCTTAGGAATGCTGTAGAATTTCCTTTTCCTTTCCTTCCTCTGCATTTTCTTTAAGAATGTAAGGGCCTTTACATGTACCAAAGAAAATCTCCTATGGTAGCAAGTAACAAACACAGAGAGTATGTTCTGAGGAATACTTCTTACAGGATATTCTGTTTATTTCTCACATTTGGCAATTTAAAGACAGTCTGTATGGAAACTGCATGTGGTCTCCCACAATTAACAGTTCTTGATAGATCTATCCTTCATGTGTTTCCATCTCTTTTGACAGATAAGTGTTCGAGATAATAATGATATTAAAATGACCAAGTAAAGGAGATGCTACCACAGATAGTGGTAAGATAGTCCAGTAGTTAATTGTCACCACTGTTGAAGTGTGCACCTTATTTTTACTTCAAATTTGTCCAAATTAACAACTTCATTTGTTGGCTTTTCCTCTGCAAGGTCAAAGAGCTTCCAGCTCTGTGTGAGCTCCTTCCCACTCTACTGTTCAGATATAGTCATTATGTACTTTTATATTTGCACAAACAAAAGCTGTGAACTCAGCTCTACAGCCCAGACTACTTTTTTTTATTGTTTTGTGCATTTGATTTTTGTGCATTTGCAGTGGTGGTTGTTTGCTTGTTTTCGTTGGTAGCGTTCTTTATTTGAGACTGAAATTGTAGCCTTGCTATTTGGCTCTTTCAATGCCTGTCATCATAAAATCAAGCATATCAAGAGTGTTTCTATGCATGGCTACATACTAACAACATTTAAAGAAAGTGAACTGGGAACAAATAAATACAGATCTCTCTAAGGCAATGTTGTTTTACATAAAATATGGACCTTATAATAAAATAAATCACCTTATAATTCAAAATGAGCTGTGTTGTAGGTCACTGTCACACAACACTAAAAAGAGGAAGTGGATGCACAATAAACCTCTGAATGCTTAAATATTAAATAAAGTATTCAGAGAAAGGAGGGTTAGAACATAAAAATCCAAGAGTTAAGTAACTGACTTCAGTAGAAATAATGCATGATCTATAGCAAAAATTTAGTCAGTCTGACAATAGTCCAGCAAATCCAGAGCTGGATCTTCTTTCTCATTTGATACAATTGTATAAGTTACTGACCAAATGACCTGCCTATAAGGGCATTGGCAGACTTGGGATGGAAGCTATCAGAAGTATCAAGAAGTAATTAACAGTGTTTGAAATGACTCACAAAAATAAAGGCACAACTCTTCTGAAAATGCTCTAAAGATGGCTTAAACCAATTATTTCAGTCTGTTACAGAGATCTGGGACTGTGAAAGAAACAATTTCTATCTCACAAATCAGGAAGGTGCTCAGCTCTTCACATAGTGGTTGGCTCCATGATATTTATGTATATATAAAGAGTCTAAGGATAACATGTAAATATTTAATAGAGGCCTGCGTGGACTACATTCTCAGTAGAGCATTCTGTTTTGATCTACTAATTTGCAGAAAAAGTACTTTACATTGGTGAATGTACGGACTAAACAGGCAGATAATTCATAGAGCTCTGGGAAGGAGGAACTGAGTTATATGGGAATATTTAATCCAGAGGACTAAAGTTCATTAGGTATGGGACTGAGCCATCCAAAGAAACTAATGTCTAACAAAATTCAAAGTATGGTTTAGTTTAGATAATTAGAAAGTGAAGCATGAGAAGAACGTTATCTATCTAAATTAATAGGGAATAAACATCAGAGTTTGAAGAGGTATTAGTATTGCAGACAATAATTGGGAAGCAGAATGTTTATGAATGTATTCATAGGAATTGTTTCCCTCCATTTACTAAATTTAGCTATTCTAAGGGGTCATAGAATATGATATATTTCTTCTGCTGTTGCCATAATTTCCCCCCCATTTGCAGTGCAAAATAGTGAGAATAGGTGATTTTAAAAGAGATTTAAGGCATTACTCAAGCTTATAAATGCACAGTTGTTTTTGTTTGGTTGTTTTTTTTTAATATCAATATTCAAAATAAATCAAATCCAGTACCATGTAATAGGGTAAAGAAGTTACTCAATATCTTGTACAAACACATACACAGGCACATTCAAAGCTGACAAAGTCAAAGAACAGAAGTATCATGTGGAGGTACAAATTAACAGTGCTAGCAAAACATCAGTAAGACTATGAAAATTACTTAATTTATCATTCTCAGGTTTATTTTATATAGAGAATCTCTATGAGTACACATTCATTACTTACTTTCATGAAGGGATTAATCATATCTCTAGAATCAAAAATTTAATTATCTCTATACACGTCTGCAACGTTTTTGTTTTGTTGTTTCTTCAGATGTCTGATTCACTCAAAGCCTGATTTCAAGTACTGTTAGCACTATCACTGACTCATTTTCAGCTGAGGAACAATAAGAAAAGGGGCTTATTCTGTAAATGCTAGTGCAATTATTCTGTACGTCCCTCATCTTAACACTGGAACTGCCTGAAGCCTGCATTATTATTTTCTGGAGTGTAGTAGTATGTAAGTGCTATTGCACTGAATTACAGTATCACTGCAACATAATAATTTATGTGATACGATAATACAAAATAAATGTCTTAGTATAGTGTGATAAAGAAGTAAACTATACCAGATTGCTAATGTTTCAAGCAAAAAAAATACAGATGAACTTTTAAATAAACAAATGAGGAAAAAGAATTACCAGCATGTGAGAAATACATTGTCTGTCATGACATTCTTGTGATATGGAGTCTTCCTTAGTTCCTCCAAAATCTGCCCCGGAAGAAAACGGTGTGAGGACCCATGAGCTTAGAGCATTGGATATGGAGATAGATAATAGGAGATAGAGAACGTAGGAAGAGTCAGCACTTACTCTTGGTGTAAGAACTCATCTGTGGGGCTCCTTCTAAAACACAGGGCAGGATCTACACTGCTGAGAGTTTGAGCCCAGATGTCATAATGAAGTCCATACTGGGAGGCCTGCATCTCTCTAGTCACAGGGACCTGAAGCAAGACTCCATCCACTACATGTTTTTCCTCAGTTCAGTAGTTTGGGTGGGTGGGGTTTTTTGTTTGTTTGTTTTTCCATAGAAACCACAACACAGTGCATTTATCTTGCTCTCAGCCTCCTCAAAAATGCAGAACTCATGCTATCACGGAGCTAGCAAGATTATTTAAAAAGAAAACAAAGTAAGTCAATTGCAGAACAAGCCTATCTATTTAACTAAACATGTCTGAACTATAAAAAAAATTCTACATACAAACTAATTCAATTACTTCTCTAAAGATGAAAGCATGCACACTATGTATCTAATTTCAAGACAAAATGAGTCAGCCAAATATAAAGTTAATCATGATTGAAAGACTGTTTCAGAACAATAACTTTCAATGAGAAAAAGTTATAAGATTGCCACAACATAAATTTGTAAGTTATATTTATTCACAACAGTTACAAAGTGAAAAAGGTCAATGGTACAAAAGAAGTTTCTTGTTTTGCAAAGTGAAAAAGAGTTTCTTTTCTTTTGCTCCTGCTGTTGGGGAAAAGACAACCCTGATGTCAATACACTGGAGAGGGAAAAAAAAAAAAAAAAAAAAAAAAAAAAAAACCACAACGTTATTATCATCTGCTTGCACTTTGTGTCAGTAAGAAGGTACAGCATATTTCCCTGAAATTAAAAAAAAAAAAAAAAAAAAAAAAAAAACATTTATGAAAGCATTAACTCCGACCAAAATATGCATCACAAAATAATTCCATTGTTATCTGAATTTTAAAAGTGCAGGAAAAATTAAGATATATGTGATCTCTTGCTCTCAAACCACAGGCAAAAAACCTAGACAGTTAGCAAGGACATATCTATTAACTCAGGAGTCTGCATGTTGTCCAACCATTCCTTTGTGGAGCAAATCCAATTAGCAAGACTTAGCAGAAGAAAATTCCAAAATTCCCAATTCAACAATTTTTGTGCAGACAGTCTAACCAATTAAACAAGCATCTGTCTACTTTGAGATCAGATATCTCTTTATGCATATAGATGTGCCACAGAGTATGGCATTTAAAAAACAATTCTAAGGTTTTGTTTTGGGTTTTTTTTTTGTTTTTTTTTTAAAATTGTTACAGGCTTGTGGACTGCCACAGAATTTTGTCTTTGTGCTATTCTATATGCTCCTATTATCTGAATTTCAAGCACTATATTACATGGAATCAGGGAGACTTTGGAATTGAGCTATTGAATCTGGAGGATACTAGCAAAGCTATGCCTTTATTACTTGTTTTACGAGGGCAAAAGGAATGAAAAGTTTCTTTGAAGAAAAAGAAACAGACAGTTTCTCTATAGTCTACCTCTAATTAATACCTCTTTTGATTCTTAAGTTGTGACCTTCATCTGCTCTTGCATATATTTTTTTCCCATTTGAACACACAAATATGTGCTGCAGCCAGTGTCTAATAAATCTGCTGTATATGTAGGCAAAGATTTCCATCTTTAGATATATCAGATAAACATTAACAACAGAGAGATCTGATGAAGGAGGTGATGCACTCTGCGAATGAGCACTAATATTGACATTAAGCTGCCAAGGATATGCTTCTTTTGTAACCTCAGTGCAGAGGCATGTACGGGTAGAATAAGGCCAGCATGAACTCTGCTGGAAAAAATACCAGACTGTTCTTAGAAGTTCTCATGGGAAGAGAACTATTTCATGGCCAGTTTTCCAATATTACTATTTGCAAATATGCCCTTGAATTTTGTTCTTTGTCTAGCATGTTGACTGTTGGCACTTCATACCCAACCTGTTGTCCTGTTTCAGCTGGGACAGAGGTGATTTTCTTTGTATTGTCTGGCATGATACTATGCTTTGGCTTTAGGAGAAAAAAGTGAATTTCATCCAAAGATATTTTAATAGGTTATCTAAATAGTTCACTTTGGATAAAGAAGACAGAGCACAATAACATAGAGACTATTAACAAGTAGATAAAAGTAGTGTATTTATACATTTATTTTCTGAATCTCTTGTTGTTGAATAATTCCGACTATAATATGTCTGGCTTTCAGTGTTTTGCTTTTTTTTTTTTTTTAAATTCATAGTGTCTAAATCTAATCAGTTTATCTTTAAAAAAAAAAAAAGCTAGTTATCAGAAAATTCACATTGCAAATTTCTTCTAAATAGTTTTATTGATTTGTTTCAACTTTCTGACATATCTAGTTTGAGTGTTAAATTGACATCTGACCACCTGGCAGCAATGCCTTGTTCAAAATTGCTGACTACAGTTCTGATTGAGGTGATGTTTCTACTGGCATGCTGGTGTGACTTTCAGATATAAACAGTTCATGTCTATTGCTCAGTACGATGACTGAATCATGGCAAAGGGGAATATACATTCATACTAATATGATTTTAAAAAAAGATAATTCTATAACAAATCTCTTACAAATAAGAATGGCATAGAGAACTATGACTGGATGTTCGTGTGTGAGAACATCAGAAGATACAACAGAACAAGGGTTAAATGAATGGCCTGTATTGATAACAGAGGACATCATTCCCAGGACACTGCTCCCAGAAAACCTTTCCCAGCAGTAAAATTAAGTCATGTGTTGTGCCTGCCAAGATCTGAAGACCTGTGCCCTGAGAAGACCACAGTGTAAATGACTTGTTAACAGGATGACTGCAGCCAGGTTGCAGCACATCACATACAATATTCCTTGTCTTGTCAGCCCACCAGGAAAACAGACACAGATTTTAAAAAACAAAAACAAAACAAACAAAAAAAAAAACCAAAAAACAAAAAACAAAAAAAACCACGCACACCACACATCACCACCTCCAATTAGGAATAACCTGCCAACAACAACTATTAGGAATAACCTTGATTATAATTTATGGGGACTGAAGCAAGCAAGGTTCTAAAGAAAATGGACTATACCATACAAACCATACGTCCTCGAGAGTCTAAAAAAATTTGTCCCCCAAAGTATTTCACTGTTGCAAGACAAAAAAAAAAAAAAAAAAAAAAACAACCTCAGAGACATACCAAGAACAACTCAACAGTCTGTGCCCCTGTGCAGCACATCGGTGATCTTGGGCATTCACTATTAATGAGTATGTGAACGCGAGCCTATGACTGAATGAAATTTGAGATCAAATTCATGCAAGTTGGTAAAGTCACCAGAGAGATCCTATAAATAAATAATGCTTGCCTCCTCACATTTACCTTTGTTGTGGCTACTTTTCTACAAACTCACCAGAGAGTTACTGTTTCTCACAACCTCAGCATACATTCTTCCTTACCATTCCTATCTGAAGGACAAAACCAGAAGGAAATTAGAAAATTGAAAGTTTCCTGTGTTCTTCTAGAGAAGATACATCACCACCCCCTTGGTGTTTGAAGGCTGCATACAGAATATACAATCACATCTCTGTGGCCTCTCATAAACCCTCAAAACTGTTTTCCTGAACTAGAATGTTAACTTCAGCATCAACATAATATTGGCTTTAGAGAGAACATACTGGCTGAAAAACTCCCCTTCAGAGGAATTAGACAATGAATACACAATAATCATTTAGATGCTTTGCTGGACTCTGTGCCAAGTCATTTGAAACAAAAGGTCTGTTTAATCTTCTTGTATGCTGTGTGATCATATATAACCTGATGTCATGACAAATCCTTTGGCCCTTGTGTGACTTCGTTTCTGTAACAGCTGGAGTATAAACTCATCAGCAGTGCACATAAATTTATGCAAATAGAAATGGTGAAGTCACCTATGTATGGTTTCCACATCCTGAAGAACTAAATGACTGAATTCAGCAGCCATAGCAGTCTATAAGTAGGTACTGTGCCAATGTTACAAGCAGGTATTTTGGAAACCAACCTGTCTCAGATTATGGGAATAGATAGATACAGCTTCAGCAAGAGAATTGCTTTTGCATTCACTAGTATAAGAGATAATAGTCTCAATTACGCTTTCAAGTCCTGCTGTGCAGCTCTATTAGCTTTAGTGACAACAAATGAACTACATTTGCCTGGCTGCATTTAACATCAGAAACATACATTGAAATCAAGGTTCTCCACTGTTAATCTTCATGAATCCATGTCAGCCCAGGCAGATCTGAAGTTAGAGAAAGAGACAGAAGCTGCAGGGTGATGGTGAAAGGATATTCACTGATTCAGAGTCTCAAGGAATATGGACTTACTAATTATACGAAATAGGTGCAATAGGGTTAATATAGGTGTGGTACATACACCCTCTCTCCCTTGGACCAGGGCTTTCCTGGCAAATCAAAATTTGAGTGTCTTTCTTCAGTAGGTTCTGACTACTCTTTCTCATTGGTCCAAATATTTGTTTGGCCCTCATTCATGTGATTGACATTTCAACATCTGTGTCATAGGGAAAGACAACTCCTTGAGATGCATTTCATCTGATGGGCATCTGACCACGTGATAGGACACACATAAGTATTTAGTTTACCTGTTGTGCAGGATGTCACGTTGCTTGCAGGGCAGGAGACCATCTGACAGGACAGAGCCTCAGTGGATTTTTGTGTGCCTCCATAACCTGCCTGTGACACATCCTCTGCTCACTGAAGCAGAAGTTTTCATCTTAATTTTTAGCAGATGAAGGAGCAAAACACTTATAATGAACTACATCCCACTCCAATTAGCAAGACAGATTATATACTTGATAAACCCACTGAACTGAAGCAGCTGTGATGGCAAACAATCTAGCTAGTTAGATGTGGGATTTTTTTTGTTTTTACTTTGATTAATGCACTGGTTAACAGCTTGTAGTGCTATAAAGTGATAGAAAGTATAACAATAATATCAGGGTAGCAAAAGTTTTAGCTGCAGCAAATGACAAGCTCAAATGCAGCAGCCATAGATACAAAAAAAATAAAAATTAAAAAAAAAAAAAAAAATTTGCTTACCTTAAGAAAGTCTCAGGAAGACAAGAGTCTCCAGGGAGATACCTTCACCTCCACTGCTGACCCTTAAATGAAGTCTAGGAAGAGGTGGATCCTGGCTCCACCCCTTTCAGTTACTCAGATGCATTGCATGCATCTGAGCTTCCCTGTGTTGGTCCTGCCTTCCCACCAGGTGATCAATCACTGTTTCAGGCCATGACTTAGTGTTTCCGGTACGCAGCTAAAGACTTAAATTTATTTATTTTGATGTTATGTGACTCTCTATATGAAAAATACTCAGTAGAAGCCATCTTTGCCTGGATCAGCTGTACCAAACCATATTTCTATGCAATCAGGAACCATACATCATCATATTTGCATCATATTTGGAAAGTTGTGGGCTATCAGGTAAGGTCTGGGATGACTGGAGGAAGGTCCTGTCACTCTCATTTACAAGAAAGGCAGCAAGGAAGACAGTGAGGCCAGTGAGTCTCATCTGGGGTCCTGGTGGATTAAAAACTTAACGTGAGCCAGCAGTGTGCTCTTGCAGCTTGGAAAGCAAATGATATCCTGGGCTCCATCAGAAGAGAGTGGTCAGCAGAGACAGGGAGGTGATTGCCCCTCTCTACTCTGCTCTTCTGAGGCTCGATCTGGAGTACTGCATCCAGGTCTGGAACCCCCAGTACAAGAAAGACAGAGCTGTTGGGGAGGGTCCAGTGGAGAACCACAAAGATGATCAGGGGGCTGGAGCACCTCCCCTACAAAGACAGGCTGAGGGAGCTGGGCTTGTTCAGCCTGGAGAAGAGAAGGCTGCAGGGTGACCTCATTGCAGCCTTTCAGTACCTAAAGGGAGCCTACAAACAGGAGGGGAGTCAACCCTTTGAAAGGGTAGATAACAGCAGGAAAAGGGGAAATATTTTTAAGTTGAGGGAGGGAAGATTTAGGTTGGATGTCAGGGGGAAGTTCTTTACAGAGAGAGTGGTGAGGTGCTGTAACAGCTGCCCAGAGAGGTTGTGGATGCCCCGTCCCTGGAGGTGTTCAAGGCCAGATTGGATGGGGCTCTGGGCAGCCTGGTCTCGTGTTAGATGTGGGGGTTGGTGGCCCTGCCTGTGGCAGGGAGATTGGAGATTCATGATCCTTGAGGTCCCTTCCAACCTGGGCCATTCTTTGATTCTGTGATACATCTGACTTTAATTCTTATAATATATAGTTTAGTGAAAAAGTCACTAAAAGTCTCTTGAACCACAAACCAGAAGAGATCTAAAAAGGCACTTTTTTTTCCAAATTAAATGTCTCATTGGACTTCATAACTTCAGAAGAGATACAGCACGTATCATCAGTTATGGTGAACATAGGTATTCCAGGACAAAGTGTTTGTGAAAATAAGTAATGGGGTTCTCAGTAGTTCAGAGGCACATTTTCCATTGAACTGCAAAGATCAATTCATGGCTAAGTAACGTGATACAGAGCATTTTTCCTCAGCAGAAGCCTTCTCTGTCAGACAACCTGTGTCTGATCACATGCAGGGGATAAACAGGGCTCATATGAAAGAGAACTGCTGGTAACAGGGTTGGGAACAGGCAAATAGTTCTGCAGTGCTGTTTCCAGATATAGCTACAACTTATTCATAGACGCAACTGTTAATTACAAATTTTCTTGCATTGTTTTGCTTTTTGTTTTTCTCACTTTTAATTTTGAATGTTTATTTGTATTCTGAGATTCCACAACTTTTACCCTCTCCCTGCTCTTTTACATCCATTTTATCCACTTGTCTTCAATGTAAAACATTTCTTTCCATCATTTCATTGTTTGAAATTTCAAATTTCTTCATTGATGGTGGTGTGCTCCATCTTCTGTACTTTGATTTCCAGTTACTTCCCTGAGGCAAAGACTTTTCAGCAGTCTCAAATAAGAACATATTTTTTGATTAAGCAGCAAGCAAACCTTCAGAGATCTCTTTTTCCCTTCCAGTTCAGTTTTCTTGGTACTATGAGATGACAGACTGCATGTTCAGCTCCAGCATTTAAATGTAAGCTAAATTTTTCCAAGTCAGCATCATTAGTTTTTACTTCCTACATTTTGACTCTTGAGTCTGCCTTATCCACAGTATACGTTTCCCTTTTCTTTGTTTCAAGAATTGATATTCTGTCACCTCAAACAAACAATTGACTATTAAATCGTTTTGGGAGGCAGTTCACTTTGGCACCACTCCTTTCCAAACACAAAACAGGTTGGTCTTGCTGTGTGAAAGCGTAATTAATTCTCTTCTCCTTGATTTTGCCTTGCAAAGGGCAGCATCTGATAAAAATATAAACATACATACTGCCCATGGTTCTCCATAACCAAGGACAGCTTTTGGCTCTGTAGCAAGTTAACAGTGCAAAAGTCTGCCCAAAATAATCTCTGCCTCACCACAGTTATTTTTTGGAGTATGATTGATAGTGTTTCAGAACACTTTTTATTTCATACCATTCTTTCCACTTGTCTAGAGTCACTGGATTTCATCTGACAATGATTTCCCCCCACATAAGCAGTATTTGACATTAGCAGGCTTAGAACTGGTTTGTACAGTACCACAGAAAACACACATCTCAGCTCTTTACAACCCCTTTATGCATTCTGTAATTACACCTTCCAGACCACAAGTGATGATGCAGTGCTTCCACATCAACAGCAATCTTCTGCCTGATCTACAGGCCATGTTTATTAGCAGGCAGAATTTACTTGAAGAGTTGCACAGATTTATTTCATCAAATGAGATCTTTTGTCTGAATAGCAACTCCACAAGCGCATTATAAACATAAAGAAATTTTATCACACTTAGAGAAGCTTTGTCTTTGCTTGCTATTCCCACTGAGCAGTGAATACCCAGCATTCTAAGTGAGCTATTTCATTTTCCAGTTTCCTTGGTTCTGAATCCTTAAACATGTCAGAGAAAAGAGCTGGGTGAAAGACAATTTTTCAACAATCATTGAATTTACAAGCTATTTCTGTTAAGGTGCTGTACTTAGAAAACTCAACAGTGGTAATCACACTCTGGAAACATTCACAGAAATATAAAGTAAGTCTTAAGAGGTATTTTTACGTCTCCATTTGCCATCCTTAGAAAATGTAAATATCTTACTTCAAATATGTTAAAGCACCAAATGAGCTCCTTGTGAGATAATCGTTTACTATTTCAGCTTTGCTTCCTCTTAATCATCAACTCAAAGGCTTTTTTTTAGACTGACCTTATTCAATGTCAGTGTCCAAAGCAAATTATAGGAGGTGGGTCTTAATGCATTATTGAACTTGCTATTCTCAAAAATCCTGACCCAAAATTCTTCAAAACCCATTGTAAGATTTCCATTGACTTAAAAGCTTTAGGTCAAACCAATAACTTCTAGAGCTGAGGCTAACTTGGAAGCTTGCATCTAAGCACAGATTATCTGTTATGAATATCAGATCCAGAGGTAATGCTGGGTCATACACTCATCTCATCTTGACTGCTGCATTCTATAATGGAATCATAATTTAACATTTCAGTTTTTTCAATGATTCCCAATCTGACAATAAAACATCAATGGGAACACAATGAGTTCATATATTTTGAGGTTTAGTACAAAATAAACAAAACAGAAGACAAATTATTCCTAAGGAGTATTTTTTTCTCTGCTTAGGGAACTGCTGCTTGTTTTTTAATCCAGTCACTGTGTTGTCTTGGTTTCTGTCTGTGTGTTTGAAATAAGAACCTCAGTTCAGCTTTCTCTAAACAGACTCAGAATGCTCAAAATTCAGAATAACTTCTCCAACTGGTTCCTATACCTCAGCAAACCTGAGGGCAAGCCTGTCCTCATCACAAGATTGGAATGCAGTATCTATTTGATCTGTCTTGCCCACAAAAGTTTTGTTCTGTTTCATTTCTTGAGTTGTTCTCTTTTTTTTTTCCCCACAATTCTATTTCTATCCCATTTTAAATGTCAACACAGTAGAAGTTTCTAAAAATATTGTTTCTGGTCAGACATAAAATAAACACTTGCTCAGTAATTCTTCACGTTTTTCAAAATGCTTTGACATGGAAAAATGATTGTTATTATTTTCTCATCTACTAAATTGATCCTAAAATGTTAGCTACAATAGATTCACTGAAGAAAATGTGGTTATTAAAAAGGCTGGAAGGAATTTTATTAGAGGCAAGGTGTATTTCAGGGACATTTTATTTTATTGTGAAAGGACTGCTAGGCATTGTGTTGCCTGTGGTGAGTATTATTGATCTTTCCATTGTAGACAGTAACCTCATAGCAATTACTAAATAAATATGGTATAAAGATGAAAACTTCCTAAATTCCACGTTGAATTAAAAAACATTAATTACAAAAAGACAATAGTTTATACTTTCAAAATTAGACCTTTAAAAATGCTTTTAATAAAGCCATTCCTCACAAGGAGGGGTCTTCAGTGAGCAAAGATGGATCTACTCCTCACAGCTCTGTAGCTGAACTTTATTGCTATCTAGAAGGAAGTTGGTGGCACCAGCACATCATCTAAGGTGGCTAAGTTATATGAGAAGCTGGCTCAGCTATCCTCACAAAACCCCATACATAGTCCAAAATACTGCCAAGAGATTCAAAACATTTTTTTGTTTAGCTTCCAGTTTGACCACAAACAGGGATCCAGGAAGAAATGTTGTATGACCCAATAACAACTTTGTTTTTCCCAAAACAAACACTTTTGCTCGTCAACAACAAGCTGCAATAGGGCCTTGCTAGCACGAACAGTCTGTTACAGAACTCTACATTGTGGTAAGAATGAAAAGACGTACAGAAATAGATGAAGCCTCAAAGAATTAACATTTTAACATTTTAAGATTTAAAATAAGTGACAGTATCTGAGAGCATCACTGCTCTCCAGAGTCAGTGGTTTACAGTTCTCTGGGATTTTAATAGCTAATTAGTATCAAAAGATATAAAATTCAGAGAAAGCTGTGAAAAGCAAACAAAGAAAACCATAAATAAAGAAAAACAAAAAGAGAGAAAGAGAGAAAGAGAGAAAGAGAGAAAGAGAGAAAGAGAGAAA
>NW_024884586.1:30491900-30520356 GCF_019232065.1 Centrocercus urophasianus | reverse complement strand
AGAGAAAGAGAGAAAGAGAGAAAGAGAGAAAGAGAGAAAGAGAGAAAACCACCCACACTGTTTTCATCTTAAAATGTATGACTGTCATTTCCACAAAAGAAAGATGCCAAGAATTGAGACATATATAGTAAAAAGGTACTAGTAAATAAAAACATACATTTAACATACTTATCAGCTACAAGCAGGAACCTTCTAAGAAAATTGATTGTAATTCCTAATCTTTACTCTCTACATAATGCAATTAAAGACTTCCCCCACAGCCCATCTGTTTCCCATCATCTCTGGTAGAAAGTGTAAGTATTGTTGCTTTTCATAAGGACAGTAGTGCAGTGGTAAAGCAGCATTATTTATGTCAGGTTTCAGGAGGACTCCTTTCTATTATGAATTAAGGTGCATGGAACAGTTCTCACTTTTGCTGATCCCAGAGGTTCATTTTGCCTCCTGCCATTTTGGCACTCACATTTTTTCTACCATCTTTTGTCCCATTAGACATGCTACTGAGCTGTGTATCAGACCTTTTGCAGCTGAAGCAGTTAGTCCTCATTATTTTCCCTGCGTTGTTTAGCTGCCTTAATTCACAGTCTTCAAATGCTACTATGTGGCTTTCAGGTACAAGCACTGTAGTGTAACTTTAGGTAACAATTTTAATGGTAGCATGATACAGTAATATCATCTTACTTTTGTTTGCTCAGCCTTGTTTTTCCCTACCACACATACAGATTAATTTAGAACCGTAATAAATAAAAGCAGTAAAGGTATAATAGAAAGTCTCAGCTCTGTATGAGAAAAACTATTTGACTCACAGATGCATTTCAGGTGAGATGTCCCATGGTGATTTTTCAAATACCTATAGATTCCTAACTCCACTGTTTGAGACTCTGCTTCTCCCCACTCCTCACTACATGGAGTCTCTCATCTTTTTCCTAAGCTACTCCATAGTCTCCCCACTTTCTCCCAGGTATTTCCAAAAGCACTTTAACATCAAATCCAATCTCAGGGTATCCCAAGAGGAGCTCCAACTTGTCTCAAACACCTCTCTTCCATATGTCATGTTCTTGCCCTTAGTCAAAAGTCAACAAAAAACATTTACCCCAGACTTTGATAGCAACAACAAAGACAAAAAATAGAAAATGTTTCTGAAGGGATACAATCTGCAGAAGGAAAAAGGCTTTGGCCCTATACCACTGAACCTAAAACATCCCTTGAAAGGAACTACATTCATCAAAGTCTCAGTCATCAAAGCTGCTCTAGTTTGGTGCTAATTATTGTTATATTGTGTATTATTGTGGCATCTTTTATTAAGAATTTCTGGATTGGGGGTGAGCTTTCTGTGATTCTGCAATTCTTTCTTCTGGTAGCAGCACATCACCTCCAGGGGATGTGTTAGAACTCTGTTGTCCAGTTCTGGTCAGTCCAGACCTGCACTGTGGCTGCAGCAGCCCAGACTGAGCCCACACCTTAGGTTTGCCTTTCAGAAATCTGACACTGCCAGATATTTTAAGACACCGGAAGGCTTGGTAGCTGCTGCAGTCACAGTACTGAAATTACTTATCAGCTCTCAATACATTGTTGGCTAAGGGATATTCAGTGTCTTGAGAGAGAACATTAAAAGATAAACACAGAAATTAAAAGATAAACACCACAGCACAGTGTGATGCAGTGCTGATGCAAACACTTGGGCCTTTCTCTCATAATTACAACTAACTGAGAGTTAATAAGCCACCAGATGCAATTCCAACTGTCCCAGTTATCCTGCAAGTAGCCTCAGAGGTGTCCCAATTAAACACAATGTAAAGACTATAAAATATGTGCATAAGCTTAGCTCCTACTGAGACCTCTTGATTAAAAGCACATCATTATTTCACACGTCTGCTAATTAGCACCGACAGTACCTCTGATTTCAAAGGAATGTGATTGCTCTCAGCATACACCACACTGACCGTTGATGCAGTCCTGTACACCACCACTCCAAGTGTTGATCTTGAGAACAGTACTGTAAAATGACCTGACATCACCTTTGATGGTTTTTGCTAGGAAAGACTTATTAGTGCATAAATATTCAACATAGCTAGAAGCTCTGATATCAAAGGAACATATCTATATAACTACAGATAACAGAAAAATTGATTCCGGAGTTTACTTAATTTTGATTTCCCTGTTGCCCTGGTTCTGTATATCCTGCTCCAGGTCCTATTGCAATTTAATCAGAAAGTGGTAATTAATTCACAAGGTAAAATAAAACTCCCAGCATGACATTAAAATTGATTGTAAGTGAAAATGTGCAAACTACTTAACAATTACAAAATAATTAAGAGAAAATGTAAGATCTGTTATTTTTTGTGACCATAGTTAGACTCCACAAAATTGAAAAACCTTCAAATGGCAGATCACATCTGTCTGTAGCTTATTTGAGCATACTATGGGCAAAACAATTAAACACTAATAAACGTTCCTGAATTGCAGGAAGATTAGTAATATTTTTTAATAAATTTTAAAAACCCACAAACATAATTTCATGTGTGCTACTGTCTTATTTACGGAGTGTTATCCACAGAAAATCTAGGAGGTAGGATACAGCAAATTACATGTATTTGTAGGTAAGTCTCAGTTCAGGCCTCACTGAAATTAACAAAGGGCACAATTAGCAATCTTGCCAAAGGATATTATGCATTATTCTGCCAGAACTATTTAAAATCTCTTTGGAAGGATTATTACTAGTGTAAAATGCATGACAGAGCCATCTAACTATGTGGATTTTCATTTTTAGCAGCTTTCTGGATACAGAATGTATATGTAATTTTTTGCCTTACAGTGAAAAATACACACATACATGAAATGGTTTTATTTTCTCTGCCTCACCTGACCTACACTTTGGTTACAATTGAATAAATGTAGGTGAGTTGTGGCAGACATTGTTTTTAAAGGGCTGAGTGGCATATCAACTTTGCAAAGCAACATTGGCAACATCTCACCTACTGCTGGCCCCAAGCAGCACTGGTCTCCTACAATGCACATCAGAAATCTCATTCACAGCAGTGAAGCTCAGCTGATCTTAAATACCCAAAAACTGCTTGATGAGACACATCATACCATTCCAGTGCGCAGCATTAAATATGCACCAGTAGTCAGCCATTTAACACAGATAAGTAACTGAGAGTGTTCTTTACAAATAGCAGTATACCATTCTTTTATACCTGTTGTGACTAAAAAGATGTAATTGCCTGACAGCTCTCTGTTTTTACAGATTTGTGCTTTTAGACACTCATTTGAAATTACACGACTGCTTGCAACTGCATCTGTAACTACCTCAGATCATTTTCCATATAAATGGAAAGAAGATGAGACTCTCCCTAAATTTTTTTCTAACCACAGTGTTCTCTCAGAGTACAATGTAGAGTACGGTATAGGTTTCGGAATGATACAACTTTCACTTGAAGTTTATGATGAATCAACCAGGTATGCAGTACCAGTAATTGGGAATGGAGTATATTCATCCAAGTCAAACAAAATTTGACAATTTTCAGCCTCAAACTATTCGCTTAAAAGTTCATCAGCAATGCAGTTTACCCTATAAATATTTTGTGAACATGGATCTCTTTATGACAAAACACCTTAGCATTTTATTGTACATTTCCTAGCATTCAGATGATGTGATTTTCCTCATACTCTGTCTTGGGAATAGTGGGACACTTGCAGTTCTGTGCTAGTCCAGAAGGAATGCTCTGGGACTCAGATTCAGACGAAATGAAATGCTAAAAGAAAGCTGCAACAATTAGAGTGCTCTCTATGTCTTCACATTGAAAGTAAAAGAAGTCCAGAATATTATTCCAGATGTATATCACTCCACTACAGATGCCATAGCCAGGTAATATGAAACATGTTTGACTAGACAGAAAAGACATCTAACTAATACTGTGAAAGCATTGATGTGACTGATACCAATTATGTAGAATTAGTCAGGTATGCATAATAAAGAGGGATTTTAAAATTGTGAAGAATGCATGGAAGAATAATACAAGCACTTGAGAAAATGTCTGACAGCACAATACACTGCTGCATGCGACATCAATTCAGACAAAATGTAGGCCTCAAGTCTATGAGTAATTCTACATTTCTCCCTAAGGACAGCTTCAGGATTGCTCAGAAACAGAGATCTCTCTAACTGTTGCTGCAGGCTCTATCTCCATGCAGGTTTCTACACATCAACAACCTGTCCGGATGTGTTCAATGTCTCCTTAGTCTCTCCAAAAAGCATTGCCGATAATGAAGAAGACGTAGACCTCAAATAGTCTCTCAGTCTGGCTTGCTCAACTGTCATTCCATTAACATCAAAAAGTACTGCAAAAGATTTTACACAAAGACTGCACCAAGCAAACTGCCCAAATAGACAAACTGCAGCCAAGTTCTGGAAGAGTATAACTGTGTCAGAGAAGTGGCAGTGAGAATGAACTGCATAAATATACTCAGTTGAGTATATTCTAATGAATAATGGAATTGGCTTTTATTGAGATTGCAAACACTTGCATCAGAGGATATTTTAGCACCAGGCTTGAATAGTAGCCAAGAGCTGAGCAACCAGGTGCTAAGAAGAATATCTGTGTAATTATCATTGAGAGTACAGTTGTTGTTTTTTTCCTCCAAGACGCATGGAGGACTTTAATAGTACCAATTTCATATGCTTCACAACACCCTTTCAATAACCACTCTATTGAGAAGCTCTGGCACTGTGCTGCTCTTTGGGTCATTATCTACAACAGATCCAAAGTAAATATATAAAGAGTATAAAGCTTTACCTCAACAGTAGTCTATTTTAGCAAGTTCTCCATACAAAAGACAATCACTGCTGCAGTGGTATAGTCTTGGTGTATGCTCCAAAAGTATCACTCACTGAAATCAACTTTGTATCCTAGTCAAAGAGCAGAAGGAAAACCTGCCACCTGGTTCAGTAATTTAGCTGCAAGATATTCATTTTTCCTTTCCATTATGCATTAACCTCAATACAAGTACTTGCACTGCAAATATTTTCAAACAGAAGAGTAGTCCCAATGGAACAATTTGTGTTCATCAGGTTAAATATATGCACAGAGTAAATCAAAGGATGGGAATAGCTAAGTTGTATATGCAATGGGGGCACTGTACCATCAAGATTTTTAAGCAGGATTTCCCTCTGTAAACAGTGAAGGGCTCTGATTTATAACTTATTTGCACAGAATACCAAAAGTATTTACTTAAAGAACACCACTGAAATGTATGAAACCAAAACTAGGTTATATATCTTCCGAAGTTGAATAATGAGATAAAATGTTAATTCTGAAGAATGTAGAATGTGCAAACAGTATAAACACGGGTCCAAGTATAATCAGCAATAACAAATAGAAATCCTGGAAAAACTGTGGAACATAATTAACATAAAGCTTTTTTTTTTTGTGTGTGTGTGTGTGTGTGTGTGTGTGTGTGTGTGGATTACAGTCATAGCTTTGAACAGCAATCTCTGACTTCGAACAATTATTTCAAATGCCTCAGGCGTACATGCTGAGGTTTGCTGCTCTTTGTACACAGAGAAGCCTATGCTCCTTGAACTGAAAATTCATGATGTACCAAAACCATTGTGTTGCATTTTCTGAGTATATTTATTTGCAGGTTTCCCTGGTAAGCTTTACTTTTGTCTCAACTTTGTGAAACAGAAGGATGGGTAGGAGCAAATTATCTTCCTTTTAAAATTAGAACTAATAACCTAATAGTTGCCATCTCCCCTTACAATCTACTGCTCCTTAAAATGTTATCACTCATTCTCTTTTAGAATCACCTATATAATTTACATACTTTCTATCATTGCACTTGCAATAAAAAATACAAAAAAACCCAATTGTTTACTGTGGACTAGTTAGTGGCTTTGATGGGTCTTGAAAATATTACAGGAGACTCATTAAACATTTGCATAGAAAGGGAAAGAAAACACTTATAAATATTTTAAAAAGCAATACTGAAAGAATAATGAAGTATAGCATAGGCAAAGAGAAGAAAAAAATGTTTCAAATGACAAGATGTTAGGGATGGAGACAGGAAGGGAAAATTCTGTGAACCAGATTTACGGCTAAGGAAGATGGGTGCACTGTGTGAGGTACATTTGCAGATACAGGTAAAGTTTTATTTTTGAACAAGACCTGAAAATGTAGGAGTATTTAAACTTCAGTACAGAGAAGAAAGGCATCTGCCTTAATTTTATGTGTGTGTCTGCCAACTGTATGGGGCTGCTGAATAAGCCTGAACCTCTGATTGACCACCTGAGGCAAGCAATGAGTCAGCCATGGGAGTACAGGTGAAGGCAATTCACCTGTGCTGCTGGAAGGGGTAGAGCCTGGCTCCACCTCTCCTAGACCCATTTATGAGCTGACTGTCAGCAGGAAAGGATCTGTTCTGGAGATCCACTCCATCAGAGTTTCCTATGCAAGCCTAGGATTGGGTGAGTGTCCTTTTCTGCTCTAGCATAATAACTACGTAAGCCAAGCTCTCAAATATACTATATTATCTGTATCTATTATTGATTGTACAATTGGTGAGCCAGGCAGGCCAAATATGCTTTACATCATGGCTTTTTTGTGGAATTTCTATAAAGGGGTCAGGGGGAGCACATCATTCCCCTAGATAAAATGGTCCCTGGACAGATCCCAATGTTTCTGGGATCTCCTTATTAGCAATTAGCAACCATAGTTGAGAAATGAGGTCCCCTGCATACTATGGGGAATATTTCCCCATTCCGCATGACAGAATACTTTCAAGGATGAGACAGAGACATCCTAACTACAAAAGAAAGGCAGTTAGCTGCATCCACAGTGACATGGCCACTGTTAAATGCCTTAAATCTCTTTTCTATTAGGAACAATGAAATCCTCTAAATTCCACACTATATTCATTGATTGTACAGCATCCCAGTCCAATCTTGTTTGGCTTTTATGACCCTCTTGCCTTTCATTCCCATCTCTGAGACCTTAGCATGGAAAGGAGGTGAAGCCCACAGCAGGGGCACTTCCTCCTCATACAATCTGCAATTGAGAATAGGAGGGAAGGGGAACCGTAAAACAGACATGAAGCAAAATCGCACCTAGTGGAAATAGAAACCTGCTGCATTCTCTTCTGCATTCTCTCTGAGAAAAGTGTTCATGTAAGAATCAAATAGAAAGCTCTACACATTTGTTGCAAGGCCTTTGACAGTAGCATGAAGACATGAATGGGAACAGCCCCAGAGAGCTAGTGGCTTAGATTTTGAGGAATTTCTTTTGTCATTGATTATAAAAGGTTTATCGTTAACCCCTTTTCACTCCTGCCCAGCTACACAGATTTGCCTGGCTGTGTGACATTCAAAGAGTAACTTTAACATGAAACATTTATAAGTCATGCTTACTGCTTTAGAAAGCAGGCAAATTAGGGAAGCCAAAAAGGCCTTTTTGCTTCCCAGCTGAGAGTAAAAGTAGGCAGCAGCCAGCCACCTGCTACTTATTGAAAATGCTGCTGTCTGTACTAGTGTGCCATTAGCCAAACTCTTTACAAGCAGAAAATGTCAGGTTTAAGCTTATGCCTGCAAGAACTCAGCCAGTGGAAGCCTCGTTGCAGTCTATTTACTTTCCTGTTTGTAGCTCTCCTGGAGAGTCACTAAAGTATTGCAGATTTAAAAGTACTTGTTTACTACCTGGCTCTCCCATCGTTATTCATAGTGAATGCTGATTCATTAATTATCTCCCATTTTTTAACCTGTTCTGCCAACTTAACTCTGAAATATGGGAAGCATTGCACTTCTAACACTATTTCTCTTTTCTTCTGCCATCTACTTTACACTACAAAATTACATTTACTAAAATCCAAAACCTCTTATGATCCTGTGAAATAGTTACACAGTTGTGCTCTTGGTTAAATAAATTCAAAGTCTAGAATGATGCAAGATAATTATTTATTGACAGAAAACAAATGTTCCAACTCAGTGCCAACTTGCTGGTTAACTTTACAGACTCAGACGTGTCTCAGTAATAGGGGTACTTAACTGGCAATGTCTTTACTCTATCATGGCCCTCCATTCTCCATTTCTCTGAGGAAGCCACAGAATGGGTAGATCTGTAATTTTCATTCTGCTTTTCCACGCCCACTTCTCATGTAGACCTGGGAGTGAGAAAATCCAACAGAACTAGAAAAGTCAGCATGGGTTCCTTTCTGAAAGCCTTCTCAAATTCATGAAGACAGTGGAAGAGCTTGGATTTGTCCCTTAGTAAAACAATACACTTTGTCTTCACCCTCCTCTGGTATCTGGAAACTCAATTGTATTTTGCAAGAAAAATTGCATCTAATCTGTAAAGGGGCAATGAACTTTCTACAAGTTCCTCTGACAGATGGTACGAGTATCAGAGCACTAAGAAGTAATTAAGACTGTGCTCATAACTGCTTTTTCAATCAACAGATGAACCAAAATCCTGAAAGGCTTCAGTCCAAGCAAAATTTTTTGTACTGAGGAAAACTAATCAAAACTATTTTGTTTCATTTACTCTTTTGTATTAGGAATCACCTCAGGTTTATGCGTGTGGACAAGTAGGCAAATGAAATTATGCATATAATTCACAAAACTATTGGAAAAAAATGCTATCTTCTGCAACTATCCAGTCATTTCGAGCCGAGCAACCTTAACCAGACTAGTAATTTTGAGCTGATCACTAGCTGAGAAGATCTAAGCATAACTGCTACTGCTTAAACGAATGCCCTAACCACTAATCAACTGATCAGAATGAGACAGCACCCAGAATTTAGATCTATAAATCCTGAATTCCACTGTCTGCTGCACTAAAGGAAGACACTGTGGTATATCTAGCTCAGAAAATATATCTCAACTTATTTAGTGAGTTTCATGTTGGATCTCAAAGTTTGCACTTAAAAAATTATAATAAAAGCTCAACCATGATGATAGAAGTTATAAAATTACATGAGGGCTAAAATACTGTTTTTTTGTTTTTTTTTTTTAAAAAAAAAAAAGCACTTACACTTGAAATGTAACAGTGACTAACACTGAGTTGAAAAGGTGTGAGAGCTTTATATTATTATTGATAGCTTTGTAAGATTATTTTGAGAACCTGTCCTATTTGAAAACTGTTTACGTATTTTTATGCAACTATCTAAAGAATAAACCAAATTCAATTATAATAATTTCAAGGTGAAACTACTATTCAGGCATATCATGGCCAGATTTTGAAACATTTTGATCTCCCATATAATTTGGCATGAAAATAGAAAATGTAATTTAATGAAAATAAATGAGCAATATTAAGTTTGAGGTCAACAAAGCAAATAGATAGTATATATTTAACATCATAACTATGGAGAACACTGACCATTAAAGGGATCAGGAGTTATGCTATAAATAATCTTTATGCCACCATCTCAGCTCATAGATGATGGAAAATCAATTTAAGGAGATTTCAGGAAACCAGAGTACTTCTAGATTCTTTCTTTTATAACACAGATTATAATATTCTGGATTGGGTAAATGTGATAACTTAAAATGAAGACAGATATTCATTTGATGCAGGACCAGAAAATCATCAGCAAGAAAAAGAGGGAGAGGAATAAGTGCAAAGACTCATGTTCCTATACAGATGATGGAGCAAAAGAGTTGATGAAGCTTCCCGAATACTCACGTGTTGGATGCAAAATCAACACAGAATAGTTTATATTATATTATCTTTAATGACAATTCCTCAACTTACTGGGAATTACTAGCTGCAGATCTGTCATAATTACAGCATTTCTTTCAGCAATATCTGACATAATACCAAACCTATAATTCACAAAGAGAAAGTCCTTGAACCTATCTTCTACAATAACGCTATCACTACTAAGCTCTGATGAGTACAATACTCTAGCCTTTCTTGGTTTTGAGTGAAAACCTGAGCTCTAGGCAGAGCAGGTTTTTCCATTTAGAGACATCTGATTCCTTTTGTGTTCACTTTGGCAATGTGTAGCATTGGGCAGCATCCTGCTCATTTTGGTAGCTCCTTTGAGTTCCATATAGGCTATGGAACATACGGATGACCAAATCAGCAAAGTTGTACTTTATTGCAAACAGCCATGATGTCAAAGAACTTACAGCAAACGTATGTCCTCATCTATTTTCTCTGGAAATATTTTTCCATCAGTTACTACAGTACACCTGAGCTCACAAGCTAGCAAGGAGAATAATTACAGGTCTTTCAGAAAGACCCTTTGAAAGCCACAAAACTCTCATGAAAGTTTCTATCACATTGATAATCAGAATACAAAAAATGTGAAAGGGCGTGCTAATAGGCTGCTTTGACTACTTTTGTTTTGCTAATGTCAATTGGATTAATCTGTATTCCTTCTTATCTTGTTTGCTCTTTCCCAGCTACACTATCTAACAATGCCATCTGCACCTGTCCTCCCTTCCTCTCTCAGTTCTGCACCCAAGAAAATTACACACCATACTACCAGCCAAGACAGCTATAGAGCAAGCTAGCCCTGCTCCCCCTCCACCTTGACCCTGAGGGTAGTTCTGTACCTCATTCACTTACAACACAGCATCATGGTCTCTATCCTGCTCTAGGTTTCCAATGCCAGATGCACTTGGCTGGTCTGACTTGCAACCTATTGTAGGACATAGGGCAATGGTCCTCGCATATCTCTTCTTTTAGAAGGAGTCTTGTTAAACAGACAAGGGTCCATCTGTAGGTTCTCCTGCCACAGGACTGGCACACAAGAATTTACCTGAGATCTCTAAGCTAGGCAGTTTGAGCATCATAGCTTTTATTCTTGCCTTTGCTCTGTGAAGCATTTTGCACAGACTCTAATTGCAGCTCAAATAACAGAATAAGAAATAAATCATTATTAATGATACACACTGCCCAGCATCAATTTTGAAAAATGCCCAAGTGGAAACATACAAACCTTCCCTAAATCTGTTTCTGCTTTCAAAGAGTCTCTTAAATTGCCAATTAGTCTGGAACAGAAAAAAATTAACCACTGCTTTCCAGACAGTTACCCAAGAGTGACACTAGGCACTGTGGCTGGATATTCTATTGTTCTGCATCCCAAACACATAGTGTGGCTGGGAGGCAGAAGAGAAGAACAGTGCAGTGGGAGTCAGAAACAGGACTGATACAGCATTAGTTTTCTCAGCTTGGATTTTAGGTAATCTTTAGGTAGTTTGTCCAAGCAGAAATCTGCTCTTCAGGAGGAGCCAGAGTATTATCATTAGAGAGCAATGCACTGTCCCTCTTAATGCTTCTCTGTCTACTCTGCAAAAGCAGAAATCAGAAAAAAAAAGAAAAAGAAATCAAGCTGGACATAGAGCACTTTTCAGTTAGTCTTATTTATTAATTTTAATAAGCATGAGATTTATGCTGATTACTTTTATTCATGAAAGCCATTTTCTTTCACTCTGCTATAGTTAATAAAGATAGATTTATCTTCACTAGTTCTTGGGTTAGCCTCAGTGTAATCATGGGAGTGAAATAACTGCAAATGAAATCTCAGGTCAAATTCTCTGTAACAGTTAAACTCCTGCGCTAGCAAGCAGTTTGAGCAGTACCATAAAGAAACCATTTCTATTATATCTTTTTTTTGTGTGCTGTGAGTTCAGATGCGTTATGGATGAGGTCTGCTGTTAATAGCTTCCATGCTCCTTTACTGTCTTCAATAAATCAGTAATATTTGCCAGAATGTGACAAGCACCAGACTCAGCTGTAAAGACAGAGCTGCTCAAATTTGAATTTGAACATAATGCGCCTAATAACACAGGATATTATATGAAAGGTATAACTTCTTGTGATCAGTCTGTCAGGGAAAAGAAACCTTTCTTCTGTTCAAATTAATTATGAGAAAGTCATTATAGTAATACATGCAATGTGTTACACTCAGAGAGGAATTATACCACAGAAGAAATAAGGATTAGCCATGTTACTGAGGAACTGTTCTTATCCTCAGTTTCAATTAAATCTCCAGGCTCTGTGACAAATGTCTCCTGTGAGTGGGCACATGAACACAGTGATGTTTCCATTAACCTGTCATCAGGTTTCCTCAGGCTTCTTCTTAGGCCATAGAAGAGGTCTTATTTTCTACCAATACTGCCTCTCATATTATTCCTTTATGTTTGGTGCATTACAAATCTTACTGCATTTGTAACTGTAAAACTAGAACACATACAATGAGAACAATGCCAAAAAAAGGAGTTGGATTCCAACTAATTTTGTCCTAGAAAACTAGTGAGAGGGATCTGAAGTTTTTGCAGGAATTTTGCACGATTTTCAGGATTTGATTCACTGTAAACACATTTCAATATTGTGAAAAAGACAAAACACTTAGAAAAATCACAGGTGTTCAGAGCCTTTCTGGTTATGATGCACATTCAAAGCAGAGGTCAGTATAACAGTCACAAATACCTGGATTGCTTTTCCTCCATCTTTCGCTAGGTGTTTTGTTTTGTTTTGTTTTCCCCAGCATATTCTTGCCATCTCTTCCAATATTTCTCTCCCCCATTCTTTTTGACCCCCATCAACCAGGAGGGAAATTGGTTTCTTTTAGAGGGTAAAGCTGCTGTAAGGCTAAGGCCAGGACGAACCCTTATTTGTTGAGCAAATAAAGGGAGGTAAATCCATGTACAAAGCTGTGAAACAATAAATAGTGAAACCTGAGTGGGCCCATGTGCTTTGAAATCTATGGTTTCAGGAAGATGTAAAAGTGAAGACAAATTGTGTATTCCACAAAGTACTCAAGAAGCGCTTTCAGGCTCTGAGGGAAAACAAGAATGTGTGAGTTATTTGGAACAAGGTTGAACTCTAGTTTCAAGCCCAACAGTTGGTTATTCTAGCAATAAATTCCTAGATCAATAATCTTTTTGTTTCTACCTCCATCTTAAAGCAGAATTCAGAAATCTGAGACTTCGTCTCTCCCAAACCATACATCCAGCTAAACAGATTTCAGGGAACTACAGATGAAAGAAGTCTATAAGTCATTACAGTGTTAGGACATCCTCAGTGTTTTATGGCTTCTCAACACTATAAATTAGCTTCTCAGCATTACAGATTAAGTATAAATGGCCATAGTTTTATGATGGAAATACATTAAAGTGGAAACATTTTAGCCAGATCCAATAAGCATATAATAGTTTTGTGACAGCAGCCCTTTAACCTCATGTTGCTTTTCATGCTCAGGACCAAGTTGTCAGCAGCAGTCAAACCATGCAGCTTTGTTAGCATTTTCAGAAAGCAGGGGAGGTAGAGATGCTGTTTCTTTAATTTGCTCAGTCTGACTGCACTGGGTGACAATATGCAAAATTCAACTATTCCTATGTGTGACGTTAATCTATTCCTGTCACTTTGGCTGTCCTGTGACTGAAAAGCCATTTGTTCAGGTCTGACAGAAGGAATTAACATTGTTACAGAAAAACTGATGGAATTTATACCAGGACTGATCCTGGAAGAGGCTAAACAGTCCGGGTTGCTACTGACCTCCAAAGGGAGCCAGTAGATTTACAGATTTGTTATTCTGCAATCTCTCACTTGCTCTAAGCGTTAAAATGTACCCTCTTTAAATTCTGGACACAGTATCATAGTAAAAATGAAGTCATACAGGACAGTTGTTTAAATTGAAGTTAGTGGTTTTGCTAAATATGAAAGGATTCTCTCCATAAAAATACCTGTCAAATTATTATCCCCTTCCTCTCTGCTAACATATGTCATGAGCTTTCTCTCTTAGCGTGGCAATATTTTAACAAGCTGGTAACAAGAGGAGTGAAAAATAAAGATAGAAAAAAAAAAAAAAAAAAAAACACTTTCAAAATTCTTCTTTCCAGCACTGAAACAAGTTGTCTTGTGAATCTACCTGATTCAGCCTCAAAGAGTGTTTCATGTTTTGCTTTATTTTTTTATACCTTAGCTAATAGAGAACATTGGATTGGATCCTGATTTTAGCATTATTGTATTGCTCTGCACAGACTAGGATATAGAATGTAGTGATGAGTACCTCTGAAAAATATATACATAATTCTTTCTGAAGGTAAGGCCCCCTATTTATTTCCATGAAAACTACAATAGATACAAAGAATACAATAATACCATTTGACTGAGCAAATTCTCAGCTACAAAATACCATTTTTCAAAATAGTCACCCCCATTAGCTATGCATTCTTTCCAGCCATGGGCAAGAGCCTGCATGCCACTCCCATAAACATCTGCACTAGTGGAAATGGTCCACTGTCACTGTTAGCACTGGTGGAATGCAGCACGACACCTCATCGCACTCACATTCACTCTTTGGTCTCCATAAACATTCAGCAAGTGTCAGTGAATGTCAGGGGGTGCCATTTTTTCCCACATTAATTCATTTGTACCTCTTTGCTTCATTTGCACTCCCATGTTAGATGCCATTTTGTTAGACTGCTCCTCTGCTGCCAGCAAAAATACAGAATAATATATTGGTGGGAAGATTAAACATCTACTGCCACATCACCAAAAGCCACCACTGACCTTGTGGACCAACATAATAAAACAAGAGACATTCCACTTGGAGCAGCCAAAACACAAGTTTTATTTATTTTTTCTGCTTTGCTTTAATTCCCAGGAGAATAAGTTTTGTGCCTTTTCATCATGTCACAAAATAATGCTTCATCAAAATGCTGAAGTCTCTACATCATAAAAGCTCATAAAGTAGTATGAACATTTGAGTAAAAATAAGTACATTGATTAAAATGCGTTCAAGATGTTGTAGTTCTGTTATCAATTGTATCTTCAATGCATAATTTTCTTACTGTGTATTTTCCGAACAGGTAACAGATAGAGATTTTAACATTCTCCTTATACAGAGCTTCCCACTAGGCTTCAATACTACCCTTTAAATCAAACCTTTTCTCATCAATTAGAATTGATGAGAATTGGTTCCCTGAGCTCATTAGTCAGTCTTCTAGCCTGGGTAAAAATGTAGTGAAAAATGTATTGCCTTCACTTTCCTTCCCATATCAGACCACTTTGCTTTTGAATTTAAGTGGTTACTACCTTGACTATTTTTTACACCACTGTTTCACGTTACTTACTTTCCTGCTTATCCAAGCTAGTCTCTAGCTGAGAAAATTAGTTCCCTTTCCATAAGATGTTCTGGACAAATGGCACCAATAAACTATCACAAAGTTCAGTGCTCCAGAAAATCAAAATCTTCTTTCCCACCAGTCAGCTGTGCAGCCTCTCATCCCTAAGATTCTCTCTCCTCTGTTGCTTGTAAAGGCAGAAAAATAATCTGAACTTTCCTTTGCTACTCTCCTATAGCTCTCACACCTTCACTATTGGTGCTGCTCCACATAGATCAGGCTTGCCCTGATCAATCAGCCTACCCAGCGTTACTGTTACATTTCTATATTTTTGCGCATAAAATAATTTAAGTTGCAAGAGACCTCTGGGCGCCACCCTGCCAGCTTCTGCTCAGGACCTTTACATCTACTGCTGCTTTGTTTGATTTCTGCAGGGCACTGACCATGCTTTGTGGACCACAGTCTTTACAGAATCAAACTTTAAGAGCTACAGCTTTTCCCATTAGCACCTGTGAGGCACTGTGTCCTGAGGAAATTATTAGATATGATCTCTCAACGACAGCCTGGAAGCCTCTGCATTATCTGAAAAGATTTTATTGGACACTTTAAAAAAATCCTTTTCACACAGCTCTGCACTGGTACATCAGCTACAGTAAAATTAAACTGTAAAAAAGGTGAGCAAGAGCTAATAGAGATAAAAGGTTGGAGTTGAATTTCTGAACATTACAGCTCTGCCATGACTTTACTATCTATTCTTGTTTATAGAAGGGGAAAAATGACCAAAATAATTAAAGTTAGCAATGGCCCTGTCATGAAGCAGGTTTCAGCCTGGATACAGAAATGATGTACCACCAACTGCAATAAAGACCTTATCTATATTCCATGATTTAAAAGCTTAATTAAAAACTGAGGCCAAAAATCACCTTGAGTGTATTGCTGGGTTTCACTAAATGGATGACTTCACAAGAATCACATACGTAGAAAGACCTGCACAACGGAGCATAGATAAGGCTAGAACTTAGTGCTGCATTACCAATAGCCCAATGGAGAGCCAGAACTAATTCTGGTGTAACAGCCCTCACATTAATAGTTCTAGATTCTTCTGCTTTTTTTGAAAGCAGTAACAAAATGCGCTGCACTTGTCTGTGATGATGCCATCTTGCATCTTGAGTTTTACAGCAAGTCTTGCAACTCATTTACAGGTTTTCAAGCTCCATGCTTCACCTCACCTCTGTTAAAACTCTTGTATATTATTACCAAATTTATTCACCCATTATTTCTTGACATTGAAATCAATTGCACCACTTCAGAGATATTCATTATAGCAGGTGCTTTAGTGTTAGGCTACTACAGGAAACGGTATACTACGCACAGTTTAGCCATGAAAACATTCTTTAACAATGAACTTTTGTAAGGTCATGCAGTAGTTAGCGTTTGCAGTTCTTAGAATTTCCTGATAATAAACACAGAATCTGGGGACTAATGAATTCAGCTGTCTGTTTATTGTCCATGCTACAAACAAGCAACAAAAACATAAAGTACAGAAAAACAAAACACAGCTTAGATAGAAACACACTCTAAATCTCACAAATGGGACTGTATCTGAGAGCTGCCTACTTTTCCCCATCCATTTCTTCTAAATCGCTGAATTTCTGAAGTTCTCCTCTTAAGCCAAGATGAAGCAATTAATGAAAGAATTTCAGGAATTAAAGATGGCCACCAGCAAGTTAAGAAAATCCTGAGAACTTTCTGAAAGTTCAGAATGTTTCTGAGAAGGAAATAAAGTGTTGTTTTTTTTTTTCCCCAGAAAGGCCTGGGTGAGAGCCTGCAGACAGAGATAATGTCATTGTTGAGGCACTGTGAAAAAGTATCCTGACTCATTGGTGAACTCAACTGTAGTAGCCATCTGAGACAGAAAGCACACGATTAAGAATTATCTGTCTCTTCAGTAACAGAAGCTACTGGAATACTGCAATGCTGTCATCTTCTGCCTCACCTTGCTGGATGATCTGAAAATCACCTGAATCAAATCCATGGGTCTTTTCATTGAAATGATTTATGGTGTGAGCTCAGGCTAATTAAAAAAGCTACTGAAATCTGGAAAGGCCTAGCAGTACCTTCTGGAAGTGCAGGGGGTCCTCTTAGAAAAACATAACTTTCCAAAAGGCTGATCCAATTCATGGAGTAAACGCTCCCGTGAACAAGGAACCTAGAACATCACTGAAGTCTTCATCTTCTCTAAGATCAAGGCATATATCCTTCTGTTTTTATGTACATGTAAAAATCTACCCCAACAAAAAACCCTATCAAAATAAAGCACCTTACTGAGCACATTACACTCCCTACAGGAGCATCAGGAGACAAACATATGACAGATGGTACTTAAGCTGCTTAATGCACTGATGAACGGTACTCAAATATGGAGATGATAAATGTGGTAGGAGAGGCTATACAGAGAAAAACAGCTAAGGTTATACAATAACATTCCGACAGTGAGAAGGAAGTCTGATGGTAAGTCCTGTGTAGGGAGAGATACATGCAATGGATTCTGTCCCCTTCACCACAAAATCACAAATTTGTTAAAATTTTGCAATCATCTGAACTTAGTGTGGATGTGTTTAACAATTTTTAACTAAGAGAGTGACACACGAGTTTAAAAGCTTGCAAAGAAACCTCTGACCCTCAGAAAAGTCTTTTCCTCCATTCAGTTCCGTGTGTCTGTGGTGTCATCCATTTGATAGGTATGTGTTATTAAAGGGTAGCTGGTAACCTGCTATGTTTGATGAATGTACACTATGAGGTAAGTGGCTCCTCAGATGATAAGTACTTGGATAGAAACAGTTTTACAATGATAAACGTTTAAATATTTGGAGCACTGCTTGCAAAGACGGGGAAAGTAAAGAAAAGGGGAAAAGAGAAATAGCTTTATGCTAATCTGCAATTCATCTTTTTTTTTTCATTCTGCAATGAAAGACAGCCCCTCCCTCCTGCATAATTAGGAGATTGAGGCAAGTCTGGAACATGTAAGAGAAAAGGTTGAGAGGTCCCATAATGCACTGCTGGGTAAGTGAAGCTATATTATTAGCATATAATCAATTAATATATGGATGTTATAATTAAGAAGTATACAAGAAAGTTAGGCTAACCAGGTTACCACGCTAAAAAAGAATGGATGGAAAGCTTACCCTTATCCTGGGCTCGCTGAGAAGAATCCAAGAGGAGTGACCTCCAAAAAATATCCTTCCCCTGTGGCAATCAGCTCTTAAATGGGGTCTAGAAGAGGTTGAGCAAGGCACTACCCCTTCGGGTAGCACAGGTGAATTGCCTTCACCTGTGCTCCTGTGGCTGACTCATTGCTTGCCTCAGGTGGTCAATCACCTGATGGTTCAGGCCATGATTCAGCAGTTCCCATACAATTAGCTAAATCAACATTTTTTCCTCAGGAGAAGAGTATCTTCCCCAACTTCTAAGTATCCATCTGTTTGGTAATAAATCATTGGATGCTTCCACTTCAGAGTCAACATGTATAGATCATATCTGTGCTACTCCTCAGAACATTGTACTCACTCCCTGCAAAAATCACTACCTTTTCTGAATATAGTATCTCTTGTAGCACCTTCTGTAGTCAAAGACAGAAGTCAGTAATTCAGGTATGAGATTTAAGATTGTGTAGATCTGTTGGTTATTAACAAAATTCTATAATGAATTAAATGTGTAGCCTGCTAGAGGAGATAATGAAAGAATCACAGAATATGTTGGGTTGGAAAGCACATTAAAGACCTATTATAAGACAAACTATAAAGACTATTATAAAACAAATATTTATTTCATAGGATAATTATTTGGAAAATTAACCTGAAAGCAACTACAGTTCCTCCAGTCATTTTTCTGACTGATGCAGCTTTACTACAAAAAAATTATAAATGTTGTGACCCTTTTACTAATACATATTTTCTAAAAAAAAGACACTGACACATGATTGTAGTACAGAAACTAGATACTTCAGAGGAAAATACTATTAGGAAAACCTGAAAGAAAAACAGTTTGACAGCCTACATCAGAAATAACTTGGCTATTAGTTCTTCTGACCTCATTATTTTTTATTTTGCTCTAAATTCAGCACTGCAAGTAAATTAAAATAACAACACTCAGGGGAACAGTATAATTAATATATTCATGTGTGATTATACTGCATGTGAAACTTTATGGGCAGTGAGACAGAATGCTATCTTATGCCAGTTTGGACACATAGCCTGTCATAGTTTTCTGTTAAATGACTATCTGAAAAAGTTCAGATTGGTCAAGGAAAGATTGTTCCAGAGAGATGCTTTGTAAAATTACATCTATTATTTTTATTATTTTTTATTTTATTTTATTTTTTATTTTGTTTTTATTATTTTTATGCTTAGACTCTTTTTCTAAAGCAAATATATTAAATTTTTCATACCGATAAGCCAAACCAAAATATCACCATGATTTCAAAATATTTGCAGGAATATTTAGAATGTGAAGATGCATTGATTGAGAAGAAGTGAGCAAAAGGAGAAACAGTGAGCTAGAAAGGACAGTATAGATAAGAAAAATGAGATTGGTAATGAAAGATTTCCAAGGAAGAGAAATCAAGACTAACAGAACACACAAATAAACAACAACAAAAATTTCCAGACAATTTGCAAAACACAGTACATAAAGCTTAAAACATCATGTGAGAGGAAAATCAACAGTTCTTCCAATGTAATAGAACTAGAGGAAAACTGTTTACGTGGTCTAAATAAACCATGTGTGCATTTCCCTACTGAGGTCTTTCTTTTTTATTTCTGATTTGGGATTTTATTTTTCCTGTGTAACAAAAAATTTGGGGTGTGTGTGAAAGCAAAAGTACAGGAAGGTTGACAAATCCTCAGGGCAGGTCTCTTCTGGTATTAACTAACTGTTTATTCATTATTTGAGATACACAATTCCTTTCTTTAGGATAAGACTGAAAACCCCACAACTTCACAATTTCCTGAAATGAGAAAACTGCCCTGCTTTTGGGCTGGACGATCCAAGAAAAGAGTGTGTGCTGTGTGACCTGCTTGGGCTTTGGCCCCCACTGGAGAGTTATTAGTAATCAGCATTGCTTGGAAAAGCTGCTGCTTTTACTCCCTTAGTTTCCAAATCTACGTTTAGAACACCTGCTACTTTTTTTTTGCTTCTGGAGTGAGGGCTTCTGTATGACTGCTCATGCAGTCACAGCCTCTTAATCTTCTTTTCTCCAAAGACTTGTCTGTGTTACACCTACCCTGCCAATATGCTCCATCTCTCCTTGGAGCAAAAAGGGATGTGAGAGCAGCTTAGTCATGAACCTGAGTCTAGGCTAAAGTCCTGCAAAACTGCAGTTTCTCTATGGAGATGAAGAGAGCATAAGTGCTTTTTGGCTTAAAACCCCATGCAGTTGCACCATGAAATGTGACTTTCAACACACAGAAGACGACGACATTCCCAGAAAGAAAGTGTTTTGAAAAGAAGCTCCCGAAGAGGGGAAAAAAATTATCTGAAGGCAGACGAAGGGACATGAGCAGTCACTGGTGACTCAGTGCCACCACTTAAACGCAATGGACTGATGATTCATATGGAGATATCACACTGTTCTAGAATGTTGCAAAATATTACTTTAAATCATAAAGAAATAAATAAATAACTGATTAAAATTGAGAATGAAGACAATTTAAATGATAGATTAAAGGGTTTGGGCTTTTTGGAAAGCACATAAATTGGTATGTAAGCTAAAAGTTATAATTATTTAAATGTGCCACAATTTGACATTTTTGACAAATAAAGACAAAGCTTATATCAACTGTAATTATGTTGTTAGAAAGATAGAACTGAAAAATGTTCAACCACTATATGGCAAAGGTTTACTTCCAATAATTAGTTAATGATTTAAAGGTAGCTTACACCATAAAGACACATGAGGCCCTGTCAAGTCTCTGTTGTCTCAGGAAACGTCAGAAAAAATTACAGCAAATAATTTGCATGGTCTAAGAATCACAAAGCAGAAAAGAAATGCTTAGGAGTAAGTATACTTAGGAGTACACTGTTAAAGCAAAAAAAGGAGTTATAAACAGTAAGTACCAGAAAGCAGCTTTTCTATTTTGAGCTAGTACTACTTAAGAAGATGATAATCATGAATTACAGCTTTAGTATGTAAGTGATAATAACAAAACAATGTATTTTCAAGTGCTTGAGTCACAGTTTTTTTGTATACAGTTTTGGAATAATCCAAGGAAATGCAATAACGTGGTTGTGTAAAAAGTAGAAGGAGGGGTGGTTAGGCTTACAAATTAAAACCTCCCAGAACAGAACTCAAAGCTGTGGTGCTCACAGCTATTTCTAAACAAAGCAGTATGAATCATATTAGGCTAAATTAGATACAGAGGAGTTTCTTTTTTATTTCATAGCACTCCATGAAACTAAAGCCACTCAATTATATTTAGAAATCTTCTAAGCCATTGCGAAGGAAGAAAAGGAGGGGGAGAGAAAGCAGAACAAGTGGAGGAACACAAACCTGTGCTCACGCTACAATAGCTGTAATCATGGTGAAGGGCTTTGCGGGAGATGCAGTGACACTTGCAATCCCTGAAATCTTTTCCAAAAGAAAGACCTCTCGTGAGCCATCTTGGGGGGATTACTCTTGCCCCAGCCAGCATAAGAGAGCTCCATCAGGATTAGAAGTTACGCTGCCACCTGTTTTGTATACACATTCCAGTCAGCTGATACCCGCTTGCATAGTCAAACACAGGTTTTTCATCATAAGGCTGAGGAAGGTTGTTTTAGTACTAACTAAAATTAAGTTATGAATAGGTAGTAAAAGCGAAGTCATTAGACTTTATTGTGTTTGTATGTGAAAGTTGCAATTAAATGAGAATTCTCTAAGCTAATGTAATTTCAAATCAGCTGACCTCAAGGGTAAATATTTTGTTCAGAAACAAGGTAATTTAGTAATATGAGTTAAAAAGAAACAGGTTTTCAGATTTGTTATGAAATAAGATGATTCCTACAGATGCTATCCAGCTGCGTATAGCATGCAGGCTAACTTCCAGCACTGTGCTCTTTTACATGGACTTGTAGATTGCCTAAATCTGTTGCAGCATTCTTCCTGTCTTTGATACTTTTCAGCTTCACAGATCTGCTTCACCAAGACCCGGTATCGAGAGCTATTACTTCTGTCTGCCTAGAAAGCAACAAACATCCGCGCTAGAAAAAAATGCCATATCTGGATCCATAATCAAATGTCTTCTCTGTAAACATATAATAGGAAGTGAAGGGATCGCTGACTTTGGCATAGCAAACTGTGAAAGCAGTTCTATTAACTGCATATTGAGCCACAGAAAATTATAAGAAAAAGGTTGGTTTGCATTTAGAAAGCAGGCAGTGAGTGTTATATCATACTACAGGTCCTCAAAAGATACTAAAATGCCTCATGTCCAGTGGCTTCAAAGGAGATTAGATGTATGTATTTGTATAGGTCATGAATCTGTCAAGATCCAATTTTCAAAGCTTCAAAACCAGATAGGGGACATGATCTGATCTGTCACTTAAGAGCTTTTCTTTAAGATTAATTTCTTAAGATTCCAAACCTCCGAACCTTACATTAAAAATTAAAGAAACATATAAGCTTAAATAATAAATATGATGTTGCAAGCATCAATCTCAAAGGCTGTGGTAGTATATGGAGAATGGACCTTTTTAAAACATAATGGTAAAGTAAGAGGAGATTTAGGTTAGATGTTAGGAAAAAGTGTTTAGTCAGAAGGTAGTAAGGCACAGGACAGGCTGCCCAGAGAAGCTATGGATGCCCCATCCCTGGAGGCACTCAGGGGACTGGGTGTTTTTTAAGGTCCCTTCCAACTCAAGCCTTTCTATACCCTAGGAAAAAGAAGTTAACTGGGTGTTATTGATGGGAAGGCTGACATTCTCCAGGTAAATGTATGCCCTCATATACCTTCAGAACAATTTCCTGTAATCAGAATGCCTCTCCAAGCAAAATCCTCACATAACCATAATCTGCTGTGCACTTACCTTGTTCCATAGTGATGTCTAGGATACAACTTCTGCCAACCATGCTGAACACAGCTGGAAGACTTTCCTCACTGGAACACTTTCCTAGCTGGAATGTCATTAACATTATGAGAATTGTTTTCCCATTTAATCACACTACCCAATGTGAGATTCATAGAAAAACGCAGTAAAAATTGCATTTAAAGATTGTCTTATTTCATCAAAACACCATTGAATGGGGCTATAATATCTGTTCTTGAAAATAGCACCTCAGTTTTGGACAGATTGAAACAGAATATTGGGTATCCAAGGATCTGAGTTCCACTTTCAGATCTACCACTCGCAATGCTATCCTCAGCAAGCCCCTTAACTTCAAACGCCTGCTGCTAAAGTGTTATTTATTCACTAGGCATCACTCATGACTTTTGAAAGCTCTACAGTTCATGTAAGGTGATCCAAAATAGAACGGAAAATAATATGTAATATTAATTGCTAATGAAAAGAAATTGCAGTTACTTTGTTGTTTAGCCCCAGTTGACTTTCACCAAAAAAACCTGAATTTAAAAAACAGACAACTAAGTTGATATTCATATGTAACGCCAAATAAAATATAATCTTCATATTCTTTTCTCCTCATTTAGAGTTTCAACTGCATATCAGTGATTTCCAGGCCATCATGATGCAGCCTGAAGCACTTCTGATGAGATTTACCAGTGCAGACTGTCTGCTTTGCTGAACTGTTTTTAAAAATAATTTCTTTCCAATTACCTTCTAAAATAACAGTTTCTCATGCAAATGAAAAGTCCAAAGGCCTTTCTGTGGGGTTGGGAAACAAAGTAGTCTCTCAACTACTTGCATTGCTTATCTGGCAGGGTCAAAAAAGAAGCAGGTGTTTAACAAAAATACAGAGGGATTAAAATACTTCTCCAGACAGTACATACATTTAGACCATTAATGACGACTCACAGACACAGAAACCAGCACTAGATTAACACACACAGCAGGAAGGTTTGATAGGTAATGTGCATGTGTGTGCATGTATAACTGTGAATTATCTCCTCTCTTCCGTGTGACTTTCAAGATCCTGGAAAGGGAAGCTAAATACGCTTGCTACGAAAATGATAAGAAAAATACATTTATTTTAATATTGATAGAAATTGGTCATTTTTCCCTCCTAAGCCAAATATGTCACCTTGTCCTTTGAGTTACTAAATTACAGGAAACACTATCCCCTCAGTACTCTTTTCTTCTTATCTTTCACATCTTCCTTTCTTGGATTCTACAACATTCACTTTCTCCTTTCCCAGCTTCTTACTTCTGTCCTCGGTTACCCAAATCCCAATAGTTAGTACTTTCAACACACAGCTAGCTTCAGCTGTCATCTCTGTCCAGAAAAAATGCACATTTCTCAACATTTGTACTGCAAGGGAAAGGCATAAATATTCAAAATGTGCTACTGAGGAGAAAACGGTGAGAAGGAAAACATGACCCCTGGACATAGGCCAAGGCTACAAGGAGAAAAGTCTCAAAGAAAACTGAAACCTGGAAGGGAATCTACAGACCCTGAGTTTTCCATACAATTAACCTTTGATTATTAAGGTGCTCAAATGCTTCTTTTTAATTCTTCAGTTTCTATTTCATCTTACTGTCTATGTAGTACTAACATTCAGGTGCTATAGGACTTACTTCGTGAAAAATGAATGTAAACGAAGTGACTACCACTTACTTTAAATGCATCTGTTTAATTTGTACATTTGTTGAATGCCTTGTCAGGTCTCCATTTGTTGCTTATCATCTGAATCTTTCTTAATAAGCAAGAATTTTTTTAAAAAGCATATGTTTCTGTTTCAAATAGACTTTGTAGATTTAAAATCAAGTGCAGCATGTGAAAGAGAGACTAAGAATGTATAAAGGCATGTTTCAGTATAATCAGCTCTGTTAAGTTTATGTTCTTTTTTGCTTTAAGACAATATGATAGCATATGCCAAAGACAGTATTTGTTAACTGTTTACAGCAGTTAATATAATTAGCACTCTGCTCAAAAGGTGAAGAAGATGTCCCCTATACCTTAAAATGTGAAAATATCTTCCCAAAAGGATGAGTCTCCCCAGAGTTACATATTTCAGATCAGATAAATGTGAAATCTGCCTATGCTGCCAGATTGGCAGGTACCTGAGCACCTGGCATTACTTTCCAACAGATCATTATGTGCAGCCAGTATCATGTGACTGTCATAAGAGTAAGCCAAATGTCTGGGAAAGAACTCACTGTAACGCCTAAGTAATCTGCCACAGAGTGCGGAAAACCAATCCAGTCTATTAAGCACACCACATTTCTTGTGGGTGACATGGTAGTTACATTTATTTCCCAGTGCCTTGTTACCGCACATTTAGATTCTCATTGAATTTGTCTCCGCTCCAGAGCAGCAACAGAAAGTCATTGGATATGTATTTGTCACCTGTACATTTCCTCTCATCAGCAGCAAGACTGACTCCATCTGGTCTTTAATATAACCCAGGGAGATAAGTGGCGGCAGAGATAGAAAGAGGAAGCATTCTTGTTCTGTGTACATAGAGGAAATGTGTGGTTCCCGATACACAATTACTAACATCTTGTGTCTGCACATCTACATGGTTTTAAAAAATCAACACTTCACCAGCTGTTAAAAAACATGTTGCTCAAAGGAGTTCGTCTCCAACAAACAGGCTCTATTTTTAGACACTGTGATTTCTTTTACAATTTTTTCCATTCTCAGTTGACAAATTATTTGATGTAACCACAATGCTATCATTATAAATGTTTTAGAAGTATCTTCATGGTGAACATGAGGAATGGATATCAAATATATGGGCTTGTCACAGGTACAGAGAATTTTAAAAAATGATTCTAGCTTAAGATTCACAAATAAAACAAAAAGTTAAGCTTAATAGGCTTCTAAATAACTTACAGGATCTAATCTAGTTAAGTTCTATTTAATATTTTGCTACCTTATCATGATATTTACTCAACAATTTGGAAATGGGATCTCAATCCTCATAATATTTTGCATTCGAAGATTAAGCACAAAACCCTGTGCTCATATGAGTTGAAGCTCTTAGAAAAAGGGCAAGCAAGCTGAAAATAATTAATTCATATTGAAGATGCAATGTAGAATGAAAAAAAAAAACCCTCAATAAAGAGACAGAAACAATTCTTTTTCTTATGTATTAATTTGAAATTTCAACATCTTATGAAATAAGCACAATGGATATTTGAAGCATGCATGCATTATTTAGCATCGAGACAGCCTTGAAACCTTATCCTTCCACAATATATTAGTGGATATATTATATCCACTAATTATAATATTATATATATATATAATTATAATGATATATATTATAATATCCTTCCACTTAATATATTAGTGCTTAGAGATGACTGCATTATAGACTGAGATTCGTTTGATGAACAGCCATGATTTTTCCTCCAAACTGTCATTTTAACAATATTCTAAGAAATGCATTTCAGATTTGATAGAGACATAAAAGGAATCTATTCCTGGAGTCATAAGGTTGCTTTTCTTGTTGCAAAGGACTGAATGTTTTGCTCAAATTTCATTAGCTTTGTTAAGACAGATTCTGCTTTTGGTTTTATATCCAGACTCAATCTTTTGTAAAAGGAAATTATTCTTGGATGAAAAAAAATGATACACAGATCATGACTGTTTACCTTGTTCACTTTCTTATGCTGTGACCTGATGTGTACATTTCAGAGAATGTCTTTCCTTCACAATGGCTTTCAGAAGAGATGATTTAAATGTTGTTTTTACTTTTCTACCAATTGCCATTGGGAGTTCTCTAGGAAGAGAATCCTAAAGCTTCCCAATCAAAGAGATTAAGCTGTAGTGTTTAAAAGTAATAGTTTAGAAAAGTGCCACTAGCTTGTCACTTTGCTTAAATTGTTCTTTCAAGTGTTTTAGCTGGGTGCCATGATCTAGGGAAAAAGAACTAAGAAGGCTTTCATGTTTTTATAGCTTGATTCCCACCAGCACTAGTACCACTAGTAGTAGAAGTACCACTCACTGTGATCCAGATGGCAGTTTCAGTCATCAGACAGGCAGCAAATCTTAAAAAATCTCCCTTAAGGCAGTAAGCTAGTAGATACCTGATTGCATGGCTATAGCTGCTCTGATGTAAAGGCACAAATTTGCAATGCCCCACAGAGCACTGGGAACAAAGCAGTGCTTGTGCTTGAGCCGTTCTGTGAAACATGAGCTCCCACATCCACTCCTAGGTTGTGGCAACTCAGCCTCAACATCTCCCTGTTGTAGTTCAGCATAGCTTGTCCTGCTGGAAGGGCTCATAGAAGTTATTCAGGACTGTAGGGTCTTGTTTAGGTCTAGCACAGGTTTTCCTTACTAAGTGCTGTACCTTTTTGAACTGTCTCCATGTTTCTTCCAGGTACAAATAGCTCACCTTTCCTTCTATTCCAGAGCTGGCTGCAGGTGACACAGTGCAGGTTCAGGCACACAGCTCTGCACTCTGCACCTTCTACTGCGCACAAGAGAGTGGCTGCTTCTGGCTCCAGTCCTCCTGCTATCAACTGATGTATTAAAACAAAAACTGCAGTGATAAATATATCCACTTCGGTCATGCTTTAAATTGGAGATAAGAAATCTCTGCCTTTTTACTAGCAGAGCAAACTAAGTTTATATTAATAGTTTCCTAAAGCTGCCATTTAGCATCTGATTTGCACATTCAGAAATCTCCTGAGATTAAAATGTTAGGTTTTGATCATTGTGTTTAGACAGAAAAAACGAATATTCTTAAAGTGCTGCAAATTCCTATTTACTTACCAGGATGTCTCACTTTGTCTGTTTCAAAATCAATGGGAACACTTTCCAGGAAGGAAAGACACCTCCAGGCTGAAGCTGGGTGTGGAGAAAAGGAATTGGTAAGTTCTAAGTAAGTGAATTGGTAAGTGCTAGCTATGTCCCCCTAGAACTAGGATGAACCTAGAGCTGCAGTGTAAGGTTTCTGGTTCTTGCATGTCACCACTGCAGACTTTTTCTAGCCAGATTTCTACATCTAAAAAATATATTTCAACTGGGCACAGAGATTCTTTGTTTGGTGCTGTGCTAAATCTGATGGTAAATAGTAGGCAACTTCTTAACTAAGAGCACCATAGCCCACATGGTTTCATGTTAACCACAGGAAATCGTCTCTTCTGCTCCAAAAAAGCCCAAGCACCTAAGAAAATTCTCCACTGTTTGTTAGTAATATCTGTTATCTGTCAAGAAGAGGTTCTGATACACTAGAAAACCACTAAGTGTGTGTGTGTGTGTGTGTGTGTGTGTGTGTGTGT
>NW_024884586.1:30363952-30491890 GCF_019232065.1 Centrocercus urophasianus | reverse complement strand
GTGTGTGTGTGTGTGTGTGTGTGTGTGTGTGTGTGTATACATATATATATATAACACATTTATATACACAGATATGTTACATACCTGTGTGCATGTAAATACATGGTCCAGTGTAGGATAAGTACTACAAGCAGTTGCTAATGGCTACAAATAGCTGGGGCAGGAAAACAACCATGTGTTTCTACACAAGAGTCTTGAAAACTTCTCCCAGGCTGCTGCATTTTTTGAGTGGGTCTGACAGAAGGGTGGCCCCTCTAATCAGCAGCAATCATTTTCCCATCATTCTGACTATTTGTTAGCAGCACAGTCAACAAAGTCGACTGTCCCCATCCCCTTCAAATTTCTGTCTTTTTTTTAAGTCAAGAGTTGCCTAACATGTTACTCTTCTGTTATTCATTGCTGCCACAAGCTTCTAATTAACTTTAGAACAACCAACTTGAAGAGAAGATTGCAAAATCCAAAAGGATTTTGTTGTGCCTGGGTGTGTGCACAAAATTCCAGGCCTCTAGCCATCAGGAATGAAATGGTTTGAAGGGGAAGCAAAATTTTGTCCTAGGTATGCCATGTTAACAATGATCAATTGAGAAAAAACTTTACTTTGTAATGAAACCATAGTCCAGCTTAAACAATGGAACACTATGGAACTATCTGCATATCCCTGTATTCAGAAAATAAATTGCAAAAAAAGAATGTTTTGGTAAAAGAAATATGCACAACTATAACAGAAAAGTTAATAATGGTGTAAGTGAGGATAGGGCCCTATACAGGGCCCTATACAGTAAAACCAAAGTCAAAATATTTCAGATTTTCTTCTTTACAGTTGCTTTTGTATTTGTGTATTATGGTATGAGAACTACGGAAACATAAACTGAACCTGTGAGGGATTATAAACTTATAAAACAGAAAATAATAGCCATAGAACTCCTGAGCCCAGAGTTCCCCAGCTTTGTATTTAGAAGAAAAAAGAAGAAAAAAAAAGTCCTCATTTATAAGCAAAATATGTTGGAGGTTTTTAAACAAAATTTTGTTATAAAGGAAAATGTTGGTATAAATGTCACTTTTAAATCCTGCTTTATAACAAAAAGATTGCTATCATGCAGCTCTGGGTGTGCCTAGCAGCATATGGAGCATATTCATTTTCTAGCACAGCTTTTGGCTTAATACAGGGAAGACAACATTACTGATTGTTGTCATGACATTTGCCTCTGCAAGATTAAAGTGTTTCCATTCTAACTTCCACAGCTATTATTGAAATAACATAATTTGTGAGTTATATGAACTTGCACCTTGCCTAGAATAATGAGTTAATGAGGCATTTGTATGAAGAACAGTGTTTCATTATTAGCTGTAAAATATATGAAGATCTTCAGTATGAGCTTCACTGCAGCTTGTGCATGATTCTTTGCTCTATTTTCATGTTCTGATGCTGATGAAAAGAAACAGCAGTTGTATTGTGGCAGCACCACACAGAACAAATTTCACTCTCATAATAGTTTCCGCAGTGTTTGGACATCAGAGAGCAGTAAGAAATCCCAGCAGTGCCATCTGAAACACTCATCTGGTTAATCTCTATGTGGCAACTGCATCTGCTCTAGCGCCTACTGCCTGCACCCTTGCAGGGTTTCTGTAGGATACCTGCTGATTCCAAGGCAAATTTACTTTTTTAATAAAAGTAGAATTCTTAGTCAGCAAACAGTGAGGGCACTTGATTGCTCTGGAGCAAAATGCAGGGAACAAAGAGACTCATAGCAGAGTAGCTGGCTGTGCAGCTGCGAAGGCTTATCTCTTTCTCTGTTGACTACTGAAGGTGTTTGTAATGATTATATTCTTCCATTAGTTGCCTCAGACAAATGTCTGAAGCCTTCATAACATCCTCCTAGGCTTCCCATGGGTGCCTATGCCACACTACTCCGGTCACAGAAGCTAATGGCAGACCACATGTTGGTCATTTGAGGTCTCAAAAATCCTCTTACAGAGAAAAAAAAAAAAAAAAAAAAAAAAAGTCTTGCACTACACCCAGAAAAGGCAACAGGGGGATATTTTAATTTTAAATTATCGAATGGTGGTTATAAGCACTTCCCAGATGATGAAAGTGTGAGTGTTCATGAGTTTGACCTTCTGAAAAAAAGCCTGAAGTTAAAATTAGTGAAAAAAATGCATGGTTTGGAACACAAGAAGCAGGCATGATTTGCTGATCCATGGTTTGTCGTGGATCAAATCATATTTCTCATTATCCTTTTTCATCAGAAGCTGGGATGTATAATGCTGTCTGTATTTGCTTTTGATAACTGTGACTGTAGTCTGCCAGCTTGTTCTGTTCTCCACAATGAAGAACTAATTAAAAGGTTAAAGATATTCCCAGTCTGAAATTCTGTGGCTAATAAATTCAAATTGAGAATGAAAGAGTATTAAAGCTCAGGTACTGTGGGTTAATCCACTTTGAAACTTACTGTGGTATGGAAATAACAATACTGCATAAAATGGTGTTTAGAACCTTGATTCAAATAAAAATCAAACTATGTCTGAAGGCATTCATGAACAGTGTTCACCCACATGAGGGGAACTTTCATATATGAATAAAGTTTTGTTCATAAGGGCACGTTTGAGAAAAAAAGACAAAAACAACACACACAGACACAAAACCCAACCAAACCAAAAGCATGTTAAATGCACACAAGTATGGTGTGCATTCATATGATTATACATTTTAATGGACTTACCAGCTCATTCAGAAGCCACGCATTTAGAGGTAAATACAATCTAAAATTTTTTCAGTGACCAAACATAAAGTGTAGTTAGTAATTTAGGAGTAGTAAATATTTGAGTGAATTTTATATAAAATAGTAGATTTTACTGAGAAATTTACACACTTGCTCCTCTAAATTACCTTGGATGTTGGTGAGATGCTTAAGAATTATTCCTGGATTGTTTTGAAGCAGAGAAAGAAATGATACCTAAGGATTTTTAATTTAATTTTTAATTTAATTTCATCATTTTCTATCAGCAGCCTTCAGATAAATTACTTTCAACTTCTACAGTATGCCTTTCTGTTCATTTGATGGCACTATAAACAAACTATTCCAAAGAAATGGTCAAGTATTTCAAATTTGTACTAACTTTGCCTATTTCCTTTTTTAACTCTCAGATTAGAACAAAGGATCTTGTATGGGAATATGAATTGCCATAATAGACTTAAAGCTGCAGCATATATTTCAGGCTTGGTGTCTATGAAGCACTGAGAGATGTTCAGTTAAAGCTGTTCAAAGAACAGGATTGCATCTGCCGCATGGTGGGAAATTTTTGGCGGGAAAAAAAGCCTTTGCCTTGGGCAAGCTGACTCACTACATTAGAATTTTCTGCCGTGTTAATCACAGCAGCGCAAAAACTCCTCACGCCACTAATCAGGTGAATCCTTGACTGTTGACTGTAACACTGACATTTTCTGGTGATCTTCACTGGAAAACAGAGAGCTAAACCAACAAACTTTTGTTTCCAAAAAATCATCTAGCTTATCTTGCAGTTAAAATCAGACCAGGCTTGCTACTCCACAGCTACAGTCAATGCACAGAAAATGCCAAGATTCCCTTTCAAATTCCCTACAAAAGTGTGGGTTATATGGCAGAGTGGAAGAGAGTCTGTGATTCCTTTCGTGCTACAGCTATTTGCACCTTCTTTGAGAAAGAAATAAATTAAATCTGCAGCAAGAAGAATTTTTAGCTTTACAAATGTCTCTGCTGAGTCTGACAGTGTTTAGTTCACTCTTAGTTTAGAATTTGCTTGCTTTCCTGTAGCAGTGACCTTGCCATAACCTTCTTATATATGGCTCCATTTTCCATTCTCACATTCTCAGAGACTAGTGATTCTCTGAGGATTCAGTGACCTGTGACGTGACGCAGCTCTAAAATGAAGAACATACTCAACAAGCACAGCCTCTTAGCTTTGTAAGGTCATTCACTCCACACTTACCACTGAAGAAGTCATTAGAAGAATTACGTAGGTCAAACTCAAAAAATACACTGTGGTAGGTTCTGTTTCTGCTGTGGAAAAGTTTAAAAGAAACATATGAAGCCTAGCAGAGTTTTGGACTTGACAATCTCTAGAAGTCTGTTCCAACCCCTAAGATTTTGTGATTCTGGGATTCCATAATTCAAAGGAAGAGAGAACAAAATTTGGCCTGTCAGTCCAGGTGAATATCGAGGGAAAATATGTTGCCTAGGAGAAATAGTCCACAGTCATCATCGTACTAAAAACTCTGAAAAACTTCTACATAGTTATAAAAATTAGTTCCATCCAACTATTCCAAATCTTGCCAACAAATTTAGAACATGAAGCTTAAAAAAAAAGAAAAAGAATTTTTTTTTCCATTCTTGACAAACCAAGTTAAAGATATTTAACATCAACTTCATCTTTGGAACTTTTCAAGGGCAAAAATTATTACCTACATTGTCAAAGGCCATGGGAAACCAAACTATTGATATCATGAAATGCACATCATATGTCAGGGAAAATGCAATTCTACTTCTACTTCTTGGCTGACAAAACTGAAGAAATTGTGTATGACATGGATACCAACATCTGCATGAAACAGAATTGGAAAACCTTCAGTGTAATTTATAGAACATACAATCATCCACAGAGTTGTGGGGGGAAAAAGTGGAAGTAAGTACAAATATAATAATAATAAACAGGTCTTCATTGGTGCAATGTGTCAAGTTTAGGAAAAAAGCCTATTTCACTAGCAAACACAGGAGGGAAACCGTTTCAGTCAAATAAATTTAAGATAAAGTTTTTCACTATTCAAGACTGCTAATTATAAATACAGAATCTGCCTGTTACTTTTTCAGTTATTTGGCTTAACTACTCCAAATTTTCACAAATGGAATGATCAGAGAATGTAAAAATTCTACATCGTAACCAGGAAATACAAAGAAATTAGAATTAAATGCTGTAAATACCTCAAAGTTTAAACAACCCAGAGAGAACAGCTATTGAACTAGCAAAAACGTACCAGAATTGAAATTACAGTGAATAAATACGGATTGTCCCAACTAAATGAAAGCTGTAAATTAGAGGAAAATGTGCAATGCTAATTTCATTATGTACAGGAAATGTGAGAAAACCTGCTCTTCTCAAGATGGAATAATATCCATATTTATGAGAAAAGTTAGTTGTCTGCGGCATCAAGGAACTTCACAAATCAAGATCCCAGTGTATCAACGGCCAAAGCTCCCAGCTCCCCTTTAAAATGGAAAGAAAAACAAAACAAAAAAGAGGGGGAGGGGATTTCCTGCTGGGAAAGTCATTCTGATATGCCATCACCCATCCACTATACATCTAAGTCTTTGCAGTATCCTCAAAATATGCCACAAAACCTTGAGCTCCATGTCTCTAATCCCTATCAGTTAGTGAAATATAGTTAGTGAATCTTTCTTTATGCACACCTAACATTTTCACATGCCTTGTCTAGATGGATGAAGATATATTTTAGGTATCTATTTCCAATTCTGCTCAGTCAGAGTTAAATGTCAAAATACATCTAAAAACCTGGCCTATATTCTCACAGCTTTTATAGCCACTAACACACTGAAATTAAGTTTGCTGAGATACCTGCTTTATAATGAATAAATAGTATGGAGTCCAACAAAAATGTCTTTTCCTATTTAAAATTAGAACAATCTGTTCACAAGAAGAATGTTCTAATGAGGTAAAAAGAGTATGCTTTGATACCTCTCAGAAGAGAAATAGTATTATCAACTTGAGTACTTTGTTAGGTTTGTAAGTCCCTACAAGAAGTTGAGGCCCTGGAGCACGTCTAGACAAGAGCAATGAAACTGCGAAGGGTGTGGAGCACAAGTTCTGTGAGGAGTGAGTAGCTGAGGGACCTGGGATTGTTTACCCTGCAAAAGGGGAGGTTCACACTCTACGTGAACAGAGGTTGTGGTGAGATGGGGGTCAGGCTCTTCTCCCAGATAACAGCAATAGGATGAAAGGCAATAGCCTCAAATTGCACCAAAGGAGGTTCAGGTTGGATGTTAGAAAATGCTTCTTCTCCAGAAGAGTGGTGAGGCACTGAAATGGGCTGTTCAGGGAGGTTGTGCACCACTCCTGGAGATGTTCAAGAACCATGGCGATGTGGCATTGAGGGGCGTGGTTTAGTTCTGATGGTGGTAATGGGCTCAGGGGCTAGAGAATCTTAGTGGTCTCTTCCAACATTAATGATTCTGATTCTATGATTCTATTAACTGACATCATAAATCAAAGACTTCCCTATAGGTAACACTGATGAACAGAATTCCAGCATGTCTCCATTTTCAGAGGTCCTTTATACAGCAAATGTTAAGCAGGAACTCTGGGTATTAGTTTTAAGGAAAAAATGCTTACTAATTACCATTTTTTATCTGTTTAGCATCAATTCTTAAAGCTGTTTTTGAATCTTGTAATTTTACAGGCGTCTGTTGCAGCTTTTTGTCTCAAATAGTCTACATAAATTAACAGAGCAGAAGACAACTGTATTCCAGCAATATATAATTAGCTGTTGCTGGTTTTGCTAAGCAGGTCACTTTGCTTAGTGTTTTTCCCTGTAGAGGTAGGCATACTTGTGCTTGTCTGGTATTTCTCTTAGAACAAGCTGCTCAGTTAATGTCACCACTACTAAAAATGTCAAGGACATACTTATGTATCTAAGTTCAAATTCTCTTCATTAAAATGAATGATTGGCAAAACTGTGAGCAAACTGCATAATTGGCTGACTCTGTGTAAAGTCCTTACTGTTCTCCTTCAAGAAAGATGCACAGTCTTCTTAGTGCCCAAAACATAGATCCCAACAACTGTGAAGGTGACTCTCATACTTCACACAAACTAATATTGGCTAACCCTGACTTCATGCTGGCAGGCTTCCATCTCCATAATAAAGTTCACTAGTCAAGTTGTGAGCATCTAATTTTGAACTGCATGCAAAGGTATGACCTTATTCCACTCTTAAGAAGAGAAAGAAAGAAAGAACAGCTTTACAGGGTAGGACAATTCAATTACACCTTTCACCCTAGGTGAAGAAAACTTCTGAAGTTTTCTCTCCAGACCCAGAGAAAAAAAAGGCTGCAGATGCAATTTTGAATCTCCTGACATCAGAATAAATCAAAGCATTTTTGTTGACCCGAAGAGAATGGGGCATGAAAGCAATAGGATAAGCTACACAAAATTCTTACATAGGATGCATCCCCCACATTCCCGGGTTTCATAACACACAGTTGATTCAAATAGAGCCTTGGATGTGCATACAACAGTACTAATACCTAAATGCCACACAGACCAGTCTGGGACAGTAATTACCAAAAGGTGACCCAATGCTGTCCAGGTGCCTGGAGTCAGCCCTTCCACCCTATGCTACAGATGAGTCTGAGACTGAGCCCTCTTTTTGGCATCATGTAGCCCAGAGGGTCCGCTCTCTGCAATGAGACAACAACTGACATGTAAGTGTGTTTAAAAATATATATATCATTATATGCCCTGAAGGACTGTTTTCAGTACAACCATGCTATGTTTTATAGCATGCCCCCAATCACCTAGCAAGGTCCCACCCTCCTAAGAAAGGGCCTTAGTGATTAATTACAGAGGGTAGATTAACAGCCCTGAAGTCCACTGCTAGCTGGAGGTGCCCCACCCCTCTCATGCATGACATTTCAAAAGCAGTTCAGCAATGGGTACAAACTTCAGAAATCACAAAGGAGAGCACATCTAAATATTTCCAGAAACCATGAGGATTTACTTCAGCTGGGTTTCAAAGCACTTCTTTGGAAGACTGAAGGATTATTCTTAGGATGTTCACCTTTGTTACAGTTTTTCAGTTGAAACCTGTCTTTCAGACACAGCTCTTAGTGCTGACAGAAAGCATGCACTGCACTCTGCCACACCAGAAAGAGAAGCTTCTTAAGACCAACAAATACTCTGCTATGAAGAGTAAGGCACAGTTCAAAAGGCACAATATCTTGTGGGAACTGATAGTATGATTTTCCAACTCGGTTTTGCTGAGGAGCAACACTGATAGCTTAGAACAAAGAAAAAATGAGAGAATATTTAAATAAAAAAGGGCCCAGTGAAGCATGTAATTGGGAGAGAAACTCCCAGTAAATGGCCATTGTGTCTGTAGCAGAAAAGGGTATTGCCTTAATGATTTACATCAATGAGAAAAGATGAGTTCATAACTGCCAGAGTACTGTCACAGCAAAAAGCTGGAAGGAAATTGTAAGGAAAATTTAAAATGGGAACTCGAGGAAGCCCATTTCTACCTGGTTTCTCTGAATATAAAAAGAAAAATGGGAAAGAATTTGCTAGACAATTTAAGATGTTCTCATTATCCGTTAACAAAAAAAAAAAAAAAAAAAGTCTATTTGTGCATTCATAGCTCACGTTGGGATCTGAGAATGCAGAGAGCAGAAGCAACTTCAGAGTCAGGGAAGGTGGGGCATTGCTGAAAATATAGTAAGTATAGTACTGCTCCAAAAGTAATGTCTCCTATTTTATTATGGTGGCCCACAGTGTCAGAAGCAGATGTTGGAGGTATGGCACTAGACACTGAACTTTCCCACTAATACTCTGTTACATGTTGTTGCTATGTGATGGATGGCAGAAGAGGGGCAGTCTGTCAAAATTGTGTCTAACATGGAAGTACCATTGAAGAAAAAGCATGTCATTGAATTCCTCCATGCAGAAAAAATGGCATGCACTGACATTCATCAATACTTCTGAACATTTGTGGAGAACAACCGGTGGATGTGAGCACAGTGAGGCAGTGGGTGGTGTGTTTCAGCAGTGGCAACAGCACATAATCTCCACTGGTGCAGATGTTCATGAGTGCAGCATGCAGGCTCTTGTTCATGGCTAGCAAAAATGCACACCTAAAGATAGTGACTGGGTTGAAAAATGGTGTCATGTAGCTGAGAATGTTCTGTATCATGAAGTGTTATAATGCTTTTTGTGTCTGTTGTAGTTTCCATGAAAATAAATGGGAGGCATTACTTTTGAAGAGAGCTATGTGTGTACACATGCATATAAATGTACACATTATGTTTCTAGATACAAACACGAACACCCTCAGCATTAAGCACCTCTTTACTGAGGCTCTGAAGAGGTGGCTAGAAAGACATTTAGTAAGACTTTCAAGTCCCATAAACCCCCCACAGTAGTTTTTGATACTATTTCAAATCTGTTATGAACTAACCAGTCATCAGAGCTGAGCTTTTAAAAAGATAGTTAATTCTGCATAAATTGAATATATTTAGCAGTCTGCTAAAATATAGTTTAAAATATTCTACCCAGTTTTGTGATTGCTTTCTTCCTTCCAAGATATGAAATAAGAATGAAGTGCCTTTACCTAGCGTAGGATTTTGCCTGCAAGAATACCAAGAGAGATTTCCAAGAATACCAGAGAGTGTCTCTTCCACTGTCCTGCCTGATCCCAGTACTGCTGTTTTTTTTTTTGTTGTTTTTGTTAGTTAAGAATTTCAAAATCTTGCGTGGAAATGGACTATTTTATAGACTTTATTTTTAGTTATCTTCTTGCAAAGCAAGATAATAAATGACTAGCTATCAAAATTAACTAGGTGGGAAACAGTAACCTTGCTCACAGACTCTGTGAATAAGAATTGGTCCTTCCATCAACACTCACTCTTGGTGCAGCTTGAACTCAGTATGTTAACAAAGATTGAGCGCATTTCTCAGTATGTTCAAGTCTGCTGTTCAAACTCAGCCTTATGGGCAAGGGAAAATAATTTCAAGAGAATGTCTACACGAGAATTAGTCTCAAAATTTGAAATGCCGTGCAAAAAGCTTCCCTGCACCTATGGTGTTCTGGCATGGGAGTAATGTCATGTTTTTGCTTGCTCTAAGTACTTTTTGGACCACTTTCCCAGCTCTGATTTTTTTCCATAGAATAGGAGAATAGTAGCAGTAATAACAGCAATAAGTCTGTTCAGATAACACGTCCAGGGTTCAAACAGCCATTAATAAATGCATTGTTACCTATCAGACCCTGTTCTGCAAGTGTCCTATTTTATGGGCTGCAAGTTGCTCCCCGTTTGTTATGTGTGTGTTTTGGAGTTAGACTCTCTTCTGTACCAGTGTAACTAACTGGACAGGCAAAAGTCCAGTAGCTTTATCTTACGGTTTCAAATCAACAGAAATGGCAAATACCTTTTCATCAACAAAAATATTTTTCTGAGATAAGGATTGGCTGTAGTAAGAGCCCTCTCATACTCTTTACTCAAGACAAAACCCACCAGTCATATATAGTACACTGTACCTCCTGGAAGGTGTTATGTTTGCAGGGTGCTTCAGATCTTCTGGCAGAGATGTGTGGTAGAGGAGATAAGGCACTCTAAGCCATTTCAGACCAGGGAGCAGTTAAAGAGTAACATTTTCTGTAGTCCTGAAGGCCAAGTACTGGTTTTCCTCAGGATACTCTGGAAATCTGAGTGAGTAGATGGGAGGAAGAAGAGGAATTAGCTCCTTCTCTGGAACTACTGACAACTTTTCAAATGCAGGCAAGTAACAGTAACTGTAGTTCCAAGGAATAATATTTCAGGACAGATACAACCAAGATGCACTGTAGTTCCCTAATATTACCAATTTATGTCGGTAAAAAGATACAAGTTCTGAAATGCATATACCTACCAGCCCGGCCCCACAGGCATCTCAGCCTGACCGAACTTTCTAACCAAACACTCCTGTCCTGGCTGGCCTGCTGGGACCCTGGAAATGAAAGTGGAGAACTTGAAGGAGAATCCTTCACTGATGCAGTGACTAGGATAACCTATCCTTTTGCAACAGAAATGACAAAGAACCTTGCAGAACCTTTTTCTGTGTCCCCAAATCATTATGCTGGCATAGATATAACTCTGAAACACATTTCAGCAATCAATTCTACTTTAGTTTTCACACAGTAAAGTGCAAAACGTTATGTATGACCCTTATAATTATAAAATTGCAAGAACCATTAAAATTGCAAGGATTAATTTCAAGCCAATTAATATCACAAGTATTAATTGCTGATAGTATGTATGATCCCCTACAGCACTGTGGAAATCACAAATAGCAGTGGGAAGCTAAAGAATCTGGAGCAAACACGTTAAGTAATGCAAGCAATTCAGAAATCTAGATGCTTTTAAGGCTACGGAAGATGCCTAAGACCCTTCTGGGTGAGATATGACAGTGGCACCTGAAGAGGTCACGACAGAACAAAGTTGTTGCTATGCATTCTAGCAGGGCATAAACGTGTGCCTTCAAGCTGTGCAATTGACTAAGCATAACATTCATCTGCATGCCAATTGCTTGCCATACTGTCCCTGGTTACAAATAACTCCTCTGACATGCAGTAGTAATCCGCACATTGCTGTTAGAAATAAATGCACCCAGATTAATGTGGAACAGGAGAAACTACTTTTATATTGCATGCTCCTCTGTTTCCTGGAGAGAGCTATTTCTGGTTGCTAGAAGCACTTTTTAATGGGACCGTACAGAACTGGACATTGCCCTCTTATTTTACAGCAGGTGTTCTGGACTTAACTGCAAGAAATTCTGCAATTAAACCAGAGGCTTATTGATCTGGAATGACAGAGAGAAAAACAGTGTGTTTTTCTTGGTTATAGGATGTCCATAAGCCACCAATACGATGTTGCTGTGGAAAAAAGGGAAATACAATTATGAAGTGCATCAAGTAAAGTATTTCCACTAGTCTTCAAAATGAATGAGTCTTGAAGTGGATTCGTAGGATAATCACAAGAACGTACAGGCTTTTCAACAGATAGGAAAAAGGAAAAATTGGATTTTGAATCCAAAAAGTGTCATCTCAAGCAGTGTTAAGTTAAAATTGGTTGTGAATAAACACAAGCTGAAAATAGAGATTGTTGCTCCTTTGTTCTAGAAGAGACTTGGTAAGAGCTGTGAGAGCAAAAATGGCACTAGATCTAGATATTGTAAAATACATATATGAATACATATGAGAATATTAATTTGCTCTATTTTGGAAATGACTTTATATCTTAGCTACAGTAGTGGAGGACTTGAACGATTAATGAAAGAAACCTTTTCAGTCTTTTAGCTATCACACTGTAGTGAAACAATTATTTTACTTATACATCCTGTAGCAGAAAATGGAACACAGAATAAAGCAATTAACTTTTAAAAACACTTTGGGGCATGTCTACACTGACATTTGCATGACAACCAGTTTTCTAACAAGCAACATTTGCACATATAGTAGAGAGCTGCCAAAGAAGACAAACAAAGGGAGATTCAGATACTGCTGTGAACAGCATGCCCAGTGGTCCCTCTTGGTGCAATCAGCAATTTTCTAGGCAGACAAACCCTGCAAAAGAAGCACTCCCCATGAGAAGGGCGAGCCCTTGCCATGGATATTCTGTCTCTGTCAAAAGGCAGAATAAAGAGCTGCATGAACTACCAGCCTAACCCTGCAGGGGACTTACACCTTCAAACAAAAATTTTGCAGCCTTCTCTTCAGGAACAGTAGAATTTGGACCGCTTGTTATGGAAAGATATCTTTGCAAAACAAACAAAAGATATTATGCTTGATGAAGAGCAGACTGCTCTGTCATATCCACAGTAAAACCAGTCTCCAGGGTTTTAAAGTTCATGGAATCAGAGTCCTGCAGTGTGCAACAGGTGAGATCCTCCCATTGTTACTTCACCTTTCCAGTTCTTACAAAACTGAAAGATTAAAAAGACAAAAGCAGTCCCCACTTCCCAAAAAAGGACTGCCATCTATAGTGAATTTACTTCCAGGAAATTCTTTATGGTTTTAACACCTTGAAGCAGAAAAAGAGATTTGTTTGCCACAAAGCATGTAGCTGGCTGAGTATCATGCAGTCAGTCAGACCTTATTTGAGAGCACGTTTTGAGAAATCTCTGTATCCACTTGTCCAGTATTCCATTATAGACCTATGCTACAGTTACAGAAATGCACCAAGAGCAATGAAAAACAGCTGCTCAAGCTCTACTGTTCCATACGGTAAACAAATATGCTGAAAACCTTTTTACGACCCATGCAGCTCTGCACTATGGCAGGCTCTTGGCTTGTCTGTTTGGAAACAAATCCGCTTCTCTGCCTAATAAATTTGAAAATAAATCAAAGAGTTAAGTGAATGTTGAAGCACTTTTCTGAAGTTCCTAGCTCAGAAGCAGCATTTGTAGTTGAAACTTCATGGGAAAAATTTTTGCTTAGATACAGCAGAAGTACTGCTCTACCTCGTGTTTCTCAGTGTGGAGATATGTGGATATGTGGGATATACACCTATTCCTGAGAAATGTAGCTTCTGATAAGTCAGTAAAATCTGCTTGAAAGGAAGAGGAAAACTAAAGAGAAGGAAAGAGTTTCTTTAGTGTTTCTTTTTCTACCTCTTTTATCATTTGCTTGAAGCAGATTTTATTCATCAAACCTGGAGAAGATGCGGAGAAAAAGGGATTTGCTTGTGTTGTTTACAACTCTTAGATGTCTTTATTCTGACTTGTTTGTGTACTGTCGCTAGAATATAAGCTGTGAACAGAACAAGAGCCAATAGTGAGCTCTACAGGGACAATAAAAAGCTTCCCAGGTATCCTTGAAGATGCAAAAGAGATTGCTCACATTGTGAACAAGTTTGACAGCAGAGATAAAACAGACACAGTTAGTAGCTGGGAACCTGTGGTCTATGCTAATGATATGTCAAAAAGTAGTATAAAGTTTTCCCTGCAGGTGATCAGGCAGATGAAACATTATAAATTAGCAGAAAAGAAGTCTGATTTGAGTCTTCTCCTTATCCATGTCTTAATGCCTCCTGTGGAATTAATTTTCCACAAGAAAAAACGCAGAAGCAAAGACAGAATGGCATGCCTTAAAGACTTTTTGACACCTTCCTATTCCTCTGCACTCTATGCAAGAAATATTCCCTATTAAAAACCTGACTAGCCTCTTTATGTCACTAATATTCTGGTATTCTAGCTGATTCTTTAATTAGCTGACTTTTAAATCCAGCTTTTAAAGAAAACTAGTTAAATTTGAAGGACTTGGAAGGGCATTGTTGCTTGTTTTTTGTTGTTGCTTTTTCCTGTTTCATAGTTTGTGTGTTATTTTTGTTTTTTTTTTATAGACAATTTCTAATCATTATACCTTCTTGCAACCCCTGACCAAGCATGAGTAATCTAACAATGTAACTTTAGGTCAAGTTGAAAATAAGGCAAGTCTGTATTAAAAAGCTTAAAATGGTGCTGCATGCTTTGAACAAACACGAGAACCTTTTGCTTTCCCCTCAGCTGCAGAGCTACTGAGATGTAATTTATTGATTGATCTCTTTCTCTGAACTTTAATAAAACTTTGCTCCGTTTCGTACCTGGAATAATAGTTCTTAGAATAATTTCCAATTGCTTTTCACTCTAAAACATGCTCTGGTAAATTATTAGTCTCTTTACATAACTTGCTGGACTGTGTTTTTGATTTATGCCAATTAACATTTTCTTCAATGTTAGTACATCACCTAGCCCAATAGACTTCTATTAAGGTGGATCTACCTAAGTGAATGTAGGTAAGCTAAGCTTCAGTAACATTTGTTAATGGGTATAATGCTTTGAATATTTTACATCAGGATTTTGAACTTATCATCTATTTTTATGCTTAGAATGATTCTGCAAAATTTCTGCCCTGCGTTCAGTTTGTAGCTGGGAACACTGTGCTTATGGAATGAGTCTCTTATGCAATAAAATAAAATATGAGAAATTAAATGTTTTTGAGAAATTTCTCAAAAAAATGAGAAATTAAGTAATTGCTATTTCTGCAAAAAGCAAGATGGTTATTTAATGTTTATACTAGTAAATACGTATTTGCGAAATTAAATAGTTCAGTATGCTTTCCTAAAACATTGGCTAAAATCGCCTCAGACTTCTAAATGAAAGTAGAAACATAATCTTATGCTCTTAGACCAATCCAATAAATGCAAATTTAAATCTGGGCAGTTTCTCTTTAGCTGTAATACAGTTGCCATTGAAAAAGCCAAATACGCTTACATTTTCATTATTTCAAGGGTAGGAAATGAGGAGTGAGAAGTTCCGTGGGCTCTAGAAGCTGCTGGGTAACCCAACAGAGCAATATACCAGTCTTTGCAGTGAGGTAGCCCAAAGAGCACACCTCCAACTTCACCCAGCTATAATAGCCATCTGAGTCCACAGGTCCTCTAGCACTTTGCACCCAGGAGTACTCAAGAGAAACCTCAGCCCTGAGTTTATTCTCTGCACTTGTCCAGTTTCTAGATCTTTGTGGATCTAGGTCTTCCTACCTATATCTATGTACGTAAGGATGTGGGCAGGTGTATCCTGAAATTCAGAGTGATTTTGCATAGCAGTAGAATGGCTTTCCAGAGCCCATTGTCCACATAGGAGACTCTGAAACCATGGGCAGTACCTACTGAACAAAGTATTAAAAATCAAGAAACAAATACCATCCATTCCCTGCTGCAAATCTGAGCAGCACTACTGCAAGGAATGTAACACGAATAATAAAAATACTCAGCCAAAATCACAATTTTCACTGAGTTGTTCATTCTCAGAGGCCTACAGAGTCTACAGAACAGAGGTACTTGTACATTTAGATCCATCACCTTCCCCATCTTTCATATTGTGCAGGCTGGAAGCTTTGTGTGCAAATGAGGTGACACGCAGAGCGAGACAGCTGGTGTGCTGCCACATCCCTGCAGAGAGCTGCTGCCCTCCTCATCTCCACACGGAATGGGCAGTGCTGGCTGTGACACAGCACAGCTATCCAGCAGCGTTCATGTTGGGGAAAGGCAGAACAGACAGTGTAGGTTATTACTAAGCATCTATAGCTGAACTGTAAAAAAAAAATTTGTTCTGCTGTTAGAAAACTCATTCACTGTCAGTAGAGAAGCTGTGGAAATTACAAAACAGAATTTATGTCAGCACACACAGAAAAGGAAATTTGACTCATCTCACCTTATGAAAAAATATGAGTCTAAACACAAAAAATGCAGCATTTTTTTTAATTTCACAAGAGTTGTGACAGTTTTCAACACGCTCTTGAAGGTCACCATAGTACCTCAAGGTCAGCAGTGCGAGAGGAGTTACCCAAAGCAAAACACCACCGATGCTGATTAATAATGGAGGTGAGTCACTGTGAACTCCCTCAATGTTTCTCCGTGGCGAAGGCAGGCTCAGACATGAGTCTGTCCGTCACTTTGCTGAATCAGAGCTAGTTGCTCTAAAACTAGAAGTACCAGCTGATAGCATGCTAACATCTTTTTTAATCTAGCACCAGGCCTTGGCAGCTCATGTCCTTCCTTCATCTGGCATTTCTAAACCAATCCTACACAACAACCAGAATAAGTTGGTCTTAGAGGTACTGGCACTTCTGTGCTACCCAATGTCTGAGTACTGGTGCAGAGACAAGAATATCTGACATCCAAGAAGATAGAGTTAGGTGCACTCATCCCATCCATAGTTTTGTGTTGTCTCTCTGTGATGTCCATGCAATCTCCAGAAAAATGTTTGCACTTGTAGTATCCTAGCTGCTTATGGCTAACCTACTTGTAAAGGAAGCATTATGAAAGTTCATCTCTTCCTATTGTAGTTACGCATGCCATTTCACAACTACATCATGTTGATATGCATTCAATAGAGAGGAATCCCTTCCAAGCATTTTTGCTTGCTGATGAGAGAAAAACATCACTGACAGATTTATGATAGAAACCAAAAAGCATATTGATTGCTCTCTTTCTTCTTGTGTACACAGGGTGTCCTCACAGAGCATGAAAAGCCAACCAAGTATATTCACAGGAACACTTCTGCACTTAAATGCTCTGCTGAGCCTGAGCCTTGACAAATGTCCTCATATTCCCTTTATCTGCCTCCCAAGTGCATCCATTTTCTTTCAAGGATGCAGATGTAATAAAAGCCAAATCTGTCTTGTCTGTAACTTGGTGCCTTAGTCTTAGTAATACTAAGAGCTATGTACAACTCTGTAACCTTTTCCTAAGCCACTGAGGCAGCATTACCAGAGCCTGTGTCAATATTTTTCCCTAACTCTTCTCAGTCCACTGCATTCTTACTGTTGCTTTCATAGCCTTGTCTTTGCAAATTCTGATAGTTCTACGGTGGGTTTTCATTCACAAGTAACACAGGCACCACTGGCATGGAAATCAACTCTTGTTGCCCCTTTCATTCCATTTTGGAGATTTTGCTTTTTATTGTACAAATCCAATGCATAGTGCACAGTAAAGCAGTTCATAGCCATAATAATCCTCAGCACACATTAGCCTATAATTGATGTGTGCCAACATGTAACAACCAGACCACCAGCCACTTATGCTCATTTGACACCAGAGCCCAAAAACAAAGAACTAAGTAGACCCAAGACATGCATATTTCATCTGGATATGTGCTGCACTACACACACAATTGCTGCATGTCAGTGCACATAAGAGACAAAGGTTAAGGCTTAAAACTGGCCTGAAACCACAGTGAGGATTGTCTCAGCATGGATGCGGTACCAGGAATAACTTAATACAGCAGCAGTATTTCTGGAAATCACAGGAGTAATCTGTTATATACATCTCACACAGGTCATTAATCATCCTACTGCAGGCTTTTTTTTTTTTTTTTTTTTTCCCCTCAGATGCTCTTTTACAATAATATAGATGTAAATGAAGAAGACACTGTTGGCCTGAAAGGCTAGTAATCTCTTGGTTCTGCAGTTCTGCTTTCTCAAGAGAGAAAGAGCACTGCTTCCTTTGCTGCTTTAGGAAAAGTTAATGCAGTGGTCACAAAATCTTACTATATGGTTCAGTAGTCACAGAGGAATCAGATACTGGCAAAGTCAGAAAATACCAACTGAAATATAAAGCAGTGAATAAGATTTCCTCTTGAAAGTCTCAGCTTAATTTAGAAGCTCTGGAAGTAGCCAGTCACATATAAAGTATACAGGCACTCTTCTAGGTTTTCTGTGTGGTTTCTCTGGGGAATAGCGGAGGCCAGACACTTCTGCATGTAAATGAACCGTGCTTCTTTTAAGATGCCTATAGAAGAGAGGCAATTTTAGGTTAGATTTCTGTAAAATCCTTCTCTGTGGGAAGTGCCATATTGTAATGCATCCTTCCCTGCCCCCTGCAGCATTTCATAAACCCTTCTCTGCAGGAAACTCTATGTTTCAGCTGTTGTGTTCCAAAACTTCTCGATTGCTTTAAATTTAAACTCGATCATGATATGTTCAGTCTAAATTTCATTTCTTTCAATGAAGCATGTTTTCTTGTTCTCGTTAAAAATAAGATCTCTAAACATCATGTTTCGCCAGTGAGAGAAGTAGCATTATAACTACAATAATGGCAATAGCATGAAAATCATTGTATCATTTTATTTCTTAAAAGGGTAGAAAAATAAGGCCAATAATAGAATGTAGAAGAGAGTTTCACAGGAAGACTACTCCCCAAACTGTTCACAGTACCTTCTATTGCTTGCCAACATGGTAGAACTTGTCGTCACAAGCATTGTTGACAATAACAGAAGTTCAGGTATGTGCCTACAAATTTTAAAATGTGCACCCATTGTTTCGAACAGGCCTCTGTTTAGAAAAATAACAGATACATGCAAAACTATCTGCACAAACACAGACTTTAGTCATTTTTCTAGAAATTGTGTTTAAGCAATGTAAAGATTTGTCTCTTTTATAGGAGAATGAAAAAAAAAGCAGTTTTCAGGACCCTTTGAAACCTATTGTCTAAGTAGGAGTTTGTATTTAATACCTCACTCCATTGCAATGACACAATATATATCAGAGAGGAAACATGAGCTGCTGCATTTCTATACCTGAGGATCAATCTTCCCCCTTCTTTGCCTTGGATATAGCCTTTTCCTATTCCATGAATATTTAAGGAATGCACCACTTTAAAACTGACTTTGGTCATGAACGCACAGAGGAAGAATCTGGAGGAAATATCTTCGCTGCCTCAAATAAAGAACAACATGCAGAAGACATCACTGCTTGTGTTACCTGGGCAGTTTGTTCTCTTCTGGGGCTAGAAAAGCACTGGCAGATAGCAGGAGCAGTGACCTGGATGCATCAGTCTTAAGGCTGCATTATCTGCTTCAGTCACAGCTTCAGTCTAAATGTGTCCTCAATAGAAATTTAAACCTCCTTCAGTCAGCAGGAGAAGGAACTGCGCTTTAAGTCCTTGGTGCTGCCTGGCAGGCACAAAACTCCCAGTAAGAGATCCCGCCTAAGGCTGTGGTCTCAGAAGAGCTACATTATCTCTCTCATGTATGTTCTTCTCTTGAAAGGAAAAGCAAACCAACAAAAACCTTTCAGAAAAGAATCAGTTATGGCTGTGTTTTTGTGAAGGGGACACTGACTGGTGATAGGACAAGAGGAAATGGCATCCAGTTGCACCAGAGGAGGAAATATTTCTTCTCAGAAATGCAGTGATGCATTGGAACATGTTGCCCTGGGAGGTAGTGGAATCACAGTCATAGAATCATACAATGGCTTCAGTTAGAAGGGACTTCAAGGATCATCAAGTTCCGACTTACCTGCCACAGGGAGAGCCTCCAATCTCTGTATCTAATACTAGACCAGGCTGCTCAGGACCCCATCCACCCTGGTCTTGAACGCCTCCAGGAACAGGGCATCCACAACCAACAGTCCCCGGAGAAGTTGAAGAAACTTGCAGATGTAGTACCTAGGGACATGGTTAGTGGGTATGTTGGGGAGGGGCTGATGGTTGGACTACACAATCTTGAGGTATTTTCTAACTTTGATGATTTTATGACTGTTTATGAATGGAATAGACACAGCCAGCTCACCTGCATGTCTACTACACAGCCATCATTATCATTTGGCCACAATTTTGGATTTAGCTTCTAACCAGTAACTTAGCATCTGTATATGTTTCTCTTGATATGACATCTCAATTCCTTTACCAGAGGAACCTTCCTAAGTGCTCCCTACAACTAACAGCACCAAGATACAAATGGCTTTTTAAAAATTCTTTCCCATTTCTGTACCATGGTCTGAAATGCTGTTCATCAGCTTTTCACTATTTTACCTTCATTCCATAAATCAAATAGGAGGATATAAAAAATATTCATCTTTCTGGTAATGCTCTGATTGGGCAATGATCCTTGCCTATGCTGAGGTGATGGATTAATGCACTTTTGATTAAATGATGGTTGTAGAGAGACACCATCATGGCATGCTATACTTCCTCTGATGGAGTGCACTGAAAGTGAGAGATGTGACTGTTTATGTCAGGCTATTCTAAGGGCTGTGAACCTGATTTTAAAAGCAAGTCAGTAGCTGAAAACAAAAATGAAAAGAAAAAAGCCTGTAGCATCCTGCCAAACACATCAAAATATCTTTGTAAAAATGCATGAGTGAAGAGTAGAGAAAATCCTTTGCCAGAACTTGGCTTTCAATGAAAATCAAGAAGCCATATTCTCTTGGTCTCATTTTCTTTTCCTCTCTTTACTTCTTTTCTGTGCCTTTTCCCAATTTGTGCATTTAATGTATATTTAACCAAGTGACCTTCTACATAACCACAGTCTGCATGAATGTCTGTAAAGCAGCATGTGGTGCATTTCTACCTGTATTTTCAAGGTCTTCTAACCTGTTTTTGTGAAATATCTTTTTCAAATTCACCAAACTCAGAGGACATCTTTACAAGGGAGTGCTATAACTACAATTCACCTCAGAACATCAGCTATTTTTGTTTCACGTGTAGATAACAGTTTATTCCCCATCTCCGTTCTTAGCACATTTACTTAATTTTCTCAGGCAAAGCAGCCAACCATAAAATCAAATTATTTAAAGAAGATTATAGGATAATGAGCTAGTTAGCATTAGTGTAATAACCATAGCAATGTGCAGAACACTGAATAGTTTTTTACTGTATAAAATATGGCAATATGCTAGTAAGTAAACAGATGAGTTTTCTAGTGGCAAAAATAACTGGTCTCTAAGTATTTTTCTCTCTTAAGTAGTATATTCCCTTTTAAACCTCACTCAATGAAATAAAGTTCTAACACTTGATTACATCAATGGGCATTGACTTATGGAACAAATTTTGAGTGATTTTCTCTTAAAATTCAATCTGAGTCCAGTAAACGTCACACATGATGCAGTGGAAACAATTCCTACTCCTTTTTGTATGCTGTAGATCATTACTTGTAGATTCCAGCTGATCTAGAGTGTGATCTTAGAGTAACTAAAGATTGGGTAAGCCACCGACATCAAGATGAAGTGAAAAGCTAATTTTTGAAACTTCCTATATCCAATGGAGGAAGATGGAGGCCATTCATACTAGAAAATAAAGATTGTCTTATCCCATCTGCGTGTCACATATGAGAATAACTCTCTAAAGAATGGGCACGGACAGTGTCAGAGAGATGGTTACTTGCAGAAATCATTGTCTCTCTCTGTGGGACTGTCTCACTTTACAAAATTGTTCATAAGAAAACAGTAAATAAAATCAAAGTAAAAGAAGTAAGAGGTTTTAAAACTCACCTCTTACTTAAGCTGATCTCGTTAAATTAATTGCATGTAATATAATCCCAGATAAGCTTCATAAGTTCAGTTCTTACAGAGATTTGTTCATTTTTCTAACTGATTGACTTGTCACTTTCAATTTTTTTTATTTCTGAAGCAGGCAAAAAAAAAAAAAAAAAAAAAAAAACCACAAAAGAAAAAGGAAAAATCCCCATTGATTCACTTGAGGAATTAAGATGCTTGAAATGCCTCAGAATGCACTAGTTCATGTTCACCCAGTTCCAAATAGGAGATTTCAATGTAGAAACATTTTCAATGAGATGTGAAAGACATGTCCTTCTGGAGTCCTATATGCAGAGCTATGGCAGAGGGGCTGTTTCCAAGCTGTGGATGCCGTTTCAGTGGAATTCTCCAGAGAAAATTATGTACTTTTCTAAACTACAACATTTGTAGTACTAAACAGAGAAGCTGTACATTGCCATAGTTTGGGCTGCACAAAACATCCTCCTTTTTTCAGTTAATTGATTCCTGTGTCCACATAAATACGCCCAGTTTGGTGTGCTCTCCATCTTTTGACAATGTTTCACTGGGTTAATTTTATTTACTTTGAACAGAACGCAGAAACAAATATTAGATTTAATTTTTTTCTACAGTGTGCATTAAGGATTCAGAGAAAGTTATTGAATAACTATCTTTCCATTAGTCATAGATTTAATGAACACTCATTAATATTTCTTATATATTTAAATTAGAATGCCTCCTCTCTACAGTACAACACTGATTTCCACAGTATATTTTCTGTCCTGCAATATATTCAGAAGCTGCATTACCATTATCAGATAAATCTCACAAACTTCACTGGGTTTTAGGCACAAGACTAAAGTTCTCTTGAGAGGAACAGCTCCTTTTTACTCATGACTTTTATTTGCTAATCCCACTATGTCACTACCTAATCCTAATGTATTGACCTACACAGCTTCCCCCCTTAGGACAACGTTGAGAACCTGAGAAACATTTAACATGATTATTTTTTTTGCAAAAGCTGAGAGTATGTGATCTGATCCTCTTTATCATTACTGAAAATACTTTATAAATATAAATATATTATTGCATACACATTTATGCATCCTTTTTATGTATACAAACTGGAACAGGTTGCCCAAGGAGGTTGTCGATGCGCCATCCCTGGAGACATTCAAGGCCAGCTGGATATGGCTTTGGGCAGCTTGGTCTAGTAGTCGGTGACCCTGCACATGGCAGGGGGGTTGAAACGAGATGATCATTGTGGTTCTTTTCAACCTAGGCCATTCTATGATTCTATGATAGTTGTACATGTATGTTCATATGTTCATTTTCCACATCTTTCTTCAACTGACTCATCTGCATACGTGGAATTTTCTTTTACATGTTTCACAAGCTTTCACTATACTGTGTAATTTCCCTCTCTTTCCTCTTAATACTTGTCAAAAGTTCCAAAAGGCCCACAACAGTACTATAAGAAAAAATGCCTCTGAAATAGATTGAACAGTGCCTTCACCATTAGCTCTTGTCATGTCAGGATACTGGTCTCCTCTCCCCTATTTTCTGCTGCAGGCAAAACACAAAGATGCCATGCCCTTTGTTTCACAATTTTTGTAGAAAATTTAAATTTTTTTTTAAAAAAGAGGGCTGGATACAATGTAAGAGCAACATGTTAACTATGTAAACTTATCAGAAGCACCATTACTGCTGCATAGCACAGAGTGATTAGAGGATGAGAGATAATAAGAGCCAATTTTTAATAACATGCTGTGATTCATTCAAGTGCAGAAGATGTAAAATACATTGTCTGGACAGTCAATAAGTAGAGCTAGACGGAGTACCACACAAAGCTAATTTCTAAATAGAATTTTATGTAATCACTCTCTATTATTTTGCCAGCCATGCACTCTAATGTCTTTGGGGCCTGTCTGGGACAATTAGAGGGATCAGTCAACAGCCGCTCATTAAAAATTATCTACCTTGTATTTACAAATAAAATTTACACAGATGATTCACAAGTCACAAAAAACAGTAAATATTAGAAATTATCTGAAATTTGCTCATGCCAGATCTTTCCAAATAACAGACTCATTTTTTCTTACCTTCATCTGCTTCCTCTTTGTTGCTTTGAAGGCAATATCCTCATGTTTGACCTCCAAACAAACACCAGCTAAGCCAATCAGGAAACCCTACTGGCAGGAAACATCAACCCATCAAATATGAATCAGTTCAATCTTAAAGTAAGCAAATAGGTTTCCTGTTTCAGAAGGAATTCAGTTAGTCCGAAAGGCAGCTCTTTCTATATGGCACTTCCCCTCTACACTTGCAGTTGCATAGCAGCTAAACCCTATCTTTCCTCACCAGATACCCATGTCCGCTCCAAATTTTGATAAGTATTCCTGAAATAATTCAGTTATTCATTTTTCCAAGTCAGCAGCAAACGTGTAATAAAGAGAAATTAAATTACACATTTTTTTTACTGTAATCTAGAAAAAGAGATGTCTAATTAAAAATTCTTTGCGGAAGAAAAACTGTCTCCAAAAATAGACATAAAAGAACCCATTCCATGATAAATAGATCAAAGTTTTACTGTACTCCCAACTGTGTAATTCAATCAACTGGAAATATAAAAGATCAATAATATTACCCAGAACTGTACTTCACATGTACACAGATGTTTCCACTAAAACTTCTTCTTAGTCCAGCACTAGGAATTATACTGGTGCTGAGAAATTAAAGTCATTTATTTAAGTAGGATATCCTTCCTGAAACAAGAAACAGTAACATCCCTATGGGACTGTGTTGTGGTTTAAACCAACAGGTGACTCAGCACTACACAGTTGCTCGCTCACTGTCCATCTTCTCAATGGGATTAGGGAGAGAATCTGGGAAAAAAGTAGAAATTCTGGGTTGAGATAAAACTATTTACTAAGATAGAGAAAAGGAAAAGGATAATAATTATGATTATATATATGTGTATGTTTGTGTGTGTGTGTGAGCGTATGTCACAAATGATGCACAAGCACAAATTCCTCATCATTCCCTGACTGATGCCCAGCCATTCCCTGAGCAGCAAAAGAGAGATTAAGTTCCATCCCCATTAGAACTCCTTCCACAAGATGTCATATGATGTGGAATATCCCTTTGCAGTTTAAGTCATATTTGTTCTAGTTCTGTTCTCTCACTGCTTCTTGGGCTCTGCTTAGCACACAGCTATAAACACCAGTATGTTATCAGCATTGTTTTTCTCCTAGAAAAATATAGCTTCATATGAGGCACTCTGGAGAAAACGATTCCATCCCACCTGAAAGTAGGACAGACTGTTGCAAAATCATCTATATTGGGACTTGACAATATGCCACACCAACTAAAACTAGATCCTTTGATTCTTTTCCTATAAACTCTCTGAAGATTTTGTACTTGATTTTTTAGCTTTACTCCAGTGTTTGGAAATAAAAACATCTCTTGAAATTGCTAATGCCCTCACAGGTGGGTAAACAGCATTGTTATTGCATAAAATTAAATATCTTTCTATGCAAATAGATACCATAAAGGAAAGGTAAGTGAACTGCTTTGATCAAAGTTTCTCCACACAGTACACAACTGATTGTTGTATGCTGAATGATAAAATGCCGAACTACTGTCACTGAACTTTAGTTCAAAGTATGGATCAGCTGTTCCCTCAGAATTACGCGTATCAAAGTTGTCACAGAGCTTCAGAAAGACTTGTAGGACATATGAGAACAGGTGCGTTCTTGTAAACCAGGAACAGTTCATCTATCAGAAGGCAAATAAAAAATAACTACTTCTTAAGGTAAAAAAATTGAAGAGGATACCCTTCCTTCCTTCAAGGACATAGGTATGTCTTGATCTGCAAAAAAATACCAGAGTTCTTTAGAGTCTCATTAGGAAGCCATGACACTTTAAAACAGGTCCAGTGAAACCTGGGAAAGAACACAGCCTACTCCAAGACAAGTTCAGAAGTGTAACAGAGAAGTTATTTTCCTTTTCTCTCAGATAGATTCATTTGCAGCTGGGCTGAGGAATAGGGGATCACAGTGTCATAAGACATTTCAGGGCCAAGAGGAAAGAAAAGCACTCTAAAACAATAATGAAGTAATAGTAAGAGAAAATAGAGGATAACCAGTGAACTGTGCCCAAACATAGTGACAACAATGCTGAAAATTTGCTATGTCCATATCAGATTTCAGTATTTTGTCATATTTCTGCCAAAATAATATCATTTCATCATTTGAACAGACATATTGGATAAGACATTGCAAAAAATGTGTCAAATAGTTTTCTCCACAATTATCTTCAAAATTATTCACCATTTAGGAATTTGATCCATGCCATATAACAGCCAAACACTGGTGTCAGCTGCTATTTGGGAACTCCATGACACTGGGCATTTGGCATTGGCAGTCTTTATAGCAGGCTGATGATGTACTTGGTACCACTTTACTTCCAGTGACAAACACAACCTATTTCTAAGTGCACTTGTGCCTGGGGTGTGCCTTGTTCCCAACAAATTACATGTCAAATGGTACAGGTATGGTACATCTACAGATTTCCAGTACCCATTGTACACTATGTTTGTACTTTTTTTCCAGTGTCACAGTAACCAGACAAAAGCTGAGCAAGCTGACCTGATTTTTCTGCATGTGAAAGACCTGCCAAAAGTAGTTCAGACTGCTTAATTTATTATATCCATGAGAACACAGAAAGAGCTCAGTAACATTTATTGTTCACTGCACCTATCTCATTCTTGTAAGCAACATAAGTAAAGAGGAAGAAAGGATTTACATTCCAGACCAACTATGTAGAATGGGAAATTAATAGGTTTCAGTTGTCTGAAAATAGAATATTTTGCAAATTCATTTAAAGATTAATGTCCTTTTCTAAAGATATCAGATATTAGTCCTCTAAGGGATCAATATTACCCCACAATTAAGAGTTTAGTTAAGTGTTTAATGGTTTAAAACCATTCCCCCTTGTCCTATTGCTATCTATCCATGTAAAAAGTTGATGTTTATAAACTTCCTTTAAATATTGGAAGGCTGCAGCAAGGTCTCCCAACAGCCTTCTCTTTTCCAGGCTCAGAAATTAAATTTGTTTCACTGAAAATAAAATAATGAACAATATCCATTTTGGAGAGACCCAATGTATTTTTCCACTCTTTTTTTTTTTTTTTTTTTTTTTTTTTTTTTTTTTTTTTTGATATAGCCATTATACCGAAACAGTTGCTTTTACTCTAGCCATACTTCTTCTAAATTAAAAAAAAAAAAAAAAAAGTAATGTCGGAACCACAAAACCCATTCTCATCATGTGGTCCAACATGCATCTCAGATAACAGCATTGCAATGACATCAACAGACATTTAAAATGTCAATGAAAGACATACAGAGATAAAATGCTGACTAATTAGCAAAATGTAGGAAGGGGTGCAATTATATGATTCTAAAAACAATTGGGAAAAATCTAGTTAGAAAATGTCAACACAGAAAGAGGGAGTTATAGTAAATAAACTAGAAGAGTGAAAGGTGAGAGATTCACACTCACTTTCAGCTCAGCTACAAACGTCCTGAATAATGCTGGACAACTCAAGTGGGTTGATATTTCTTAAGTTGTGCATATTTGTGCATTAAATTTCACAATTCCAACAGAATTAATACTTCACATGTCTAACAGTCGTTGCATTTTGACATCTCAGATACGCATTTACAAGTCTGAATGCCTCTGCTTGAAAACAACTGTAATCTTAGTGCCTCAGCTTTCATGCTGATTGTGTAGTAGATGCTAAAAGATCTGTTGCATTGGCTGAAAAATTGATGGATTAATGATGGTAATGATGACTAAAAGATGAAAACCCTAAAATGAAGTAATGTCCCAAAACATTATGTGTTATGGCAGACATCATGCTGAGGCCCTGAGAAAAGATCATTCCATTTTACACAGCATTAGTGTGACCATTAGAACGATAATTTGAATTGTTTGCAATGCAGTATCTTCTCCTAAAAATATTTTAATGTGGAAAAAATATACCAATGAATAGATTATTGTTAGACGAACAACTTCCACTTAGTCTTACTTGGATATAAAAAAAATAGACGAACACACGTGCACATGTACAGAGATTTACATGTAGACACAAAACCGACACGAACCACTTATCCTGACTTTATTTGAATGTGATTTATAACTTCTGCAGGACCTAGGCTGCGTACTGATAGGGTGCCCTTACACCACACCCAATTCCTACACATTGAAAGAGCATGCAGAACAAAAAATGACATTGCTGAGGCAACACATAAACAATCTCATTTTCTCATGCCACTCTTGCCTATGCAGCAACTCTGTGGCCTCACCTGCGGGTTGTTCAGCATGTGCCTCAGCTGTGTCCAGTGACTACACAGCAGAAGTTGGGCTGTCCAGGCTTCAGGGCCGTTGTGATTGTGGACCTTTCGAATACCAAAAAAAGACAAGGGTAAGCATAGCAGTGGCTTTAAAAATAAATTTCAGTGTAATTTCTCATGCTAGTTCTTACTTAAAGAGCTATTTCAGGTTTTTCTATTTCATCTTAATGCTGGTGCCTGAAGTTCAAACAACCTTTCTGACTGCAGTAAAGGTCACAAACTGAGATGTACTTCCCTATAGGAGCAACTGAAGAGATGAAAAATAATGTAATGCTAAAATTAAGTACTATTTCTTTCTTCAATGTCAGGGTATGATTTTGAAAAGAAAAAGCATACATAAAAGATAAAAATTCTGTCTTACTGACAGACTCCTGTGCAGTAGTTTCTCCTATTTCACTGTTATTTGCTGTAATTACATTTATTGTGCCTGTTTCTCCATGTTGACCACTTGCCTGCTTACAATGCTGGAGACTGTACTAACAGAATTACAGACAGCTGCAGCCATGCACTCAACAGGGGCTGCACACAGACATAGGGCTGGAACTCAATATGATGAAAACAAATGTCATCCTTGTTAAAATCCCTATATTACCTAAGGTGGTGTGAGCTAAATAGGAGCAGGTCAGCTATAGCCCAGGTATGCTCCAAAGCTAAGAGGTAGAAACTGCAGAAGAAAGAAGGATTGGAATAAATCACCAATCCACACAAAACAAGGATAGTCCTGCCTGAACTGATGCTTTTTTTTATTATCTTTTCAGAGATGGGTTCACTGCAACTGCTTCTGCTCACTGAAGTCTCTAGCAGTCTTCTAGGAGGAATTCTTGCAGTAATTGTTGCCTACTGAATTCAGTGCCAAGGATTAATGATATCACATCACAGACATAATAAATAACAGAATTTCTGCGAATTAGACCAAGATCAAAACTCGTACTTTCTGAGTTTTGACACAAAATTTCATAGCATGCCTGAGTTAGGGTAGGGTTGATACTGCACTGAAAAGGAAGAGGAGCCAACAGACTATCGCAGAGATGATCTGTGCTGGCAATTTTATTTGTAAGATAACACTATAATATAGGTATTCTGCTATCTTTGATTTAGAGAAACTATGGAGACACTCCCAGTTACAGTGGAGACCAAACCACCACAGCATCATCAGCAATCACACACACTTAGACTTAACCTACCGTTGCATGGCTGACCATTTGGTTTACTAGCAGAACTATTCTGATCAGCTCAGAAAACACTAATGAAAGCAAAATATCTCCTCTTTTTCATGAAAAGAAATACTATGGAAAAAACTGTCTGATCTTCAGATAATTTCCCACAAGTACTGCTATCTGCTGAAAGTATTGCTTGATTAGTTTCTAGTTTGAAAAAGCAGCCACTGGGTCATGCTGTCACTGCAGCAGATAACAGAAATGCTGCACCTGAGATCATCACTGTTTGTGCAAAACACAAAACTGAAGACAGCAAAGTTAGAAAAAATTCTGCTTTCACTTGCATGAAGGTACTAATAGCTAAAAGTAAAAAAGAAAAAACAGTGACATGAACAGAGCAGCACAGGTATGCACCAGCAAGAGGTTTCAGTGCTTGCTTTCTTAGAGTCCCTGAGTCATACAGAAAGTAAGACAGAACTCATGTCTTTACACCTGCCTTTCTGCAATGAGCTGCTTAGGCTCTCAAATTTGCTCCAGTAAATGCTCAGTCTCCTTCTCTTACCTGCATTTGCTGACTCAGCAAAACATGCACTTTGAGTCCCAGCACTATTTGAAATCTTTCAGTCTTCTTTCTTAGTAAGTCTGTCAGTTGATGCTTGATGTTCCTGATCAAGCCAAACACTTCAGTCTGCATCTATTTGGAGGCATCCATTCTTGCATACCTTTCCCTGCTTCTCCACTGTGAGTTCTAATTTCTTTTTCAGATAGCTACAAATTCTGTGCTTATTTCTCAGATAACTTATTTCAGAGTGTTGCTAATGCATCTACAGCCTCCTTTTTCTTCCATTTCTGCTTTGAAAACACTGCAGTTCTGGCAGGCCATGTACGTAATATTTTGTTCTTTCTCTAGACCAGGATTCTCTTGTCCCTGTTTCCAGAATAATTTAGGGATTCCACAGTGGCTGAGCACTTCTTCACAGATAAGAGTTTTCCCTCTTCCTAGCTATGTTTAGGAGTCCAGCAGGTGAAGTGAAATGCCACCCTCATTCCTTCTACCCAAATGCCTAACAGTACTTTCCAAGTGTTGGAAAACATTGAATGAGACGTAAACACACATTTATCAGAAGAAAATCTAGGTCTATGATGCTGGCAGAGTTGGGCTTTGCTAGGATGTTTTAGTATTTACAGCTCAAATTTTCCACTTCCTATTCTTTTTAACATTAAACCATCATCTATGATGAAATTTAGTTTTACTATAGCACAGCTGCCTTCCAGGTACTATTTCACTCTGCTTCCTGATACCTCTTGGTAAGTACAATTTCCAAGAAGTATGCACCTCCATTTGTCATTTCTATTTCTGTATAAACCACTATGTAATTGCCCTAACTTGCCATATATTTCTACATAGGCATATCTGTGAATACATTTAACCCTTGAAGGATAAGACAAATGAGCGTGTCTACAAACAAGAATGCAGGAACGCGTCAAACAATTTCCTGTGTCCCCAGCCAAACTTTAAATAGCCCAGGATGTTTACAAGGCACAGCACAGGTACATTGGAAGGATACTTGAGCCATGTAATATCCATGTGCCTCTTGTCCTATGACTAATTAAACAGAGCACACTGTTGCCTGGAGGCAACTTGTGCAATTTTTACTCAGGGAGTTCAAGATCCTGCTGCAGAGCCTTAGCCCAGTTGTAGCTCATGGCCATAAGAAAACAGAGGAAATATTTGCACTTACTGAATAACATTCTACACATAAACACTTACTGCTATCTGCTTTTTATGGGTCTTGCTGAAAAAAACATTTATGCTGATATGAATAGTACAAATTTTTACTTTGTGGTTTCATGTTCTATGAGAAGTATAGTAGAAAAACATTGCCACAGGCTGCAAACAACTATAAAAAGCAATGCCATTCTAAATCAAAATTGGCAAAGTAGCTGAAACAATGTGCCCTGCAGTGGAGTCCTCATGGCTACATATTTGGTTGATCTCACTAAGGTGGATGCCATCACCCACAAGACTGACCAAAGAGAGAATGGAGTTGGCAGTAAGTGGGAAAGCTATCAACTGAAAAGCCGAGAGTGAAACCATGGAAAGATAATGAATGCACTCAGAAGGCAAAGCTTATGGATCTGAGGTCAGAGCTTCATTTTAAAAGTTCCAGACAAAGAAAAGTGCATGAGGAAATGGACAGCTGCAAAGAAAATATTTTTCACTTTATGCCATGCTGGAACTTATGTTTTGCAGGAGGTCAGCACATCCTTGTGAGCAACTGAAGCACTTTGCTGTTCATTGTTAGATAAAGTCACAGACTGTCAAAGCATTTGATGCAAATGTCTGCACTTCAAAGTGCTTTACACACTAAGTTTATCACCCAGAAAAGTACAAGTTTTACCCTATTCTGAGCTAGGTTTTGTTACTGAGTTTCAAAATACCTGCTTTTTTTTCCTGTCTCTTTTTTCCCCAGCCAAAACCATCTTTGACATAGTTGAAGGCCAATTGATTTGCTATCTCACAAAAAGAAGCACATTCCACTGAAAGGTTTTTGTGGGGTACAGTTTACTAATGACACTTCTAGGGAGTAACTGCCTAAACATCTTCATCAGTGAAACTATTAAGAACATGAGTAAAGAAAATTCTACTCATGCTACTATGTGTAGCTAATTGCAAATAGAAAAAGATTCTTCACACCACAACTCAGGTCTCTGTCTTAGAAGTGAAAATAAAATGGGAAAGTGTGTTAATCTCATATAGAGCAGTACCACTCTAGCAGTTCCGTAGCAACCCTTTTCCTAGGTCCTATGTGAGGAAAAATGAACAGCTCAGGATGGATCTGTATGAAGGAATAAGTTAGTCTCTGGCTGGTTGCTATATGCAGAAGCTTTTCAAAGACAGCAGCTCTAAATGTGCAGTTGGAACAGTCCACTATTGTTTAGATGTACTTTTACCGAACATTTATGATTTATGTTATGGAAGACGTTAACTGATGTCATGCCAGTTTTGGTGTTCCAATTGAAAATTCTATTATATATTAAACTAGCCTAGAAAAGATGGTTACTGGCTTCCCAAGAAGGCCTTACAGTGGGAGTACTTTCAGTCATACTGATGGCAAAGAATTAAGAACCAGAAAAGAGAGACGCACAGGAACAATTGCTCAGTTGATGCAAAGTAAATCTGCACTTACCTCTGCAGAACATAAAATATTTTCTGGGAGAACTAACAATTTTAACTTGAAACTTGTGTAATTCTTGTGTTCTACATGATCCTCCACAGGATGATATAGAACAGGATGGCTTACTAATTCTTGGTTAGTTCCTTGCCTGTTAATGACTCCACACTTTTATCTCCCTCAAAAAGATTATTACAGTATTTTTTATCTATATGCTACTTATATACTTTTATATATATATATAAAAGTATATAAAATACTTATTATTGATCTTAGCTCAATTTCCTGTGCTGGTTCTGCACAGTAATTATCTGTAGAGTAATCCATGTCAATTCTAAACCTACAGTGTAGCAATGGATACAGATCTGGACACCTCCATCTGTCTGCCTTAATCCCCCCTCTGAATCAGAGACAAACACACTTCATTGGTCCCCCTTTATAGCTCATAATCTTTCAGCACCGGGCAAACACAACTCTCCAAATTTGCTTATAACAAATATCCTGAGTTCTGATCCTGTGAGGACACCTAGTGAGCAATTTCATACCAAAACAAAGAAGTAACTTCCTATAGCATATGTTACGAGTGCGCACTCAAACCTTTTACTGCAGACATATTATAATTACTGTTGAATTACAGCAGCTTCTATAGCCAGGCAGTAGTTGCAAAAGGTTCTATTAATTACACATAAAAGAAAAAGTTATGTCCCAAAAGCTTACAGACTAATCTAGCTCACACACTTTTGCAAATACTTAAAGTGTCTCCAAAACAATAAATTCACTCCATTTTAAATATCCTACTCTTAGGACTGTTGACTTCAGCTGGAGCAGGAGCCTTCTGGAGGGGCTCTGCAGTGGCAGATGATGGTTGTGGCTCCACTTTCCCAAGAGCATGGCCCCAAGATCTGCTCTACCATGGTTGCCTCAAGCAACAGGAGTTCTCTATGCAGATACAGTAGGGAGAAGAGGTGATGTGAAGAAACAGGTCACGTATGTTTCATACAGACTACACAAGATTTCATAGAATCATAGAATGGTTTGGGTTGGAAGGAACTTGACAAGTTTCTGTTTATGGAGAGAAGGAAAATGCAAGTGAGATTCAGAGCTTAACAAAGTAACTCTTCGGGTTCAATCAACAACAAGGCATGGTACAAAGAAAGGCTCGCTCTCACTGTCTGGTTGGGCTTGTTTTACATTTCTCCTGGGTAAATTGATTCTCCCACTCACTGCCACGTTATAATTTGCTCATAGTATTTCGGTATGATTGCAGTCACTATTAGACTGAAAAAGTGAAAAAGATTGCAAAAAAAAACACCAAAGCTTGCAGAAATTTGATTAATCATTCTGATGATTGTCCTTTATCTAAAATATGTGCCAAATTTTCATCAAAATAGAAATAAAGAAATGATTAGCAATAGATAACTTTAAATAGAAAATATTCCATAATAACTTAGTGAAGTTTTAAAGGAAGGAAATCCATATTTCAAGGAAGATCTATTATAATGTGTCTAATTATAACATCTGAAAATTTAGAAAAGGCTCTGGAGAGACCGGAGGTATGCCTTTCAATATTTAAAGGGGGGCTATAAGTAAGAAGCAGTCTCCTTAGAAGGCTCTGTTTTGATAGGAGAAGGGGAAATTGTTTCAATCTAAAAGAGGGGAAATTTAGACTGGACATATGGAAGAAATTTTTTTTACAATAACATCAGTGAGTGCTACAGAACAAGTTGCCCAGAGAGGTGGCGGATGTTCCATTCCTGGAGACAGTTAAGGCCAGGCTGGACCAGGCTCTGAGCAACCTGATTTAGCAGTGGATGCCCCTGTTCATCGCAGGGGATTTGGACTAGATGACCTTTAAGTGACCCTTCCATCTCAAACGATCCCATGATTCTATGATTCTAACTTGCAAGATTTAGAAAAATATCACATTCAGCTTCCAAAGACAAAATTTCCTCTTGTACAGCACAGCACACAAATAATATTTATTGAATTGTACATTGTAGTTCCCCAGGGTTTGTTTTTTTCTCTAAAAAGGTAGTGACTCTCCCCTGGAAAGATGTAAGGCTATGAATCAGTAATGCCCTAAACACTGTTTATGGCAGATGTATTAAGCACTAAGACTGCCAATTTTCACCTAATTAGTGCACTAGTGGATTTCCCCAGATCCTCACTATTATGTAAGAAGCTGCCATGTAATACAACAAGCTTAAAAAAAACAGAAATTGACCTCTGGAAGAATTTTAGATACATCTCATGGCATAAGCATAGGGAATTCAAAAAAAAAAAAAAAAAAAAAAAAAAAAAAAAAAAAAAGTCTGAAAAGAAGAGCACAAGTAGTAGATGAAAGCTTTGGTAAATTAATTAGTCCTGACTCATGCCAAGGTTTTGTATGCCTGCCTGCCCTTATTGAGTCATCCGGACAAGTCTACACTTTCAAGAATCTTCCAGTCTACTCTGTGGTAACTCTGTCTTTCCACTGAAAATCACCCTCCTATGTTAGCAGAATTGTCAGAGATCATACAAATTAATTTCACATATTTCAAAAAGTCAATTAGATATTGTAAGAGAAATACATTTCTTAGTATTTTGTGAAAGCCATTCACACGTTGAAGTGTGTATGGGCATGGAACTTCTGAAAGCACACTTTTTTCTGTTATATAGGCATTAAATATTAAGTAGTTCTTACTGAAGTGATGGACAGAAAATATTCTCAGAAACTTCAGAAAGAAGACTCGATGCTGACCTGATTTGTGGAATTATGTTAAACATCTAGTGACAATTGCCATGTTATTTGATCAGTTATTTTGCAAGCAACCTAAAATAAGCTTATTTTTTCTGCTTTAAGTCCTCTTTTTTCTTTTTCTTTTTTTTTTTTCTTTCTTTTTTTTTAATTATCTATGAACAATTTGTAGTTCCTTGAAAAAACGAACATTTGGGAAATAAAAACATTTACAAAAACTGCTGCAGGGGTATCTTGGGCATGATTTTCTGTGCTAGTGATTGTGAAGAGCGAGACCACCTAGAAATGGTTATATTATATTAACTCAAGTGAGTGAAAAGCAAACAGTAAGAAGAATGGCAGAGACAAAGTCAATTAATTCAAATAAATCTCCAGTACCCAACATCTGCTTATGGGAGGAAGTCAAATCACTGGCAATCATCAAAACACTGTTCATTCTGGCCCTTGCAAAACCTACAGCACCCAAAAGGAATCTCCCAGCCTTGATCATTTACTCAGGACAAGAACACCACTCATAAAATTCATGTCTCCTAAATGGCTTTGAAAACCTTACCCTGGACAATTGCTATACAAAATGCATAAAATGCAAAGAGCTGCACATAAAAATGATAATGACTTATTTTATTCTACAGGAAAGGTTAAAATATGACCTCTCATGGAACATAACATCATTCTCAAAACTGTTATTTGATTAAAGGACTACTTAACATTGTCTGCATCCAATTTAGCAGCAGTGTCAGAGCAGATCCCAGGAACTCTGTGCAGTTCAGTGCTGAGAGCTCTTGGAGTGCTGGGAAGCACAGTGTGTGAGGTTGGCATCAGGTGCCCGAGGTCAGCCGGGGGCTCTAAAACCAGCCACCTCACCTCTCAGATGGGGGCTTCCAAAGCTTCTGGTTCTTCATGCTGTTCCTTTACAATTCCTGGTCCAAGGGTTTACCAAAGCAAGTGGTAACCAGTATGTCTGGTTTTCCACATCTGGTGTTCTGCTTTCATTTATTTTGCTGTTTCCCCAGGCTTCACTTCACTTAACAAAAAAAAAAAAAAAAAAAAAAAAAAAAAAAAAAAAAAAAAAAAAAAACCATAAAAAACCCCATGCATTTACCATTGTGGTACCAAAGACAATTGGGCTCCTTTTAACTCTTTTTGGTACAATCATAGAAATGCATTATTTCCACACTATAAATCTTATTAAATTATGGCACAAGGAAAATGACGGGTAAACACCAACTTTCAGTGCAATCTACAGCATGAAATAGGCTTGGTGGTATAGGGTTGGTGGTCTTTGCAATCATCATTTATGCGCATAATGATCTTAGATTTTCATTAATTTAAACAAAAATAACTTTCACCGAGGAAACAAAAGCCATACAAAAACTTTAAACTGTTCATTGCAAAATCCTAATCAGATCTCAATATGAACTGCAGCTGAAATTAAGCATGCAAAATTCAATTAAGAAGGAAAATAGCCATGCTATATTCTGAAGTATTTTTTCTAATGTTCATAAATAAAAATATTTTCATTACCATAAAAATGTAATGGGTTTATCTCAACTTAATTAGTTTGTTTTTATTCTTTTATGGATATTTCTCCCTATGAAGTGAGATTCCCACTGTTTGATTTGTTTCTGTCACTATGTCTTTTCTTTTACTTTTTCCTCCAGAAAGCTAATGAAAGAATTTTTTTTGCCTCACCACAATTTCTTATCTTTCTTAGCTTACAGTTTTGTTTATGCTTGTAGTTTTAGACCAGAATCTGCCTCAAAAGTCCAGAGAAACAAAATATGAGGATGAAAGGAAAAAAAACTATGAGCTTTCCGAAACTTCACACTTCTTACTTTAGTTTCTTTCACCATGGCTACATTCTGCTGCAGAGAAACAAAATGCAGAGAGAAAAACAAAAATGGTAAGAACACAGAATTTTAAAAATCGCTAAAAGATTGCAAAGCATACAAAAAACATTCAGAAAACAGTCGGTAAACGTAAGTCTTCTGTTACTGACTGGAAATATAGCACAAGAAAAATCTCAAGTTTGGTTTAAATTTTCAAAATGTAGTATCCTCACATTGACTGGGAGGAGAACTAGACTTTTTTAGTAAAATGAAAGTAAAATGAATCTGAAATCTTTATATGGTTCAGAGAGGAAGTGTAAGTCCCCTTTGGAACTAATACTCCAGATGAAATTTCATTTTTGGCAGACTAAGATTTTTCTTTTGGGCTAATTAAAAATGTTATCAACTCAATTATACTCCTTTCAACCTTATTAGTAAAGCAAATACAGCTTTTCAAAAAAATAAAAGCACTGTTTTGAAGCAAAAGTCAAAGCACTTTGTTCTGTAAACATCGAAATAGAAAGTCAGTGGGATATTTTATTTCAACCGGCTTCCATCTAAACAAGAATACTGAGACAGGAACACACTTGCAAAGAATGTCTGAGTTGTGATAGAAAAACTTTCTGTCAAAGAACCCTAATTATTCAGTCTTTCAACAAATGTTAAAGTAGCATCACTGATTTTCAGATTTATTTGAGCACATGAACATGCAGATAGTTCTTAACTGGAATATTTTAGAGTGCTGGAATATATATACATCACTTTCAAAAATGAGAAATAACCTTCTGACACATTTGGGTATTTTTGAAAAATTTATTTAAATCTGATCATCACATTTTGAATTACCCTCGTTTCCTTCTCTCTCAGGGAACGTACAGAAAATAGTCATTTTAAGCTCAACTGTTTAATGTTGTAATTATATTTTGCTTAAAGAAAAAATGTTTTGGGAAATCCTGGCCACTGTGCTCCAGAACAGAAGGCAGGAAAGCTCCACCATTCATGTTGGACTGTGTTTTGTAATTTCCTGCTCGACAACACAAAGTCACATCAGTCACAGGACTAATGGATCATTAGGGAATGATTAGGATACCAGCACAGTTGGCTCTGCTCTACTGTTGGCTTTCTTGTGTGTTCTAAACAAGTAATCCATCTGTTGTTATTTTCCAGAAGTTAAAGGAGAAACTAATAACCGGAACTTGAGAGCTATGCTATCCATGTGCCCTCCAACTGGACTGAGCTGGCAGCTCTGCAAGTCATCCTCATTCCTGGCAACTGATGGAAGATACTGCCAGCATGTCTAGAACAGTGAGCTCTGGTCATCTATCCAAGTCCAGCTCTCATTTCTGCAGATTACCTCAGTACTTTCGAATGCTGTAAGAGGATGCTACCTTACAGAAAACCTTTGCTATAGCATAATGAATATCAGATAAATCAGCACAGAACAGCAAAACAGGAAAGAAAGAAGATGCGCATGCATCCATTACAACCAAGTTGCAGGAAGAAGCAACCTCCTGCAGCTGAACAGGCACGATTACCTCACTGACCTGTATATCTCACAATGCATACATACTGTTCACAAAAAATTTTCTTCCTTTTCATTCTGCTGGTCTGTCCAGCCTCACAGTATGGGCAGTCTTGTTTCAGACAGTCACATTAATGCACTTATTAACATGCACACCAGCCTTTGTACCCCAGCATTTCTGCACAGAGCCTGCAAAATTTTATCAGAGGAATGTTACCACCTCAAGATGACACTCCGCTGGGGTTCCTTCCTTGGCATTCACTTGCCTTTCTGAAGATAAGAGGTATACTGTCTCCAGCAATAGGAATAAGTCCTCTGTGCATCTCTTCTATTTGGGGCAGAATCTTTGAATTGCCACACCTTGCTGTGCCATGCCAGAAGGACTTCTGTTTACTAAATTCATGAATTAAGAGCACTTCTGCAAATGGGCCAGCAGTGGACAGCAGTTCTTCTAGAATGCACTGTTAAATATTTCATGGAGAAGGACTGCTAAAGAAGTGCTAAGGCCTTCCGTTGTGAATGCACTTCCACTGTTATGGCTCAACACTGCAGACGCTCACACTCCCAAAACCCATGTAATAATATAGCAAGAAGAGCAAAAAACAGTTTGCCAGAAATTGTGAGTTATAACTTGGGCATTAAAAGCTGATTGTAACCACTAGAAGCCTTCAAGTGCCATGGGGATGTCTGCGAGGCTGCACAGTTTCATCTCTGACTAGCGGCAACCACTTCCTTATCTTAGTACACCACCTACACCAGGACCTGCAGACCATTTAAGCCTTTAGAAGATAGTACCAGCTGTTCTCTACATCTGCAGCCAATGGTAGCCTTTCCTTATCAGAAAAAGGGCTGCTAGTTTGCTTTTGCACAGACCCAGTCCTCTTGCACAAAACACTGCAAAACCAGAACCCCATCCTGTGACTGAGAGCAATAGCTGAAGAAGGATTTATTGCATAAATACTGCACAGTCATAGCCACATTGCTTGGGATGATTAATTTATCATGGGATTTATATCTCCAAAAAGCTGATTCTCAATCTTCTACCCTTTTCTATACTCACATCCTACTTACTGTTGTTCTGTTGTTGCTTTTTAAATGCACATACCAAATGTCTCACATGTATGTTTTAACACCTGAAAATTGGCAGTGTCCCCTGATACAGAAATAACACTCTATTACTTAATGAGATTAAGCAAGGCAGCAAGTTTACGGCACTGTTAGAAAATAAAATGTACTTTCTCCCCACGAGATCGTGAAAACAACCAGGAGGGAAGGCTGGCATATTAGATAATGCTACTACTAGAAAAAAAGGCTAATGGCTCTTGAGCTGATTACCTCCCTATTGATATTACCTTAGCACATTGGTTCTACTTGATACTCAGCATAGTATCTAAAGAGCTAATCTTCAATGATGCAGATTTTCTTTCTTCATGGCTTCCGAATAACACTAATCAGAGTTAAAATACTATTTGGAGGGCCCAAAAATAGGTGAAAATTACTTACCTAAAGACAACTGATTATTTAAAGACACACATAAACATTTCTCATTAAAACCCAGCTTACAGTTGCTAACTGTACAGATTGGCTTTCTCAGATTCGTCAACATGTTATCTAGGGCCAAGCAAAAGCCTTACTAAACACACAAATAAGATACTATTCCCACTTTTTAAGTGAAAATGTGACTTAGTTGAATTTTTTTAGTTGTCATGACAGAGACTGGCTGTGAAGACTATGTAGACTACTTCCAGTGTAATTAATATTCCATACTGGCTGTCATAGTTTTATGAAATAAAGCACTGGAGGAATACATTACAGATTTCATTTTGCAAACAATAAATTAGAATTTATCTCACAATGAACAAGCAGATCAGAAAGGGCAATGCTATAAACACAAAGCTTAGAAGAATCTGTATGAAAGGACTCTGATATGAAGTCTGGGAAAATGCAGCCATGTGACCTACATCAAGTCTGGTTACTACACGGACTTTCAAAATAAGAAACATCACCATGAAAAATAATTTTCTAAAAGCTTTATCACTCATTGTACCACTGTTGTTTTCAGTTAGTGCTCTCCCAAAGGCAGTTTCATTGCCCGGTGTGCACAAAGAGATACTGATTTATTGCAAATTTGCACAAGTTTTAGTTTTAGATTGTCTCCCACAGTGATAGCACAAACTAAGATTTTCACAGTGCTTTTTAATCAGTTAATAAACTTTCATATCCTGATCACTTCTCCAATACAACCTCCAGCCAGTCTGTTAAAGACAGGGCTCTTCTCTCTACCTGCAGACCAGCTATGCATTCTAATTAATTGCATGTTGTCTCAAGAAGCTTCTGTCTCCAAAGACAAGCTTAGTCATAGCATTGCTGTTAAGGATTCCTCTAGTTAACCACGTTCTCAATTACAAGGATGATCATCTCAACCTGGAAAAAGGTAAATACTTGCTATATTTAAGGATACACATATAAATACTCTTAATAAGCTCTTCCTTGACTGACAACATTAGGATAGAAGATCACTGGAAAAGGGTCTGTGACTAGGCATATGTATGAAGGATACACAGAATAGCTCCAACATTCGTTGCCACCTAGTATTTTTGAGGAAAAGGGATCTCTAAGAGTAGCAGAACCCCACTTTGCCATGTCCAATACAAGCTTTTCATCAGTTTATACCAGACTTTTTAGCAAGACTAGAGTTAAATCCAGCACATGATGACATCCTTTACACTACAGTAGCCCGCCTGGGAAGCTACTCTCAAGTAATACGGCATATGCATTTCTAGCACATTTTTTGCCCTGCAGACTTTGCGCATTATCTCCCCATGTGAACAAAGTCAGTAAACAGTATGTTTAAGAGATTGCAAAATGAAGTTGCACACACTACTCGATAAAACTATTTTGCGCAATATAAACTTGCTTACGCACTGTAGATTTACATCTGGGGAGTTGTAAGTAAGCTGTTTGCCACACTGCTGTTAAACTTGTCTGTTGCATTGTTGTTTTTGTTTGTTGGTTGGTTTGGTTGGGCTTGGTTTTTGTTTTTCTCTCAGGGAGAAGGCGCTTCATTTTCACTTTCTGCAAATGAAACATTGTGCCAATCTTGAGAATGGAAAAAAAAAAAAAGAGAGAAAGAGAGAGAGAAAGAGAGAGAGTCTCACAAAGGTCACTTTTCCCTTTGTAACAAAACTAAATTACAGACTTCATACAGCAAATAAAAAGTGGCATACAATCTAAAGCAACCTGCTGTAAAATATAACAGCTGGGAGCAGTTAAAAGCTTCCACGCTCTTTCCCCTTCTTTTCTGAATGCCTCATTTTGTAGAAATGTGCCTCAAAATTGGAGAGAAAAAAACAGCACACAACTGGAGCTGTTATTCAAGACTTGTGCTGTTTACTGCTTGCATTACTCTATATGCCTGCATACAAGCATGCACACATGTAAATATATGTTTAGTCTCTAAATATTATATTATAGTAATACATAACTAACTCAGAATATTAACATTGTCTATTACTTAAAATCTTGCAAGGTGTTTATTTTATTGTAAAATAATTGTATATAGCATATAAAAAAGGAAGTAAGAGAACAATACTGTCAATTAAGCAGCAGACCCTAGCACACACCAATCAGTTATACAGTAATCCCTCCTCAGAACAAGGAGCAGCAGATGCCAGTATAACTGATCTGTCCTGGTTCTCCCACTCCCAGCAAAGTTCTCCCACTTGAGATTACAGGCTGCCATCTGCTGGCACTCTCACATAAATTCTTCTTTTGAAAAAAGGTTTCTTAACACATTGTCTTCTTCGCACTGTTTCTTTCAGAGCACATAGGATCACAGAAAGGCTTGGGTTGAAAGCAATCTTGAAGCCCACCCAGCCCCAACCCGTGCCATGTGCAGGGCTGCCCCTCACGAGCTCGGGCTGCCACCCATGGCCCCATCCAGCCTGGCCTTCAGCATCTCCAGGGATGGGGCACCCACAGCTTCCGGGCACCTGTGCCAGGGCCTCAGCACTCTGAGTGAAAAATTTTCTCTTAACATCTAATCTTAAGACATTTTCCCTTCTGCTATCACTATTAGACTGTGTAAAAACACCACAATTTCACTGATACTACAGCAAAATTAGTTTAGCAAAGTAGAGCTCTGTTGGATCACAGGTAGTGCAGTCCTTAACAGTAAAGCATAACACATACAAATGCAATACAAAAGCAAGAGAGATGTTCCATTCCTTATGTATTTTGCCCTTCATTACATAAATCTGATCTAGCAGTGCACATCTCTGTTCACGGCAGGGAGATGGAAAAAATTACTTTTATGTGTCCCTTCCAAATAAGGATTCTACGGTTAAATGGATTTGTTTGGGGTAAAATAAGAAATACAGAAAAAAATTAAGCTCCACTGAAAATATTGTAAACACAGGAAGAACTACTACCACTATATAACAACAGACAAGAGCTTCTCTTAAAATGAGTTTGGAAAGCAAATTTGCTTTGGTAGTACCAAGTATTAAAATTCACTGGATCTATTACTAGCAGTGGAAGAAATCTCAGACTTTAGTAACCATCCCACTTTGAATTGCGCAAAGTCCAGGCTGCAGCAATCCTAGTGCCTTCCAACATAGAAGTTCAAGTGTTACTGTACAGCCTGCAAAATACAATTGTAATTTAGTGGAAAGAAGACTGGAATCACTATTATCCTTGATAGCAACTTTATTTTAAAAAACAAGGAAGTACTATTACACAAAACACTTCCACTGACTTTCAGAAAGGTTTAGAAAGTATTTATATTATAAAGAAAACTTAGAAGAACTATTTGAAGAAAAGAGACAGTAATTTATTTTTCAAAGAAATCATGTTGCTTGTTGTTGTTGTTTTTTAATCATGCAACCTGAACCCTTCTTGTTATATTGTGCAAATATATTCTTCATCCACAGCATCTTTCACAAGCATCTAGCATGCTCCCTAAGTTGTGAATGAGTGTGATGCTAAATTATGAAATCAGAAATACACTGGGTCACCACTGAGATGAAAAACTCTGAAGAAAAAAAAAAACCCAAACCTCCATGGAGCCAGAGAATGACACAGTTTTTCACTTTTTAAGAATTGGAAATACCATCCAGAATATAAAATTAGAACAAGCAGAAGGGAAAACAATAACCCGTGTCATTTAAGTTATTCTCTCAATAGTGAGTCATAACGGATTGTCCTTAGTTTCATGTTTTAAATGTGAAGATAAAAATCTTATAAATGCCCATTTGTGTTTGACATTCAAAAGGAGTTTAGCTAAAGAAAATCAGCACTGAATACCTCAAGAAAAGGATCTAAGGGAAAAGTTTGACCTCTTCATTCTGATTTAACTTTGATGATGTTCTATACACGATGAGGGCATTGCTATCTCACAACCCATCAGCAGGTAATTCATAAGGAGATCAAAGAAAGGAAAATGCCATAGAATCATGCATAATTTAACGATTTCATCAATAAACAATTCTTCAGATAATAAAGAGAACTGAGAGAAATGTGGAGAAAGAGAAAGGGAAAAAAGACCCCATTTTTGCATCACATTGAAACCACTTTGCAAGAAAAGTTTGGATTTGAGCACATACAGGAAATCAGGTAAATAGTTTCCTAGTTTGCATTAACAACCATGATAATCATGCATTTAAGTATAGATGCATGTAAATGTATACACTGTAAATTATACTTGATCTACTTGTGTAGGTTGCAATACTCCATGTTACAATACCAAACATTAATATTAATGTATCATCATAGAACATCTATACCTGTTTTAATTTAGCTTATAAATGTCTGTTTTTAAAGAAAGACTAATCATAAATATAGAAAAATTAAGTATAGAATACATGGGGATTCTTTTTTCTTAACTTGTATGCATTTCGCTTCATCTATTCCAGTCAACCATAACGTAACAGATCTTACAAAGTACAAAGTCTCATCACTGTAGGTGTTAAGCACCAAAATAAGAGGGCAATCAAGGAGAGCAGGGATAGAGTCAAATGCTTCTCTGAATTAAGGCATTAGTTGTGATACTCAATTTCCAGTACTTTTTTTTTTTTCAGCCTAAAATCATAAGTATGACAAGCATAGAAATGTTCATAATGTAATATGATATTACAAATGCAAAATTTAGCTGCCAGAACAAAGCTAAACTTCTTGTCTGTTATATTGGCTACACAATTACCACATAGGTATGAAGAACAGGGACTACACAAAAAGAGTGTAAAGCATTGTGTTAAGTACTCAGAAAATAAAATGTGATTTTTTTAATGACAAAAATCAGTGACATTTTTTACTTTCATCTCAACAATACAACTTAACAAAAAATCACTTTTGGAGTGCAAAAAAAAAAAAAAAAATTCTTCACTTTTCTAAGGCAAAGACAACAATTTAGCTCCATCCTTCTCTATAGTATGCCAAAACTAGGGGGTTTAATTTAGCACGTGAGCAGAGCCTGACATTTTTTTAATGTTGATCACATTGATTCATACTTATATCTCCATATCTATTGATTCTTATAAATTTAGAACAAAACCTATGGTCTATTACTCAGGAGCAGCTCGGCAGAGAAGGACCTGGGGGTCCTGATGGACGAGAGACTGAACATGAGCCAGCAGTGCGCTCTGGCAGCTCGAAAGGCAAATGGGATCCTGGGCTCCATCAGGAGAGGGGTGGTCAGCAGGAACAGGGAGGTGATCGTCCCTCTCTACTCGGCTCTTGTGAGGCCCCATCTGGAGTACTGTGTCCAGGTGTGGAGCCCTCAGTACAAGAAAGACATAGAGATTTTGGAAAGGGTCCAGAGGAGGGCGACTAAGATGATCAGGGGGCTGGAGCACCTCCCCTATGAGGACAGGCTGAGGGAGTTGGGCTTGTTCAGCCTGGAGAAGAGAAGGCTGCGGGGTGACCTCATTGCAGCCTATCAATACCTGAAGGGAACCTACGCCCAGGAGGGGAGTAAACTCTTCAAAAGGGCTGACAACAGCAGGACTAGGGGAAATGGATCGAAGTTGAAGGAGGGAAGATTTAGGTTGGATGTTAGGGGGAAGTTCTATACAAGGAGAGTGGTTAGGCCCTGGAACGGGCTGCCCAGGGAGGTTGTGGATGCCCCGTCCTTGGATGTGTTTAAGGCCAGGTTGGACAGGGTCCTGGGCAACCTGATCTGAATGTGTGTGTTTGGTGGCCCTGCTAGGCAGGGGGGTTGGAACTACATGATCCTTGAGGTCCCTTCCAACCCGGGTGATTCTGTGATTCTGTGATTCTGTGATTTTTATATGGCTCTTCAAAGCTGATACACTGTAATACATTTACACAGAAGAAAGTGATCTCAACTTTGCTTTCAGGATGAATTACACCTTCCTCTCAAATTCAACTTCTTGGAGCAGTTTTCATGCACCACAACAGCATATGTTACACATTGTCTACTGCCAGTGGCAGGGGACAGGGAATATTATTAAGAGGTGTAGAAGTACAATGAAGTAAAAAGTGAGACCTAGTTAGCAGTTATCAGCATTTGATAGCCATCAACCTTAAAACTATTACTTCTTAGATGGTCCAGGCAACATACAACCACCATCACTGTAAGCATTTATACTGGTTGGTAGCATATCTCTCTCATCCTTCTGTCACCAGAATTTCAAGCTTTTTGTTTGTAATTACTACTACTTTCATTTACCAAACAATTAAATGTTTTTTCAACCATTAAGAAATAAAGAACGATTTATAACAGGTAACAATTAAAATATGGCATTCTGTTCTCATAACTCTGGCTGAAACAAAGTAATTACAGTAGTTAGGAAAATACAATGTGTATAAAACATATTAAAATATTTCTTGCACATTGGACTTTTTAATTAAAGTGTGAGAAATGTGTAAATAGAACCAATGTCTTTTCACGTGTAGTCAGTCTGTTCTTGTATGCTGATTGCTTGCTTGTAGTCTTCTATAGCTTCTCTACTGAAACCCAATTTAGCACGAATATCAGCTCTAAGTCTGTACATCATGGCATCATTAGGCTGAATTGACAATGCTGTAAAAATCAGAAATAGAATGTTAGGTAAAGAGAATCACAGAATTGCAGGGGTTGGAAGGGACCTCAGAGATTACCAAGTCCAACCCCCCTTGCTAATGCAGGCAAAGAAGCATTGTCAAAAAGTTTGTGTTCTGATTCTTCTCCAAGCATGTTTTCATAAGAGAAAACATTACCTGTGCTGATGTTCCATGAAAAGGTAGGCAACTTTGTCACAACACTTATTTCTTAGATTTTATTTTCTTTTTGATGCAATTTACACATCTCACCTTCAACACTGCCCTAACAGCAGGAACTATGCTGTCCTATGTAAAATGAGCAAAATCTTAAAGAGAAAACACTCTCACCATCCACATTTTACAACATGGCAAGCAACCCAATATCCTACTCAGTTTCTCTTTTATATTAGAAATACTTGGGAAATTGATGGGAAGTTTCATCTGCTGTTTTAAATTCTGCTTTAGAGAGAAAATTAGTAGTCTAGTCAATTTTCACTATTAAAACACTATGGAATAGTCATTAAAGCCAAGATGTAATTATTATTAGTCACAAAAACCAAGATAATTTTGATAAATCTTACTGTAAAAATAGCTAATTTTTCAAAAAGAAAATCTACAACTTGGAGTTATTCTTTATAGAAAGTTCACTGTTTGTGCAAACAAATGTTGTCAAATTAAAGTCTATTACTAAATTTTGTTCCATAAAATTAATACAAACTAAATACAGCTTTAGTTTCCAGGAAGAAGTGGCCTGTGTGTCCAGAGTTGCTGGATCTCTGGTTAGTATCAAGGATAGCAGTAGCAAGGGAGTAATATGGTTCAGCTATTCTGAACCTAAACAAAATGTTTCTATTTCACAAAGATCAAGATAAAATCATAGAATTATTTGAGTTGGAAGGGACCTTTAAGATTTAGTTCCAACCCCTTTGGTATAGGCAGGGACAGCTTCCTCTAGACAAGTTGCTCAAAGCCCCATCCAGCCTGGTCTTAATTCCTCCAAGGAGGCAGCATCCACAGCCTCACTCAGTAATCTGTTCCAGTGTCTCACCATCCTCACAATAAACAATTTCTTCCTAATATCTAGTCTGAATCTACCCTCTTTCAGTTTAAAACTATTTCCCCTTGTCCTGTCACTACTTGACCTTATAAGTCCCTCCCCAGCCTTCCTGTATGCCCCCTTCAGGTACTTGAAGGCTGCCATAAGGTCCCCTCGGAGCCTTCTCTTCTCCAGTCTGAAGTTCTCTCAGTTTGTCCTCAAAGGGGAGATGCTCCAGCCCTCTGATCGTTTTCATGGCTTTCTTCTGGATCTGCTCCAACATCTCCATGTCCTACTTCTGTTGGGGTCCCAGAATTAGACCGAGGTGGCGTCTCACAGGAGCAGAGTAGAGGGGCAGAATCACCTCCCTCAACCTGCTGGTCATGCTTCTCTTGATGCAACCCAGGATACAGTTGGCCTTTGGGGCTGCAAGCGCACATTGCCATTTCACACTGAATCTTTCATCAACCAGCACGCCCCAGAAATTCTTCTCAGGGCTGCACTCGAGCCCTTCTCCACCTAACCTGTATTTGTGCTTGAAATTGCCCCAACCCATGTGCCGGACCTTGATAAAAACTTGATTCAGCTCCTCTTCTCTACAAACCATGCTATTCTCCCACAAAATCTTATGGAAGACTAATACCATTTTAAAACTTGTTCTAGGATAAGCACACACTAAATTTCTTCCTAATACATGAAATAAGCTACATGAAACCCTGGTTCATGTCACCTAGAATCCTCATGACGTACAAAAATTTTGGTACGTATTTTCCTGCACTTATTTCAGCAATTTTGTTTAGAACATGGTTCCGAACACGTTCAGCTGCTATGACAATATGAAGGTTTTTTTCCTTCCAATCTACATAATTCTTTATAAGATTGGAACAAAGTCTGAAATTAATCAGTCTTCCTCTTTCTATTCACATCACAATATCACATCAAATTAGTTAGAAAGCATTAGCAAAAATACATACACAGTTGCTGAGTTATGAAATAAAACCAAGTTGCTTACCATAATTTCCAGTATGCTACTATACAGTAGGTAAAAAAGATTACCTGTTGAAATGTCTTTCTCAGCTAGCTCATACTGCTTTAATGCATTATAGAAGTTTGCCCTGTTAAAATACACCGCTGCAGAGCATGGACAGAGGCAGACTGCCTTCTCAAAGTCTTCTTTTGCCTCTTCAAAATTTTTTAATATTGTATTTGTAACAGCACGATTCATGATAGCAGATTCATTTCTTGGTTCAAGATTTAGTACCTCTGAATAATAGCAATAAGCCTATAAAAAACATGAATTGGAGATAAAATAGACTGAATAAACATTCCTCAAATTTTAACATTCTGTTTAGCATTATTTGCACATAGAAAAGAGGCACACACAGCATCCACATGGCCAGAACAGCTGGCCCTACCTGATGAAAGTGATATTTCACACCACAGTTGATGGTTGGACTGGATGCTTTTAGTGGTCTTTTCCAACCTTAATGATTCTATACAGCACTGAGCTCATCAAAATCTGGGAGAAAGAACTATGGAGGAGATAAATTTAATCTGATGGTGCCTGTCTTGTCAAGTAACCATAATGTACAATGAAGCCCTGTTTTCCTGAAAACGATTAAATACATGCACGCTAATGGGTAGTAGTGAATGAACTCCTTGTTTTGCTTTGCTTGTACACACAGCCTTTGGTTTATATATTTCAAACTGTCATACAGTTTACATATTACAAACTGTCTTTATCTCAACTCACGAATTTTTTACTTTAACCCTTTCTCTTCCACATCACACTGGTAGGGACAGAGTGAACGGCTACATGGAGCTTAGCTGCCTACCAGAGTTAACCACATCATCCAATACAGGGTCAGTAGTCACCTAGACAGACTTCTGAAAAAGGAACAGCTGGCTTCACTGAATTGTAAGTATAGCACAGAATAAATGAACCACACACTAGGGACAGTTTGGATTAACATACAAAGCAATTAATAGTCCAACTCCTTGTTTCTCCATAAAGAAACAGCTTCTGGGAGACAGAGTAAGGAATCACAGAACTATAGGAAAGATTAAACACAACCCTTCCAAGACAAGTCTTGGTGAATGATTCCAGACGCAGATAAAAAGAGAGTACAAGATCACAGGAGAAGCCACACGCAGGACACTGGCCTTGTAGTCTTGTAGCCTTGTAGGAATTTATGATCCATGTTTGACTAATTCTATTGACTGAGCAACAGGAGTCTAATTCAGAGAAACAAACAGGAACAGTAAATTGCTTTCTGACATCATTGATTTCTTGTGCTGTATGAAGTACAATCTCAACTTCAAACCATATGCCAAGTCTGTACTATACATGATGAATTTCTCAACATGTGAATTACAGGCTGAAGTGTTTACAGATGCAATTCTAGTATGGGATTAATTCAAGTTGATCAGAAGTGTTGAAGCATCTTTACTGGTTCTGCATTCCTACAACTGCTGGACTATAATGTTCTGGTCAAAAGCCTGATTTTACCCATGAAATGTGATAAGCAGCATGACAGAAAGCCAAATGGAAAAAAAAAAAAAAATCTGGGCCCTCCTCACAGAGAGAAAAACAAGTGGTTCTTGCCTTCAAGTTTTGAATACTCCCAGGAGGAATTTGAATATTTTCTCTGTATTTGGAAGATGCATACTGTATTTTAGCAGAATTAGGTTATTTAAAGTTATTTAAAGTTCTTAAGTTACTGTACTAACAGATGTAAGATCTGACTTCTTGACTGAAGCTCATCAGCAGAAGATTCTCTTAATTTTCTTCCTGATGGTATTATGGTGAGTCTGGGCAAGTTATTTAACACACAGCAATTAGGCTTGAGGGAGCTTACTTAACATCAGTGAGATTTTGGTACCGTGCTCCATTACAAATTTCTGTGATGAGTATCTTAACTGTCATGAATCTCAATTCATATCAATGCTGCAATAAATAATAGTAGGGCAATTACTTATTACTAATTACTACACTGAAATTAATGTCCTGATAGAGGATCACAAAAAAAACAATGTAAAAAAGTGTCAAGTTAAGCATATTAGAAGACATTAATAAATACTGTAGGTACAAAGATAAGTCAAATAAAAAAGTTCTCTGAAGACAGCATAAAGACAGTATAAATTTTCTGAAGACTTACCTGTGAAAACTGATGATTATGGAAGTAGATATTTGCTGCACAGAAATAAGATAATGCATAGGTGGGGTCAACAGAAATTGCCTGTTGATAGTCCTTCATGGCACAGGACAAATGCCCCATTAACTGATTGATGATACCCCGATTTGTTAGCAGTGGAGCAGTAGTAGTGAGCTAGAAGGAGATAGCAGAGACACTCTTATTCAGGGAAAATTTACACTTATGTAGTAACTGCCATTTTTCAAAAATGCATTTATTTGAAGTAGAAGAACACTTTCTAATCAAAATCATCAATTGTTCAATGTACAGTATTGGCTGACCTCATAGAAATAGGTTAATCTTAGTAAAACCACTTTAATCTAATAGCTACCTTTAATGCAGCATTTATGTCTTGAAGCGCAGAAAAAACTTCACCCATTTGAAGAGACACTGAAGCTCGTCCTTCATATGCAGCATTGCATTTTGAATCAATAGCAATGACAATTGTTAACTGGTTCCAAGCACTCTGGAGCTTTCCAATGGCCTAAAATGAATTGCAATATGCCCACAATAAGAAATCTACAAAGTATCAAAAACCCTACTAACGGTCCAACTTAAAAAAACTACAGCAGAATATGGAAGCATGCTTATATTTACTAAATTGTAATAAATAAATAAATAAATAAATTACAAGGCTTTGTTAATTGTGCAATAATCATTGACTTTATAACTATGCTATATATCAACCATACATGTTTTTTTTTCTTAAATCATAGATTAACCAAATAGTTGAGGCTATTCCTAACTCCTTGCTGAAAACAGGATCATCTAGAGCAGGTCACTCAGCACCATGTCCAGCTGTGTTTTAAACAACTTCAAGGATGGAGATTTCACAGCCTGTGTGTAATTACTCTCAGCTTTAGCTCATCCTCACAGTAAAAATAATAATGATAATCTGACTTTTCAGTTGAATTTACTCTATTTTAGTTACTGCCCTTTTATTCCTGTCCTATCGCTAGACACCATTAGGAAAACCTGGTTCCTCTTTCCTCTGTGCTCCTCCATTATGTATTTTTATACATTGATAAAATACCCTCCTTATACTTCCAGATTTCCCTTTCCCTGTGGCAATAATACAGACTAATTGTAAAGGTGGAAAGCTAAATATCTAGTTCCCCACATCAAAATACTCACACACATGTATGTTTAAGTCCTAAGGTATGATCAGGCTGAAGAAAAGGCATTTAGTGAGATTTAGGCCTCTTGAAATTAAGCACCTGCCAATACGTGAACTTTCTGGATTTCCTCCTGCCTCTGAGAGATCTAATTTCTAACCATGTGGCCCCTCCAAGTTTTTTCTCACACTATTTCACAGACCACTGTGAAAGCAGTGTACTAATACTGTACTAGTAAGTCTGTAAGGTAAAGGAAATTTTTGATACTTGCGCCAAACGATCTGACCCAAGCCACTGACATTAGTCCCTCAGCTACATTGGTAAAAATAACTCCCAGCAAGATTCATGACAGTTCAAGACATTTCAGATAAGTGGATATAATAAATCAGAGTATGTAAATCATAGGAATTAGACACAGAAGAAGGAAAACTGTCAAGTCATATTTCACATCCCTTTGCTAATATAGAATTACATTTTCTATGTAGTTAAGTATTTTTCAGTGATCACAAGCTCTTTTCCAAGGGATATTGTTAGATTTGCTAACATTATTACAGATAACTGGAACAGATAAGATGGTTTTACACCAATTTCCTTTTTTTGCCACTTAAATCTGTAAACAGCTCATACACACAAAATATACAAGTTCTTAATGTTCATTTACTAGATAATCAAATATGCAAGTCAAACGTAAGGTTACTTGCTATTTCATTAAGAACAGATATACAAGATGACTGGGTACAAGTGTGGTCTATCCACTGATTTAAAAAGAAAACACTACAATCTGTCTTAAGTACACAGATTGTTCTATATTTTGCATTTTGCATGGAAAGGATTGCCAGTCTGGTTCCTGGCAACCCTGCCCATGGCAGGGGGTTTGAACTACATGATTTTTAAGGTCCCCTTCAACATAAGCCATTCTATGATTCTATAGAAATACACACATAATATTAATTTTTATGTTAGATTATACATCATATTTACAATGAATTTTGATGTGTTACCTGCAAGTTGTACCCCAAGCAAATTCTGGCTTTCATACACATTGGATTCAGGTGAATTGCTTTCAAGAAATCTTTCTGTGCCTGTTCAAGATTAGGCTCATGTCCTGTTTTCATATATGAATTTCCTCGTCCAATATAGGCTTCCACAGAAATGGGTTCTAGTCTGAGAACCTGATTAAATGATCTCACAGCGTCTTCAAACTCATTAAGTCTAAAAAAAGATTAATATTAACTCTGTTCAATGCTTAGAAAATTTATAAACAAGACTGCCGTAATGCCTTCAAGAAGTAGTTCAGCTCTGACTGAGAATACTCTATTTCTTAACTTTGCTTTCTATATGTGCACCTTGATGGTTATTATAAACAGAAGACAGTCAAACATCAGTTTAAAATCCTTGGCCTGAAGAAGAAAGCAGCAAAACTCATTCAACTTCTGCTGGGCAAAGATTTCAACTTTTCATCGTTTGTCCTGAGCAGAGTCTAGTACAGACTTCATCTGAGTCATTCACACTATCCAAATCTCATGACCAAACATACTTTTGGCATTCTGCTCAGGCAGAGGTTTTCAGTCATAAATCATCTACATCTAAGATTATCTGACTTCCCTCATATCGATTCTCAAAATTATCCAAACTATGTTAAAAACGGCAGGGCAAAAAAGAGCCAATATTCAGCCAATTCTAGTTTTAGGAGTAGGCCAAATGTGGAATTCCATCCTTAAACAATATTTTATATATCTGGAGAGTATTCCAAGTAGAAACAGAATTCCAGAAATACCTGACATGTCAATGAGTGCTAGTAGGTGCCTTTACATACAAAGCAAAAATTTCAACGTGTCAAAATAAATAAGCATTTCACTGAGAAAAAATTGAAAGATGTTCTTTGATTGTAAGCTACCTGTTTTGAATCTACCTGAAGAACAGCCTGACAAAAAAGGAAGGATTATAGACAAAGATAACAAAGAAACAAAAGGATAAAAACTAAATGTTGTAGATTTTCTTCCAAGTAGAACAACTGTTGCAAAAACAAACTTTTAAAAGTTTATAATAGATGAGTTGCCAGTGAATCTTTTAATAGCTATATATATATATATATATATATATATATAAACACAAACCATTTTTTAGAAGCAGGACTCAGCATTGTGTTAATTCAGAATCATTCAGACACTGAAAGATGGAGCCAGCAGTGCTTTAACTACAAGCACAGTAACACAAGAAGTTTTAATGCTACAAACCTGAACATGTCCACTTCCAGACTACCTCAGAAGAAATAAGGTTATACAGAGATAGATGACACAGTAACCTTAGGGAAAAAAAAAAAAAAATTGACTAATAGGTAGAGAATCATTAAAATTCCCTTTTTACCCTAGGTGATATTTGTGTGAAATGGGAATGACTGACTCCTTGTGTCACTACAATAAGCAGTCCTCTCTACCACTTTTCCTTCTCTCCATTGTCAGTGCCCTCAATATGAAAAAAGTAAATTCTAGGAATTATTTCATTTTTCTACTCTGCACCGAAGCTACATATCTTACCGATAATGGCAGGTTCCAATAGCTTGAAAGATCTGGCTATCACCTGGACTAAGCAGCACTGCTTCTTTCAAGTCCTGAAATAAATAGATCCAAAATGAGAATTTACATTGTTTCACTCACAGTTCTACACCTCCACAGGAAAAGGGAGGTAACTTCTGATGTTGGTGCGTATCAGAAGTACTGCATAACTTAATTGTTTTCATATTTTATGGCCCATGCTCTGATAGAATGAAACCTCTGATGTTACATGATATCACAGTATTTCTCACAAAGCTGGAAGTACTATCTCCAAGGGGAGGGAAAAAAGCTTCCCAGAGGGACATTGTTTTTAATAAAAATGATAGCTATTCTTAAAGACAAATATTGAAAGTATGTTTTGCTACATGCAATTTCAACAGAACTCTTTTAGTAAGAAAATTATTTAATTACTACTTTTTCAAGTTACAGTAAACCAAATTCATATTTGTATTAGAACTCTACTCACAATGTTCTAGTGAAGCACATCCTATAAATTATTATAAATCACTGTTTCAGGGCTTTTAACTTTCCCTTTTTACTAACACTCAAAGCATTATCAAAACGCCTGTGGCTTTCATACTCATAGAATCATTAACACTGGAAAAGCCCTCTAAAATCTAGTATTGTCATCCCCCTACCACCCACATAGCCCACTAAGCCAGTTTCCAATTGTAGTTTCCTTAGTACTCACCGCTTAATGAGTTCAATTGCACAATTGAATGATAATGTACTCAATTGTAAAAACCATAAAAGTGATTTAAAAATCAAATGCAATCATTTCAGTTAGGATGTAAGGAAGCACTTCAGGACTTTTTAACAGGAAAGAAATCAGTAGGCAGTAGGAGTGGTTTAGCTGATGTATCCACTGAATTACAAGTCAGAAAGCATTTTCTACTTGTGCAAATTTAAAAGCGTGGAAGAAGATTTCAGTACTATTAGATTAACGAAAGTGACAAAATACTTTGAGATATATATATATATATGTATGTATGTATGTCAGTTAAAACATTTCTTTCACTAAGCATGAAATGCCATCATAAAGTTATATCACAAAAACTCTAAAAAAAAACCACTATTGAGCAGCAATGTTCCAACCTACCAAGCCCTGTCAGTGAATTCCCAAAGCTGATGTGATTCTCTTCATGTGTACAGTTTGAACTATGCACTCTGCTGCATTCATGGAGCACAGCAAATGCAGGATCATTCCAAGGACTAGGTTTGGCTTACTTAAACCAGAAGTCCTACCCTTAAACATCACCACACACTCTTTATAGAATCATGTAGAAAAGACAGGCACCTCTATGCATCAATTCAGATCTTTCATAAACTGAACTGCAAACTTTTTGTCTTTCTTCCAGTGTACACAATTCAGAAATACCTTCACTTTGAGTAGAGGTAAAATAATTACATCTTATTTCAGCAAGCACTATACATGTATACAGATATACCTGTAATGAAGTAACAGAACTGATAGAACTCTAGCACATTTATAATCACTGATTTTTTTCTTAAATTAGCTAATATAATTTTGTGCCTATTTTCAATTGCCTTTTTAAGATTTGTCTTCCTTATAATCAAGTAATTCTTTGCTCATCCTGCTAGTTCTAATCCATTTCCTAATCTCCTTTTACTCTCAGCATCTTTCTGAACTGTATTGATCAATTTCATCCTGAAGCATGAGACCAATTATGCAATGTTTCTACTTATTTCTAAATAAGGTCCAAGGCCAACTGTAAAGAGCTTTTGGCACACGCTTCCAGATATTTTTGGGTTAATGGAAAGGGATTAATATTCTTTCTTTAATATCTCTTTACAAATAAGAAATATTAGTCATTACTCAATTTTTAGAATGCTTATATTGACATTGTTGCTATCATGTGACAAAGATAATGAAGTTTAAAGCTAACGGTCCACAGCAGTCAATGAATGCACCAACTACTGCTAAAAAAAAAAAAATACATATACATATATTACTTTACATGCCCCAAAAAAAGTTTTAGAAAACTTGCAAACTAGAACTGAAAAATAAAAAACTTGTATTTGAAAAAGTAATTTTAAATACTTAGGTTTTAAGCCTGCTGCTACAATACCAGGTGGAGTCCCACTGAATGAGTCATCTGCACTGTGTCAGACATTTCTTTCTTGAGATCTGAGGCTCCCTGTCTTTCAGTAAAAGTCACTTACGCACACAAACATCGACAAAGAGAAAACAAGCTCACACAGACAGATTCCTGCATTTACTTTGGATTCTGCAATGAATCAGTACTTATTTAGACCTAAAATAAATGACAAAGTTGCATTTTGCTTACGTTTGCTTTTGGATTTTTTTGTTGTTGTTGTTGTTGTTTTTGTTTGTTTGTTTTACAGAAAGGACAAGTCAGTTGTCATTACATTAATTTCTTGCAATTCTTATGCTCAACTCCAGCTGTATAAAATTGTAAAATGGCTAGGACTGCCTTATATTTGCATATTCACTGCCTAGTTTGGTATTAGATGCTATGCAAATTAAATAAGGAAAACTTAAAGTTATTTTAGAAATACTAAATCTGGCAAATTTATCTCTATGTAACCAAGGGCTCATAATTAAGAGAAACTCTAGATTTGCTCTACACAAAGAAGGATTCATTTGCTTATTTATTTTACCTCACAGGCATTAGCGTAATCACCAAGTTCCATGTAGAGTAGTCCACGATTGATGAACACTTTTAAAACTATTTCCTTGTGCTCCTCATGCAGAAGAAAAATTCCGTAATCTTTCAAAGCCTGTGTAAAATGTTTTTTTTTTTTAAACAACTGTTTATTCAGAGAGATACATACATTGCCTTCCATAATTACATAGATATCCAAACCCAGAGTACAAAATTAAACATAATATAGATATATTAAACAGACTTCATTGAAACTCATTTTGTTAATTCAATTTTTTACCAACTCAAATTCATAGTGGCTTCTACTACTAAAATTTTTGTCTATATTCTTATTTTTAATATTATAAATGCATTATTCTTGATCTATTATTGAAATAAGGTATTTTTAGAACTATTTTCAAATACATTTTATTTTTACTGAAAAGACTAAGCACTACTTGCATTAACTGAATTTTTCTTTTAATTTTTGTGAAGTAGTGTTATGACTAGGTATTAACAACAGAGTGATCATGTGATGTTGTAAAATTGCGTATTGTACCTTTCTGAAATTCTTTATTTGATGATAACAGATTGCTCTGTTATAATATGCCAAAATGCAGGTATTGTCAAGGACAATAGTTTTTGAAAGATCCTCAATTGCAGCTTTAAATGTCTGGAAATGAAAAACACATCAAGTACAAATTATAGTTCACAGCATCATATATTCTTCCTGAAATAATAGCATTTTGTAGAATTTGATTTCATAGTTTTCCATTCTTATTTCTTCATCAGTACTGGAAGGTATCATTTCACCAGAAATGAGTTTATGTAAAGGGAATGCTTCTTCAGAAGCTCTATATGGACAGTCAGGACATCCAAATATTTTTTACTGATTGCTTAGAAAATTTTCATATGTTGCAACACATAATCAACCTTTAATTTTTCTGGTTTATCTTTTAACCCAAAAAGTATATATCATGCCTATTATTAAGTGAGAATCTATGCCGTAGAACTTCAGAATAGAACATGCAGATAGATGCCCAGTAGCTTGCTCAATTCATCATTAAAACTATACAGATCAGAGTGGCTTCAGGCAAGAAAGCAACATAATCATTAGGTTCCATTAGTAACACTGGTTTCCAAAGTTTTACCATTATTTTACTATTATGAAGTGATAAGTAAGATATGATGGCTGCTCCAAAAGTAATGCCTCCTATCTGTTTCCATGAAAATTATAATAGTGTTATAGTGTTCTCTGTAGCTATTTGATAAAAAAAATTCTCATTTACAAAACACTTTTTTCCCCCCAGCATAATCACCACCATTAGCTGTGCATTTTTGCCAGCATTGTACAAGAGTTTGCATGCCACACTCACAGAAGTCTGCCTGCCTGGACATGGGTTGTCTTTCATACAAACATTGCCACTGCTGAAACATACCACCCACTGCCTCACTGCGTACACATCCACTCTTTGGTCTCATAAGCAAGAACTGATGAATGTCAACAAATGCAATTTTTTTTCCACATGGAAGTATTTAATTCCATGCCTTTGCTTCATACACATTTCCATGTCAGACATCATTGTGTCAGAGTGCCCCTCTGCTGCCACCTGTCACATAGCAATAACAAGTGATGGAATACTGGCAGAGGGTTCAACCTCTACTGCCATTCCACCAATAGCTACCTCTGATGTTGTGGGCCACCATAATAAAATAGGAAGGATTACTTTCAGCGTGGCCCTCATACACTGAGCTCTAAGGGAGAAAGCAACAGTACAGCAACAAGAGATACCTACCTTATTTTGATACTTCAGTATTCCTCGGTAAAAATAAGCTTTTACACTGTTGGGATGAATTTTGATTGCTTCATTACAATTCATAATTGCCTTAGAATATCTGCCTTTACTTCCATAGTAAGCAGCACGACCCATATATGCCTATAGAATTGAAGACAGAATAATGCTAAAAGAAAAAAAGCTGCTTATTTAAGACAAGGGTTAAATAAAAGAAATAAAAAAGCTTTATAAAAATATCCATCATTGTGCTTGCTGGCAGATTACGAGGCAACATACCCATAAATGCAGAACCAGTCATACTCTGAACCTATCCTAACATGCCTCAAGGAAACAAACCATCAGGAGTTTTTATATTACCTGGAAATGTGATGGACAAAGTTCAAGTGTATGATTGAAGTCTTGGATGCACTTTGTTTGTCCGAGTTGCATTCGACACAGCCCTCGTTGATAAAAAGCATCAGGGCAACTTGAATGTAGTCTGATAGCCATACTAAAAGCATCACAGGCCTAAAAAAAATTACATATCATCTGACTTAAACAGTTGGTTTGTACAGCTGAAACCATAGGCTGCCAGTTAACTGATTCATTTTTACAGGGAGATTATATTCCAAATGCATAAATAATTTATATACGTGTCCACTTTCTTATTGTTTTTGCCCACTGCAACTTAAAATGCCCTAATAGCACAATCACAACCACAGGGAGGTACAATCTAACTCATTTTATGATCTTCAGTGAACCTTATAAAGCATATGGTCTTCTGTCTGTAAAACCTGAAATTGTGCAATTATTTATGACAGTGGTTGATGTGAAACTCCTTCATAATTCATCCAGGCATTTTTTCCTTCCACACTGCTCATTACACAGTCATGGGCTTTTCCAGGATGTACAGCTATAATGTTAGATGTGCAATGGCAGAGTTAACTTCATCAGTTGTCTGGATTATCTGGTGTGGTAACATATGACGACTTTGAAAGCCTTCTACCAAAAGAATGTCACTTTGACTTACCACAACTCAGATCAGAGGCAGACACGGAAAAACATTGTGCCCCGTGAAAATTTGATGTTTCAAATGATTTTAGTTACAGTCTTGAGCCTTTGGTAAATTAGCTACTGACACATATTTACTAAAATATCAACATAGAAAACATTTTCAAGAACCCGCCCTAAGCCTGCCACAGAGCTCACAGGTAGACTTTAATACTTCTAATGTTTTTTTCAAGAAGATTGTTTTTTTTTTCAATACCTCTAATGTGTGGTATTGATTTTATTGAAAAATGTTTGTTATTACTATTTGTTTTGTTAAGTATCATATGTAAGTTAAGTGCCAAATAGAACCATCTAGGGAGTGTTTTCAGCTACAGTAATACAAAAGACAATTAAAATACAAACTCCATAATGAATAGAATAATCTAGGATTTCCTTTGTCTAAGTTCAGCACTTATTAACAAAGCCACTAATTACTACATGAGTATTTATAAGATCTGTGAAAGTATTGATAAGAAAGAAATTAGTGCCACTTTTTAATGATATCAGAATATGAATTATTTTCATACATTAAAAATCAGAACATTAACACTGAAAAATGATTCACAAACTCACAAGACAATCTAATGTACATCATAAGTTATAAAGAATTGTTCAGGCAGTTAAGGCTGTTGGAAATACTGAGGTTATCACTTCTGTCTATAGGCACTAGAGCCAAACAAGTCAAATATATATAACGAGTACCAACCTCTAATAAATTTATTTGTTCCATATAACATAGGCCCATGAGATAATACATTTCTGCAGCTTCAAATGTAGGAGGAAGGATTTTTTCTGAGGTCATCAGCAGATTTATAGCTTGTTTAAAACTTCCCACAGCATCCTACAATACAGGGAATTTTAAGAATTTTAAAGTACTTGAGTGAAATTTTTAAATGTTTTAGTCTTTGAAACATAAATGCAAAAATGACAAGTACAAAGTTCCTTAATGCTGGAGCAGCATAGCCTGATGTCTGGTCATTTACTCATATTAGAAGAATTGTCTAATTCCTGTCCAGCAGTGAGGCCCCCTCCCTGGGACTAATACTCTGAGGAATCAGGGTAGGACTCTAATACACATCTCTTAACCGTGACAGCTGAAAGCTGGATCAGATGGCACTAACAATTGCCATCTTCCACTTAGCATTCTTTCAAAAACAGTGGAAATAATATTGCTCCATTATGATTTGAGACTAACAGAACACAAAAGCTTAACAAAAACTAGTTGAATGTGTCAAGATATTTCAATTGATACAAGCACAGAGGAGTACAGTCTTCGCATAGAGTATACCTAACATTCATTTAAAGAAATGCACGAACAAAACCTAAAATGAAACAGAAGGACCATGCAGGTCAAATACACAACTCAATATATAGGTAGATTCAAGTCACTCTTGATCTGCCTGTTGCTTGCTGCTTTTATTTAAGGAAACAAGACTCTGTACATTCTGCATAAATAAATAGGACTGTACAAAAAGAAATTGCATATCCATAATGCTGATTTCAACAATTCTGCAGGCTTCAAGCATTAGCTAACTACATGAGCCAGAGAAGTGACAGTATTAGTTAAATCCTATGACATGTAAGTATTCAAGAAGTTGAAAAATACTTGCAATGTTATATATTCACTACATATACATTAATGAAATATTTGTACAGTAATTAGAAAAAGAACACTAGATATTATAGTTATTTCACAAAAAAGAAAAATTGTTATATACAGTTATAGAATAAGGTCAGTTGTTTAACAAAAATATTAATAATTTATTTTAACAAAAATGTTTTAAAATTCAAATTGCCTAAATTATGCAGAATTGCTGTTATTGAAAAGCTTTACACAAGTCTTCTTAAATTTTAGCAGTAAGGTGCACCAAAGATTTATTTACATACTAAGATATCAAATATGGAAAGAATTAAGAAAAAACATTGTCTTGCTTGGCATAGGAGTATAACAAATCTTTCTAACCTCTATTTTCTCAGCTTTCATTTGCATTTTTCCTAAGAGGACAAACATTGAAGGCTCAGGTTGAGTTGTAGCAGCTTCACGTAAGCATTCTATGGCTTTACTGTGATTTTGACAAAATGACTGTATGAGTGCTTGCTGAACAGGCTGAATCTGAAAGGACACTGGAAGAAAACCATCACAGAAAATTATAATCTTTTACTTCAACATGTGTTTTCCAGTATAAAATCTCTTTAAATTACATACGAATTTCAGAATATTGTAAATAGTTTGTTTCAAAAAGACTAACAAAATTCCATATAAAAATCTCAGGCTGAACAATTATTAATAAGCAGCTCAACAGCTAAACATCCACAAACCCTCCTCTCCCCTTATCTAGGAAGTCTGTGCTATGTTGAAGTATCACCACACACTTGCATCATTTCTATATTATTATACTCTGCACCAACAGTTTGTCCCTACCAGAGACAGATCATTCATCTTGAGCAGAATAGGTATTGATAAGGATTCCTAAATAACTGTAAGGATGCACTGACACTGACACCTTACGCTCATCACATAAAAAGGAACTTCTATACTGCAACATTTTTACTGTTCAAATGCATTGCAGAGGCTTAATCCTGGAGCTATGTAGTATTCTTTAGGATGGACCATAAAGAAGTACAGTACAGAATCCTTACTCAGTATTCCTTTTAAAGCAGAAGTCACCAAAATTGAAAGGAAGAAAAAGCACCAAAAAACCCACCACACAAACTCAAAAAAGAACACCACCACAAGAACTCAAAAGAAAGAAATTCTGAAATCACAGGAGGTAATCAGGAAATAATGTACATATCAAGTTATCATATTGTAGCTGATTCATTATAACAAACCTATTAGAGCGCTTGAACATTTTTTTTTTTATAAAAATCATAATTCCTTGATTAGAGATCACACAACAACACAAGCAAATTGACATTACCTTCATTCATTTTTGCAAGTTGATGAATACATAAACTTGCCAGCTCATATTTCTTCAACTCCAACAAATACTGTCCCCTGTAAGGAAATATTTGTTGGATGCAATTAGTAAAGTTCTTCCCAGGTATTTCTGTCAAAATGCAAATGCTGCTGCAATATATTTTCTTTTATAGAAAGAGAGAAAAAAAAATGAGAAACAATGCATTTCAATAAAAGCATTTGAATTTTTTCCTTTTTATGACCATCAGAAGTATATATTCAATTTTATTTTTTTCCTCTAACATAAAAGCACCAAGAAACAATACGCTTACTTCTTTGCAGATTGTAGGAATTACAAAATTACATTTCCTTTGAGATTATATTAACAGGATGACATTATACAGATAAAGTTCCTAAGGTTTGAAAATGCCATTAAAATACTTTTTTTTTTAACCTATTGAGAGCAGGGTTCAAGGCACACAAAGCATCTACCAAAATATTTCCAATGGGAAATGCTGTTAAGGGTAAGGTACATGTGAAGACTTCCACTAAACACTTTCCTACCTTAGTATCTGCAGTTCTGACTTATCTGGATAAAGATGAATTACTCGATTTATGTCTTTCACAGCATGTGATAAATTATGAATCTGTAATTTAAAACAAAAAAACTCTACTATTTAGCTGGTATTATGAACACAACTTGGAGACAATTATTTCTGTAAATGTGGTCCTACAGGTCATAGTACCCATGTAATAATAACAACTCATGAGGGATATGCCTTCTAAAGTAAGGGCTCAACGCTTTTTAATTAAAAGGTCTGCCACCTACAGATTTCCATACTCTCCCACACAGCAGACTTCAACAGCAGACATTTTCTTTACTTTTCCAAAATCCAAATAAGATTCTGGACTACTGGGAAGAAGAGTAGATAATGAGATCCACATGAACATATTTCCTGATTGATTTTAAATGCAAATCATTACAGCAATGATTTGTCAAGATTGTGTCTGTGGTCCCATTCACTGTTTTTCAGAAGGGGAGGAGAAATGGCAGGAATCATTGCAGAAAAGATCCCAGGGACTAATCTATCCAGATGGCTAGGTGCCTGCTGGAACTGCCATCAAATAGTATTGCTGAAATTCACATACTAATCTTAATTTAGCTACTCTACATATTTCAAAAAACTAGAAGCAACCTGAGCATTAGTAGAAGACATTCTATGTGAACTATGAGACAAGTTCTTAAAGTCAGTATCATATCTTTAAATTTTATTTTTTAATAAGAGTCCATCCAAGTGAATTGATGAGTTAAAAGTAGCTTTCTTTAGACAAACAAAGTGAACAGTGTTAAATAATCCTCAAAACACTTAAATGAGAAATAATTATTTCCATCTTTCCAATGACAGTCCACAGAAATTAGGTCACACTGAAGACTATGTTTCTCATGCTCCTGAGAAGTTCACAAAAAGCAACTGCTAGCCGAAGCTGTTACAGATGTAAAATATATTAATGGGAAATTAAAACTTTACAACAGCTTCCAGTTTCCTGAAAAACAAAAGTTCTCAGGAACCCTAGGTCCAGAAAAAAGTATTTCAATTTATTTTAATTTATTTTGAGTATATTTTATTAAAGCTCTGAGTAGATGAACACTGACATAGAAGAAAATTGAATGAAAATTGAAATATTTTATGTTGTTGCATCACATGCCAAGTTTGTTTTACAGTATTCAAAATGCACGTAATTCTATTATAGTGATGAGGACTACTTGAAGTGTATAGCTATAAACAGGTTATAACGATGCAACATCAAGTTGTAAATATTAAAATACTTGCAACAACACCAAATATAGAGCTGTATAAGTGATGATCAAAAACTAAAGGGGAGTATTACCTTGTGATATGCTTGTGCTCTACACAAGTAGGCTTGAACATTGAGAGGATCAATTTTTATAGCGTTAGTAAACTGCCGAATTGCTTCATAGTATTGATCCAGATGCAACAGCAGTATCAAACCAGTATTTAAGTAAGCACAGATGATAGAGCTAAAAAAAAAAAAAAAAAAAAAAAAAAAGATTTCTCTTTTGTTATTTCATTAAATACATAACTATATAAACTCTGCAACAGGCTTAATTTGCTTTTATGAAATTTACAACATATTGTGATCACACTGAGCAAAATAACATTAATTTCCAGCTGAGGAGATAGCTTCTATGCACAGAATAGATTAACAGTAGACATAGATGGTAATTCACATATTCTGAATACACCAAGAAACACTGAACTCTCCAACATAAAAGCATAAAAGTTTACTTATAAAAGACTCCAACAAAACATACACATCGCCCATTTAGCCTGCTCCTTTACTTCTTTGGCTAGCAGTGTGAAAGATCAGGGATTCCAGGATTTACAATATCTTGTGCAGCCATCTCTTGGAGAAAGTTACTAGGCAAGTTCTAGATTCCCAACAAAAAAGCCAAGAAAAAAGGCGAGCTGAGGGGATTGTACATCCGCCACAGATTGAAATGGAAGTATTTGCTCAAAACAAGACTGTTGAAACTGAAAGAACTCTACCTTAAAAGAATGGGTAACTAATCTAAATAACTGGAATAGGAAGCTTTTTTCAATTTGCAAGACTGTGTGCAGAAGCCTACCATGCAAACAGCCTGTTTATAGAGTGCTAAGTGGTAGGAAGAAGTCCAACTCACAGAAACAGCATGAGCTTTAGTCACCAACTGTAACAGATCACAAGCAGTTTTGTTTTATTTTGTGTTATCAGGAATTTTTTGTTTTAATTTATTTCATGGACACTGCTGATTTTGCTAAGCAAAATATTGTAACAATTTTTTTTTTTTTAAAAAAAAGGTGCTTTCATCTGCATTGTATGTATAATTGCATAATGTAAATTTCCTTTCAGAAGACCTGTGAAATAATTTTAGCAAGAATGATCACCTCTAATTAAGATTTCAATTTCATCTTTCATTTGCCAAATAGCAATTTGTTTGCCAAGTTGCCATATAAGGTAAAATAAAATTTAAATCCAAAACAAATAAATAGTTTTTATTGTATTTTGTACTAGGTTAAAAGAGAAGAAAGATACTGTGAAGAGACAGCATCGTATTACATTGTGTTTTAATTTCAATCTCTTTTCTAAGTAGTGACTTCACTTTCCTTTATTAGTACTTATTTCCTTGGCTGTTTTTGTTTGTTTGTTTGTTTTGGGTTTGGTGTGTTGTTTTGTTTTGGTTTGGTTTTTTGGTGGGTGTTTTTTTTTGTTTTTTTTTTTTTTAGTATTTTTATGCTTTAAGTTAATAAGAATATAAAAAAAATACACTGAAACTGTCAAGTCCAGTTACCTGTCCAAAGCTATGACGCTTTCAAAGTCACGGATTGCAAATGACCATTGCTGTTGCTTTGAGTAAATGACCCCACGATGAAGAAAAGCAGAAAAATTCTCCTGAGTGTCATTGATGAGTACTGTGAAAAAGAAATGAAAAATCAATAGTTAAAATATCCTCATGTATTTCTGTTACTCCACTCAACTTACCTACAGTTCACTCTTTAGCTTTCCAAGAGTTTTATAAAATATAATTGTTTAACAGCATTGTAACACAACACATTATATCATAATACAGTTAGTTTTAATAGTGCTTCAAATATCTTCAAGGTGTATAGAATTCTCAGTTACATTCATTCAAACTGTTAGAATTGAAATAAAAAAGGCTTAGGGATCAGAGTGAAAATACCTGAGGAGTAGCAAAAGCAGCAACAGTTGATGTAATTAACTTAATAGAAAAGGAACAAATTATTAGCATATACTGAAAAACAACTATATTTTCCAGCAACTGAACAGGAAATAATTTTGTTGTACTATAATATAGTAATTAATGGCTGATGATCTTTTTAAACAAAGATGTGCAGCTTTAGAAGTAACAGTACCAGAAACACTGAAGTCCTGCAGAGCTCTTTTTGGATCAATCTCCCGAAAGATGCAACCTCTATAGTAGAATGCTAACCAACAAGAGGGGTCTAGATGAATTGCTGCTGCCAAGTCTTGTACTGCATTTCTATACTGCTTCTGTTTAGCATATGCTCTTCCTCGATATAGCCTAATAAAGAAGGAATAATTTGAGTCAACTTAATAACAAGCATCCTTTCTTTAATGCCATGCAAATTTGAAGCACTTAGAGGAGAAAATGTTGAAGAATATAAGCAAATGCTTATTCTGTTTCTCAGTGCATTAAAAGAAGTCTAAAGGAACAAGATCATACAACCTATACCATATAGGCAGATTATTGCACTTCAATAATCCAAGCTCAATATAACACAGCACTATCAGCTTAAAGATGAGTTGAATGGGAGACTCTCTTGAGTTCCACAGAGTACTGGTGCAGCAGTGTGAGTATGGAAAACTCTAATTTTCCTCAAATCTTACATAAACAAGAAATAAAAGCAGTCTCATTACTATATTAAAGCTTTCTGAAAACATCCATTCTATTTTCAATATTTAAAGCAGACAGGTTTACAGTCACCTATTATACTACTCTTCAATGAAATTCAAAGTTCTTCATCTCAAGGAAATAGCACTTACATCAAAATTGAAGCGTCATCATATGGTATTTGCATCTTTTTAATTATTTCATAGATTGCAGTATAGAAATAATGTAAAACTTTGTAGGAACTTTAATAAAAATTGAACACATTTCCCAATGAAAAAAAAAAAAAACCAAGAAAAAAAAAAAACAGTCTTTCAGAGTCAAAACTCAAAAACATTGTTGTAATTTGAAAATAAAGATTATTCTCATCCATATATTTGGATTTTTTTTTTGCCCTGCAGAAAGCATTAACTAAGCATAATGTTAAGAAGTGTCAAGAAAACAAATTGAAATTCAGCATAGATCTACACAATACTGAAGATATTCTTCACTTTAAGCATTTATTTAAATCCAGTTCTTTACAGCAAAGCACAATCCAACCCACTGTATATTTGCAATACTTCAGATGAATCTGAATATATGGTTCTATCCTTAGTTAAATTAAGGTTTAGGTACTAATCCAAAGTCACTAAAGCAATACAAAGATTCCTCAATGAATATCATGGCCTAATAGTCTTACTCTATTTCTGACATATGCCTCTTTGAAAATGCAATTGCTTTATTACTGTATAATGCATATTTAGTCTTTTGCATAGTAATGTTTTAATAATCCAATCAAAATTCAAATATTTATGTCATACTCTATATTATACCTTGCTTGAGCATTGCTAGGGTCTTCTCTAATCACAGCTGTAAAATCCTGAATAGCTGTAGTCAAAATTGAATGGTCAAAGAAATATATTCCATGTTTCATACGTGCATCTGTTCTTTTTGGGTTACACTGAAAACACTATAATAAAAAAATAAAGAATTACATAATGCTATAAAAATAATGTTATAAAATTACATTTCTTCATTCTCTTTTTTTTTTTTTTTTTTTTTTTTTTTTTCCCCTAATTCTCTTCTCTGCTATCATTTCCACTAACAGTTCAGTGAGATAGAGTAGCAATGATGCAAACTTATCAGTGCCTGAGAATGTGTAGACATTCAGTAATTTACTGAATTACCAGACAGGAATAACAGAAATAAATAATTTTTATGACACTGATTTCTTTTAAAACATCATTTATTAGAAAGGATATCTGTGCTCAAAGCTACTTTCCAGATATATTCACATACAGTTTATTTTCAAAGTTAACAAGAACTACGACATTATTGTAACAATACAAAAAAGTTAACTTACTTTGGCATAATCATCTACAGCCAACAACAATTGATTTTCCTCAAAATACAACTCAGCTCTTCTGAAATACATGTCATCATCTGTAGAGTTGCATTGTATTGCAGAGCTGTAATTGAAGATTGCCATTGTATTATCACCCTGTTTTCTGTAAATTTCAGCCTTTGACAGGTATGCATCTGAAATAATCCCACAAAACAGAAAAGGCACTATTTTATTTAGCAGTCCAAAATAATGTCATCTCCTTCTTACATAGTATTTGAAACAAGCAGTAGAAATTAAACCAAAAAGTTTGGAAGTCATTTAATCTGAGGAACAGAGCTCAGAAATTTAAAGCTGTGTGCTCTGTCCTCAAGCCCATATAGATGGAAACTGATAGTACCCATGAATCCCACAAGAGCTCAAATCTCTTTCCTCTCTGCAGAGCTCAGTAGAAATGTCCCATCAAGCCATTTGAGTTAGTCATGTTGACCACAAACAGACAGAGTAGATTTGGTTTTCAGTAACTGTAAATAGTTACTGAGCCTGGTCAAATAGAGCTAGCTTTCTTCTTAACTGCCCATGTGGTGCTATGTTTTGAATTTGGGGCTAAAACTAGGGGTATCAATACTGCATGTGTGAAGTGGTGAGTGATTGTATTCCCTTTCCTTTGTATCTTTCCTTTTTATTTGTTAAAGTGTTAGCACCTCAAGCCACAAGTTCTCTCTTGATCTACCTATTTTCTCCCATCCTGCCAGGGGTGGGGTAGAGCAAGGGAACAGCTATACAGATCCTTAGGTGCTGGCTTGAGTCAACTCACCCCAAATGTTCACAACCACAAATGGCTGAACACTTCCCAACGCCTTCTAACAAACTTCTAGTGAAAAAAATTCAAAGAAAAAATTGTAATAGAGCACTGAGGACAGTGGCACCAGAACAGCAGAAAACAAAGGCACTAATAATCTTTTAAGCCTCCACACTAGCAAGTAATACAAAACTTCCAAATGATCCTCAGAAGTACAATGTTCTCATTTTTGTGTTCTGTAGCCTCAACCACAATACCAATAAGAAAACAGAACTCTCCAGTAGACACTGACAATCTGATGAAGGAGTAAAATAGTTTCTCCTAGCCCTAAGCAAGGCTGGCCACTGATCAGTTAAAACTGATCATAAGTAGAGCATAAGCAAGATATTTGAAAGTGAGGGTGGAAAAAAAAAATAAAAAAATAAAGAAAGCCACACCACCCGCAGGTCCTTACAAATAGCTTAGCCAAAGCCCTGAGTAACATGTAATAGATGTAATGCAAGAAACAAGTCACTTTTCCCTCACTTCCAATAAAGTAAAGGACCTGACAACCAAAGACCAGTATGAATTTACATCTGTATAACCACTGCTAAATACTGTTATAAAATTCATTTCACTTTATAGAGCTCTGCTTTAAAATCCTCACTTAACTACATTACTCAATTTAGAAAGCCACTCCTGAGTTTCATTCCTAAAATGGTTAGAAATCTCCCCTAATTCACAACTCAACATTTGTCCGTGAAAAATGTACACTCACATGTATTGCACTGTCATCCTTCAATTTAAAGTTTTTCTCCTTATGAAAAATACTTCCCACACCTACTTGCAGTATATAGATGTTTATCATCAAATGTAGGCATTTCTGATCAACTCTAACAATTTAAACAACGCAATGAGATCATATAATGAATTTATTGTGGTCAAAACAACAATACAGTGACTTTAAAATTTAACATATTGCTTACCTATCCTTCGGATGTTCTGCACATAGAAATGGTTTCAGCAAATTAAAATCTGAGTTAGTTGAAGAAGCATTAAAGAAAAAAAAAAAAAAAAAAGGTAGATCACAAAGGAGCTTTCAATTCCCCTAGTCCAGGGGCTTAATTTCAGGACTAAATTTTAGGTCAAGCAATGCAGGGCCTTATGCAGATTTTAAATCTCCAAGAAGTATCTGCTTCAGTACTTCACCATTCCTGCAGCAAATATTTTCATGCCCAAAGATCTCCGCTGTTGCAACTTGCACATATTATCTCCCATTTGACAGAGCATCTCAAAGAAAAGTCTGATTCTGTCTTTCCTATTACTATGCATCACATAGCTGAGAACATTTACCTATTAGCCTCACTTTCTCAAAGCTAAATCAGCTTCCTCAGCCTTTCCATACAAAAAGGTACGTTTGAGGCACATGACCAGGCACCTCACAGATTTTCAAAGGACTCTCTCCAGTTTCCCTCTGTCATATCAAGCACAGTACTGGAGACTCAACACCACAATCAGGCAGGGGAGAATCACTTTACCTCACCTGCAGGGCCACACTTTTCAATGTATCCAGAGCACAGCTAGCCTCCCCTGCTGCAAGGCTGCACTGATGACTCGCATAACTTGTTCTGGAGGGCTGGTACTCAGCTACCAGTTCCCAATCCATACAGATAACAGGCACTTAAAAACCTTATACAATTCTTCTTTAGAAGACATGGACCAAACTTGATTTTCCTTTTAAGGTCCTCCTCCATACTATAAAGCTCACAGTAGAACAGGTCTGACCGAATGCAAAATAGCACGTTGTCCCCACTACAGGAAATCAGCTTTCCCCATTAAATTAATGAGTATAATAATCTTTTTTTCTCTTTTTTTTTTTTCTTTTTTTTTTAAGTACAATGAAATTAAGTACTTATTTTTTTCTTAGAAATCAATTTCCTGTCGCAAATACTTGAAGATGTCAGCTTCACAGTTTTCCTATAATAGGGATAAACCAACTGAAGTTTATTAAATATCTACTTTGGATGAAAAGCCAGCTGTTTAGAAAGTTAAATTACGCTTCAGTAGATACTTACCTGCTTTATTTTTGTTCCATTTAGTAATGAAATTCAGGTCATTTAAAGCAGCAGAGAATTTATCTTGAAAGAGGTAAATCAAATGTCTATGCCAATAAGCATCAAGTAGTAGTGGTTCTAAGCTTATAGCCTACAAACAAAATAAGAATAATATTTTGTTTTGCAGAAGAAAATTCTGAAGTGTGCTAACAATAGCACATGGGAAATGAAATCTTTTTGTACTAAAATGATTTTTAATAAATTTTAGACAAACTTCTATTTAACCCATAAATCTGAAGAGTTTGACTGATGCACCCATTTAAAAGCAATATATGCTTACAAATATGCAGAATCAGAAATCAGTCTACCAGAATTCAGTATAAAACAGATCAGTTGTGATATTACCAGATTTCTTTCTTTAGTAGTTACCTGAATTATTTCTAGAAACTGTGTGAAACAATGTTGCTTGCTTATTTCTTACTTTTGAATAGGTATGTCTCCATTAAAAATGTATCCATTTTTCAAACTACACTGTTACCATTCCTATAAAAGTACTTCACATTTCCTAGTATATGCTAATATTCCTATATTCCTAATACCCTAAGATATTATTTGATAGATCTTATCCATATATATATATCACTGTGCAGATAATACAAACTTAACAGCCATATGGAAATAAGTATATAGACAGATACACATCTGAGACTGGTCTGCTACAAAAGTAATTCTCAGATTTGGGTCTGTAAGCCATTTCTAGGATCCATTAACTACGCAGAGATTGCGTTTGTGTACCATGAAAATAACAGTCAATGTTTTCACTAAATTATGCAGTAGCTTTGCAAGTAGTTAAAAGGGGCCCACTGGTCAATTGGTCATTTTGTCAGTGTGGAATTTTCGGCCTTTTCAGACACTTGACTGCCCATTTCTGAAGTTCAAGGTAAAAAATTCATTTCTTTTTTTTCCTTTTTGTCAGTGTTTTTATTCTGTTGGATTACTTCTGACTAGTTGTGCAGGGTATTTGGCAGAATTAACAGCAGGTTTTGTAGTCCTGCTGTTCCCCTGTACAGAGGAAACAAAGTTATATAAACAAATATGCACAGAAAGCCACTAATACTACTGCATAAAACATCAGTGTTAAATGATAGCTCAATCATAGAAAGAAAATACATTACTTTCCATTTTAATTTCTCACTATGCTTTTGTGGAAATTAAAAATATGTTTGTCAGTAGCATTACTTGAAGCAAATAGCCTCCATCCTTTCCATCTATCCTCTCTCCAACATACATCGTATCACTTCAGGTCTTAAGCACTGTATCCTGAGCAAGAGTCCTAAGATCAGTTTAAAAAAGAAAAAAAAAAAAAAAGAATAGAGGGGGCAGGGGGCCATGACACAGTAGGAAAGCTTGGCATTAAGCTTACTTTTTCCAAGTCATCCATAGCTGATTTTAGCTTGCCTAACTTTCTTCGTATTGCTCCACGCCTGCAATATTGAAAGGCTGAAGGATGCTCAACCTTTTCTATTAGATCAGTCAGTCTTCTTACTTCTTCTTCTAAATCTTCAGTGTTAACTACTGCATCATCAAGCAGAACAGGTTGTATTGAGTCAACTAGTTCTATTTGTAGATTTGTTTCTTTAGAGCCAACTGCCTTAGCTCCTTCTAGCAATTCAGGACCTTTCTCAGGAACAGTCCCACTAGCAGGGAATGTCTCATCAAACCAGCAGCTCCAGATTCCACTGACCCACGCACGAGCAGAAGTTTCTTTTGGAATTCCACCCCTCACTTTAGCAAACTTTTCAAAATCCAACAAACAAGGGACGCTTGGGCTTTGATATAGTTTGATTGTTGGCGACACCTTGATAATGAATTCATTATGAATAAGAAGTCTTCCTAGAGACACAGACCTAAGGAAAAAATATATTAAAATCAACTAAATGTTTTCAGCTATATTAATGATATTAAATTACAGTCTGCCAATCAATAATTAACAAAAGAGTTGACAATACATTTATGAATAATAATGACTTTTAAACACCAGCCACTTATAAAGAATACTGTTGAAGTTAGGAGGTAAGCAGAATCCTGAATGATCCATGATCCCAAGTAGTTCAGTGCTTATTTGCAATTTCATGTTAATTTCCTCCAAAAGCTTCTTACTTCAGTTTACGACAGTGCTAACTTTAAGAAAGGACAATATTTCAGTTTGGCTAAATATGTTGATGACAAATACTAGATAGATGAATATATTGATAATAGATACATATATAGATATATATATATATATGATACAGATATCTATCTATATGGATGATATATATTCAAAGAAGGCCATGAAAATATAAGAATTAGCAATCAAAGTTAAACAACTACAACAAGACCACATGAACTCAAAAGGACACTTCCAAAATTGTAAGCTAAGAAAAACTGCCTGTTCTAAAAGAGCCTCCACAAAGGATCGTGATTAACATCTGCTTGGGACCTCAAAGTGAAAGAAACAAATCTTTAACAAAAACATTCAATATTTTTCACAAAGAATACTCTAGCCTTGCTAACACAGAATGAAATACTAGGAGAGAATACTAAGAAATCTATAATGCTTTTATATAAAAGGTACATAATTATAATATTTATATTTTAAATTTGAAGTTCCCACTGAGAAAAAGAGAAATTGAAGGAAAAATAAAGCAATCTTGTGTATGAATATGTAAAATAATACAAAGATAAAAGCTTTGTGGATTAAATGAACTGATATAAAATACTTAACAACTTCATAGTACTGTCTAAAACAGAACTTTGGAGAAAGGCCACCATCTCCTTAAGTTTCTTCTTATTATAGCAGTTTATCACTCAGTAATTTCAGTATATTGATTTTCTTAACAATAAACATACAGAAAAGTGTAAAGGCAGAAAAAGGAGAAACTGAATGTGAAACTGGCCTGAAAGACCAGGCCAAAGAATCAATATAAGTTACACTGGGGACACAAAGCATGACTGCAAACAAAACAAGAATAACTTTGGGAGGTTTTTTGAGCTTACACTTTAAGCAGCTGTATTTAAAAAGTATCATTTTGGTAAAATAAAAACAAAAGTTTTGTTTTTTTTTTTTTTTTTTTTTTTTTTTTTTTTTTTAAGGTAACCCATATATAAATAATAAGCATTCACTAGAACAGTGTTTTAGAGCAATACTTATTATGTAAAAAAATAACAGCTGTAATTAGATAATACAGCTACAAATTAAAATACATTCTTTAAAATGGCAAAACAGTAAAAAAAAGACCTTTTAAGAATTCTTGGAGGTTCATTTAATTTCTTAATCACAGCTTCTAATTTTCTAGTATTTATTGCTTTCCTTGATTTCTTCTTCCTCTTTCCTTTTGGGACAATAACATATTTAATTCCAGCCTTTTGAGCTCTCTTTGCAAGTACAGTATTCTCACTATCCTCTTGTCCAGTCAAAGTAGGCATTTTTTCCACTGGTGCGTTTGTCGTCTTTGAGTGGCAATCATCACAGACTTGGCTCAAAAGATGCTTGGCAGGGGAGCTGTTCGCAGTCTCAGTCTCAACCTTTGACTCAGCTATTTGTTGTTTCATAAACTTCAACTCTTTCATACTGGTTTTGAAATCAGCTGACATCTTTAATATAGTATCATGTTTGAAAGCAGTCATCTCCGGCGCAGAGGCTGATCTTTTAATCAAATTTATCTGGTTTAAAAAAAAAAAAAAAAGGAAATTATTTTTCATTTAAATGTTCATTTGTATTAATATTTACGTATCACATTTCCTTGGTTTGAATGGACTGGATTTTATTTTGAATAGAATTATAAAGAAAAAAGCAACCGGGATACTATACTTGAAAACCATGTAGTATTGAATGGGACAAAAGAGCCACACACCTCCAGATATGTATCAAAATAAGGGCATCTGAAACATTAAGTGAAAGTTATTTGAAGGTCGTATAAGGCTAAAATTAATTTTCTCTAGAATGTTATCATGAGAAATTTGAAGTAGATAACCCCCCCCCCAGAAGGAATGGAAAAATTTTAAAGTGAAAAATGTACACCACTGGTGGTAAAATTAAAAATTAAAAAAAAAAAAAAAAAAAAAAAAAGATGAACAGAGATATATTCATAACACTAGAATAAAAGATGGGACAACTGTGAAGTTTGGAAATACTGGAAATTGTACTAACTAGAAATACAGTTGAGACCTGAATTGAATTAGGCATCCTTATATTTTGTGTCCCAATTCCCGAATCACCTGACAAAAATAAAAAAATAAAGAAGAATAATTGTAATGATCTGGTGTTTAATTGTAGTCATTATATAACATCTGCAATTTAAAAGCATATTGCATCTTAATCTTTTAGATAACTCCATTTCACTTGTCTTACACTATAATACGAGGTATAAATTTGACATAAATTTGTCAAAGAAATTAAAATGCAATTTCATATCCACTACCTGAAGGTTAAAGAGGAAAGAAAACATTTGTTAATCTGATAATTTAAAAAAAAAAAAAAAAAAAAATCAAGCATCAATGCTCAGTTCAAACTGCAGACAATGTTTAAGTTACTCAATTTATTATTACGTACACTTTGAACTGCTACCATGCTTCCTATCCCTCTTACAAATAAAATGGCCATAACACTTTAAGCAGGTTTTTATGACCTATACAGAACTTTTAAATATAGCCTCTGCAAATTCTTACTCAAAATCAAATTTCTCAATTAAACCCTATATAAACTATAAACTCCTTGTTGTGTAGGTGTAAAACGTGCATGATTTACTGCAGCTTAATGCATTTCATGAAACACCTAACATTACTTCAATTTTAGAAGACATCATCTTATGGATTGTAAACTTAATGTTGACCCCACTATATGTCAGAAATCCGAACTAGATACTGCAAATCTTTACTGGCCCACTGGTCCACTTATATCACGTTGAAGGAGTACAGGCTCCTCTCACTTACCTCTCTCCAAGTGCCTGTTAAGTTAATGGTAGTTTCTCATTACAAAGCTATGTTCTCCTAATAGGAAACTGAAAGGTTTGGCTTAACCAATGCACTTGAAAAAGATCTTTGAAGTGTTCACTTTTCATTTAATACGAAAATATTAACTTCAGTTTAGTTCAGCATAAGAATTTCTTCTCCTAATAGAAAATCACAGTTTGGGAACAAGTAAATATAAAATACCTTTGAGCTCTCCCTGTCAGAAAAATGTGAGAAAGACTGGCATCTTCTCAGCTGATTTTCTGTCTATAAGTAAAACAAAAAGTGAAAGTAAATCATATCATAATAAACCAGGTCTCAGTTGTTTCAGATACACAAATACTCAGATATTCCTGTGGGATCTGGTAAGCTTTTACCTACTTCTACCTCTCAGATCCTTTCACTTAAATATGTTTACATAGAGTTAGCACTTTGAAGTGAATAGCATAATTTGGCACTTGAGGCTCTCTGTGAAGCCTATGGGTCTCATTACCGCACTGCCTCCAAAGACCAAAGCCATTTAAAATGTGCACGATTTTATAAATGGACAGACTCACACTACAACTTACATTCATAGTTCTTGTTTACAAATCACCTGCACAGAATTTCTTGACTATTCTTTAACATTTTTAATACCTTCAGAGAAATTCTACATAAAAAATTCATATATGTGGAAATATTCCTCTTCCCGTTCTCCTCCTTGCCTCCCACTGTTTTTTTTAGATGGCTGTATGTAATGGAACATCCAGTAACCTTTCTGTTGTACCCCAGAAATCTCTCATTTACATTATAGCTCCTACTCCAAAAACAACTAAGAATAGTCTTGGGTTCTAAAACATGAAACCTAGCATTTTCCATATATTCAAAAACGAACCAAATTTAAATACTGTATTTCATTTGCACACATATCAGCAGTCAACCATACATATATCACTTTACGACTTCAAACTAAGAATTGTTTTGTTAAGCTTAATCACATTCAAAAAAATACCATGATACACACTGGCAAATCATAGAAATCAAGATCAGCTTGCTCAGTTTCTAACTCTTCTTCATAATCAATTAAGAAGTCTTCATACGTGATATCTTCAATAACGTTGCTCTGAAATATTAATATATTCACATATTTAAATAAGTACAACATTATTATTTGTCAGCTACAGAAACCATAGTAACAGACAAGCCAAGCCTATTCCATATTTGAGCTAAAGAGATATGATGATCAAGATCAACATCATAGAAGCCATTTATCTTAAACTACTGAAGGACAGGCAGTGGAACACATTAAGATCAAGAATGATATGGTGCAAAAGGGGCATATAACCTGAAATAAACAGTTATTGCTACCTGATTCCATAAAGTTTTTATCTGTAGCCTTTGTAATTTATGTCAGCTCACAGCAGTCCATATAATAACACTAACACAGCTTTCAGTTCAGGTAAAAGTAAGGCTAGGAAATAGCAAATAACAAAGTTTATTCCTGCTGTTAATTAATCCAGATGTAAGTGTGTTTCACATCTTGCACAGGGGTGTGGACTGGTTGTGAAAGGCTGTTTTTTCTGTTAGCTTTGCCATAGGAAGGTGCAATGTACCATGAATATGGGATTCCAGTAGGCATGGCCTTTTATATGAAAGGCTAATCTCTTGCAACAACATAACCTAACAACATAACATAGAGAAGTTTTTACATTCAAGAAATTCATAATTCAAAAACATTGGCAACTGATAAAATAGACTTTGATAGATGTTGTAATTTTTTTAAACTTTGATATATACCTCAGCCAGCACAGCAGAAGAAAGCCTGTGCAAAAATATGTTTACATTTATGTTGAAAGCCAGTAAGACAGATAGAGTAGCAATTAGTAACTACTAATTCTACTAAAGAACTACTACCAGAAACTTTCTTATTGTTAAAATGGAAATTAAATAATACTAAGTAGTGTATATTAATACAAACTGTACACTGAGTTATATACCACACTTAGAAATAGTGAAGCATTATTAAAATAGCAGTTCAAAATGCAACTATGACATTCAACAAATATAACATTAGAAAATCAAATATTTTTGCAAAAGATATGTTTTCAGAATATTTACCTCATATTTAGGAAATAAAATTTCCTTCATAGAAGAAATTGGAGCAAAGAACTTTGGTGGAACAGGAGCCCAAAACATTTTCAAAGCTTCTGGATAAATGGAAACCTTCAAAACCAATGGAATGCAGTTATCAACTAACACAAATCAAGCTTATTTCTGTCAGTATTTAGTCTAAACTATTAGGTGATAAAATATGATTTTGTACATGATTTCATAAGAAAAAAAAACAAAAGACACACCACTTTAAAGCGCATCAAATACAATGAAATTTTGTGACTGATAGGGCTCTGCCACCCAGAAGAATTACACTGTTTGTAGTTATGTTTGTTATTAGCACATTAGCATAATATTATCACAGATGAGAACTGAGCCATGAGATTTTAGAATAACACTCTCCATCAATAAAAACTTTAAATATTGTTACACTGCATCTTGTCAAATGTCAAAAAAGAAAAATCTTTACTTCTTTCATGCAACAGAAGAAAAAAATTTTAAAAATACTTCCAAAATATTGTGCTTCAATTGCAGAATTGCACAATTACATGACATAATTATTAAAATTATTTCTTACTTTCTCTCCTACCAGTTGAAGCTGTGGTTTTTTAACACTACAATCAGCTTTTTGCCACTCAGCTAGCGTTTGTGATGTATGAGGTGGAAGAGAGCAAATCCCATCTTTCTGATCATTCTGAAACAGTTCTGAAGCAGGAACTCCTTCATAACAAATTCTGCAGCAACGTAGAAGAGGGTTTAAGTTATTTGGATGCTGTCAGGTTTGAAATTAGAAAAATAGAAAAGTAGGTAATTTTTAATCAAACTAGAAATGCTTTTATTTTTTCTCAGAAGGAAAGAGCTAAAGGCTAAAATGACTTAACTCATTCAAGAAAACTGCTGCTAAGCCTCTAGTTTTAAGACTTCCACAACTAGGTCTATGGTGTATATTACTTGTAAATGAAGTCACAATATAACAGTAACCTCCAAGCATGAAGTACATTTTATAAAATAAGTAACTTCATGCATGGCAAATACACAATTCAAGAACTGGTTATGGTTAGATATACTTAAACAACCAAGAGAAATTTTATCAGCAGGAACGTTGGGCTGGTTTTGAGCAGTATTTTTTGTGATTACTTTGGGACAGGATTCTGATTGTTTGCTTGCCCTTTATTATTTTAAATAACCTCACCTATGGCAATCACCTTGGAAAAGAATTTCACTTCAGAAAGTTGCTGAAGTAATTATGCATCTTAATTTTCTGTCAATGTTTCAATTTCAAAAATACTGAACACTTAAGCAACACAGTGTAACTCATACTTATCTGTATAAGTCCATATATTATACATACATACACACACACACACACACATATATATATATATACATATAAAATCCTATAATAACTTATCTTTATTTCCTTTGTTCCTGGCACCTGAAAAGCGAGATTTAGATCTGAAGAACATATTACTTCTAAGAAACTAGTAAAACTATTTTAGAGAATAGCAGCAATCACAATTACAAGTCTACTATCATTCATCACTTAAACAGGTATTTTACAGGATTTATGTAAAAATTGATAATGAATATTTTTTACTTAAGAGAGTAGAAAATACATTTGTATATTTAGCTATTCTTGTTTTTGCTTGTTTGACAGTACAATAATTACTTCTGTTGTCACTTGTATAATTATTCAGTACCAGAATTACAAGCACAAAATATATTGAATGTTTCGTCTATTATTATATATACAGAGGAACAAGAAAAACATAACTAGGTATATGCATGCAAACAGCATATAAATTGTTTATGACATAAACACAATTTTTCATAACATATTGGCACATTGGCATATGCCAACACTGACATCTACTGGTGTTAATCAGATTTGGGGTAGTTTGCAAACACTAAATAATGAAGTTTCCTTGTGTTTTCGTGGAATTAAAGTGCTTTATTCCAGTTATCTGCAACATCACTGTCAGCTGTATATCTGCTGCAGTGGGCTTCATTCTCACTTAAAATAGAAATATGTTGCATTTCATTTAAGACTTATCAAAACCCTATGTAAATGGGAGCAGCGGGGAGGTCTCACTGTAACTAAGAACCAGCCATTTGATTTAGCAAACAAAATGCCTCTGAAGTACAACCCCAAGTTGAGAAGGAATCTTTAAAATGCAGCACTAGTGCAAAGAAAGATTGTAGACCTGAGAGTACTTCTTGAACTCTTTCTGGAATGCTCCTTTCTTGAAGTGGAAGCTTTGAAAAAAGACCTGTTTCTTGTAAAATGAACTGAAAGCCTAATTTTTGGCAAATGTATGGCCTTCCTAGTTTTTGTTTCCATTTAAGTGGTCAGTGGTTTTGAGTCTTCAAGGTGAGAGTCTGCATAAAAGTATGTCAAGAAGTTATAACAAGATAGAGAATGGTATAAAACAACCAAAAGATTCTTTAGCATTTGACCATCTTAAGTGAACAACATAAGAGTTGTTACTCTTTTAGGGCACTTTTGTCATAAATAGTTATCAATTCAGTGAGTTTATACCAACTAATAAAATGTGAGTTAATGTGAAACAACACTCAGGCTTCTCATTTCTGGAAGACAGAAACAAATGAAGAAAAGCAGCTCAATGCAATAATAATAAATTCTAATAATGTTCTTATTCCACCTGCTGGTTAATAAATACAAATTCAATCAGAATGTTTCCAGGAGATTAAAGCATTCCTGCTTGAAGGAATTTTAGCAAAGATAAGATGAAGCTAAAAACCATGTTAAAATATTTGCAAGATTTCTACCAGGAATGGATTAGACCATCCACATATGATGTTCATAAACATACATTCTGATTAACTCTTAAGTCTTTATGGCTAGAAAGTAGCATTTTTAACTCTCAAACAACTGATACTTGCAGAGCATGTCAAGATTAAGCAGGACATAGAAAGCAAGGGGCCTTTGTCATACACGAAATAAACACAGTGCAGTCAGTCCTGGTTTCCTGGTTATGGCTGACCTGGAGATGTATGTATATTGATAAGTAACACTCTGCTCTGCTATATGTTTTTCACAGATGTGAATGAAAAGGTTGTTGTGAAAAATGTCTGGAGGTTTAAAAAACAAAAATGTTGAAAGCAAAATAATTATTGCTTTATTAATCTGATCCACTATTAAAAAAAAAAATCACAATTGTAACTTGCTCAACAAAGTCATTTAAATTTTACTATGAACTACATAGAAATCATGCTTATTCTCAGTTACGTTATTTGTATTTGTGAAATTAGACAAGTGCCAGGAATTTTTCAGCAATAGATGTGAGTAGTGTAAATAAACTTAAATTAGTACCATATAAATGATATCTTATGCTCCTGTAAGTGAACCAGTTCTTAATAGTAACAGGCTGTATCAGGTTACGCCACTAGATGGCAGTGCTCCAAAGAGTTACGTTTTCTAGTTTTTCCAGATTAAACAAATTTGAGCAAGGATATTTTTGTTTTTGTTTTCTTTTTAAAGAAAACAGGCATCTTAAAACTTCTCATCTGTGGGAATTTAGATCTGCATTGAAACCTTTCTGACACATAAAGCTCAGGCTCATCCTTTGCTCATCAGCGACCCTTGAAAACAAAACCATTTTCACCTTCAAGCCCCATCTTCACATAGCTTCCACAGTTCTTAGTTTCACTAGCATCTCTTTACATTACAGCATCCTGTCAAATCCTCCTCATTTCCTCTATTACTAGTAAAATGTACAAATAAACACCTTGTACAAGTCGCCTCTCCAAAATAATGAATCAGTATGATTCATAACTATTCTGCACCAACAGAAATATCAAACTACCCACCTCCTAGAGATGCCAGTGCTAGCTCAGCAAGTCTGAAGTTCAAGGATCTTACAAGACTTTGCAGTATTCACAGTTTCCCCACTACTTGCTTTCATCACTATGGTGAGCACCTCCATCATTCAACAGGTAACATTCACAACATACTAAAATTAAAGCTTTCTTTCAATCTCCCTAATAAGCTATTTGTCTGGTATTTAATATCACCTCAGTTGCTGCAGCATCTGTTTCTTTAACCCAGATAAGCACCACCTTCTTCTATTCACTCATTTTGTTGTTCTGTTCTTGTTCATTTGAAGTGCTACTGCAAAGATCATAACTCCTTGCTTTGAATGTTATGCTATTCTTTGAGATAACAAAAGAGAGTGCTAATGCAAATATGAGATGGTCCTCTGCTTTCAAAGCACTCAAAGACCTTCCTTTTTCTGTTATCTCTAGATTAGTAAAGCTGTGCCAACTGCTATTTCAACTCAACTTCTGACTTCATCACTGACTTCCTAAGGGTTTTATTTTCCCCCTTTATGAACACTTTTTTGCCCACACTTAAATTGCCTCCCACGCTTGAGAAAAGAATCATAGCTATTAGCTTATTTTCTCAGAATTTCCTTAATGATCTTTCCTCATGACCTGCAAAACAATGAACAGCCAGGCTTCTGGCCACTCCAGCAGAAGCTGACACAAACCTATCAGAAAGATGAGGGCCTAATCTTAAATAACGCCATACTTGATGGTTGGGAGAAACTTGACTGCATCAAAAGAATTCAAGATCTAGAAGCTTTCATACAACAATTTTATGGATTCAGATTTTATGGAAAAAGAAATATTATGACAAACCCGTACTGATCTTCCAAACAACACAAATTATGCAACTTCATCAATATTCCTGCATTAAGCTCATAGTTCCCTCGGTGAAACTCAGGATACAACTCAAAGAAATTAAGTCTTGATTTAAAGACTGCAATCAGTGAGTAGTTTCATAAGGTACTCTCATTGCTATGCAATGAGGTCTTACAGCTACTCTCAAATTTGTCTAGACTGAAATGTCAGCTACTGAGTCTGTTAAGTTTTCATTTACGCAAGTTCTCTTGCAACAGAAACTACGCCACTTAGGTAACAGATTAAAAGTATCTCTTATTTCTTACACAAAGACCAACATAATGATCTTTTTAAGTGTCTTCACATAGAACAAGCATTCAAGTAAGAGAGAGATCACATACAGGAATCCAGATTTCTGTTAGCTCCCCAAGAACAATATTTGGAACTCACTGCTAAGTGCACAGCCTTCCCACAAATCTGCATGTGGAAGAATGGCAGACACCTGTAGGAAGTCTATTGCCCCTTTCTTAAACTTAGATTTCTCAGAGACTGCAGGCAGAATTTTTCCTCCATTTCAAATCCAGAACATGAGGCCCTTTTCTCAGGGTACACTTCCCCCCCCCATGAAGAGGGGGGGGGAGGGGGAAGGGGTATGGTGGTTGTGGTTTTTTTGTTTTGTAAGACAGCAATGGGAAAAAATGCAACAACGGACTATTTCTTTCTTCATGGCAATTTGCTATTGAAGCACAGAGCCAGGATATGAGAATTCATTGCTTATCTGAGGATTCAAACCTCAATCACCACTACATGATTTGACTGTTCTGGGTGCAGGAAGTTGTGCTGCTGAGCAGAAAAGAATACAAAAATCACGTAGCCAGGAGAAAAAACAAGTGGTGGCATGATTGCCTCAGTTGTAAGAGCACTTACCTGGAACAAAACAAAGCAAAACAGCTCTGTACAAGATTTCTAACCCCAAAACTATTACTTTCTCTATATTATTCAAAGCGTCTCATCTCCATTTTAACATACATGCTTGAAGGTTTGAGTCTATTACATAGCCATCTTCAGTTACTTATCTTTCAAGAGCGTAAAACTCTGCTCAGAATTACAGCTTTTCAGGATACAATCTGCCCTCCTACAAACAATGACTTCTATTCCCTATTCCTAGCCTTATGACCTTGCATTTGGCTGCACTAAAATGCACGTTTTTCAAGGGAGCCCAAGTTAACAAGCTACACAAATTGCCCTGTAAAACTGACCCGTCCTTATCCTTATTTACCTCTCTATCATTCTTTAGATCACTACAAAATTTACGAGCAATAATTTTATATTTCTGGAACTGGTGCAATACAGAAACTCAGTTGCAAATTGTCAGTCTGAAAAATCTTAAGGAAAAAACTTGAGTGTAAAGGTTCTAGTTCCAAGATGTTCATCCAGAAAGACACAGAAAAAGGAAAAAAAGTAACTGAAATAATATGGAGTGAAAAATGAACATTCTTCATGTTGTTTAGCTTTATTTCGCATTATTTTAGTGTAAAATACATTAAGAAAACAACAAGTAAGGATTTAGGAATTCAATCAAAAAATTATAATGCTGTTATCATGAGTACCTCTTACATATACAATTAGTATTGTTGACTACAGATCTATCCAAGGTTTTATATTAATTTTGTATGTGTTGAACTCAACAGAACTTCATTACATTACTTGAAGTTACGCTTGATGCTAAGTGCTTGAACAATCAGGATCATAAGATTGTCCATTTGATAAAGGGTTAGTGACTGTACACTTTATACACCTACTCTTGCAGAATTTTACATTCATAGGAAGCTTAGTCTAAGTGTTCAACATTGCTTGTTATTACAATGAGACTCATCATTAGTAGAGCTAAATACAAAAACTCATTCATAACATAAAGTGAATTTCACTCTTAAAAATTAACATCACCATTTGCATTCTAAGCAAGATAAGACCTTTGGGCTATATAATTTAAAGCATACCTTACAAACACGGTAAAAAAATCAAGCCTTTTTATTTGCCACTTCTGTGAAACTACTAAATATTGAAACACCATTATTTCTCAAAATATAATCCCTTAATTTACAAAATTAATTAAATCATAGTAACATCAATAATAAGTTCATACCTTTTCTTTTCAGCTTGTTCTTTCAAGTAAATATACTCAGAATATATGGATTCTTTCTGCCTATTGTCTATATCCTCTGCCGTAAACAAGATATTGTGACCTCTTCTATTTGAAGTATGATAAATTCTTGAAGCCATTTGTAGATACGGAGGCAACATAAATCCGGGAAAAGCAGTACATAGATGATGAATGCTTGAATAATTTTGCTGTCTAGAAAGGGAAAAAGAAGCCTTAACCATTCTCTGAATTGTAAAAGTATGCAACTTATCGAAACATTATATCCAATGGTCTGTAACGTCACAATGTAAATTGCTAACATAAATACTTGGCAAAAGTTGCCTGGTAATCCAGATGACTTCTACTGACAGCAGAGTTAATATCACTTGGAGTATTGGTGAAGGCGAAGGGACCCACAGGTAAAAGCAAAAATGTTGGCAATAATCTTAAAATTAAAGAATAACTGCAGTAGTCACATTTTTACTTTCCCACAGCGGAGCTTTCACACCGTCTGCCCTGAAAGCTTAAAGTATCTAAGCACCGTATATTTACAGCTTAAATTGGGTATTTGAATAAATGTTATGTTAAAACGTTATGTGTACATTCATCTGTGCATTCTCTCTCTTGACAGAATACCAGGTAAATACTCTTAAATTTTGGAATTAGTTTTTTTTTATGCTATCATTTGAACATTTTTCCTAACATTTCAATTCAGCTGTTGATTTTGGAGGAAACACAGTAAAACACAGTACCTTTGACTATCTTTAAAAAGTTAATAACTAAAAAAAAAAAAAAAAATCTACCATTTAAGCCTCCAATCTAAGTTGTGCTAAAAGTGATGAAAGTCTATTGACTTCTACAGGCCATGGATCAAGCTCTAAAAACAGTCTGCAGCTACTGTATGAACTCTACAAAGTTAATAAGTATCTAAAAGTGCAGACAGCTACAATGTGAAAAACAGTATAGAGAAAATATCCGAGCCCCAAAATGGCTCCCCAAATGCATGCTACTTTTAATTAAAGTTCACAAATATCATCGTATTGAAAATAAATTCTCAAATGAAAATGGTTAAAACTCCACTTTGAAACTATGCTGATTAGCTTTCAGGTATAACTTTTTGTTTTCAGTCCTTCAGCAAGTTGTCTATTTTCCTGATAACTATGGCTTTTTCTTTTTTAATAAAGAGATTATAAAAGGGAAATTAGTAAAAACTACAAAACAGGGAAAAAAATACAAGATCAGTCTAATCATGCAATACATATTCCAGTTAATGTAAAATATTTTTAATGTACTTACCATTCCTGAAAAGCAATGACAGCAAAAGAAGTTTAAAGAAACCACACATGTAAAGAAAATAGACAAAAAAAATAGTGCAATATAACATCAGTTTGACTCACAATTAAGAGCTTATCACATCAGTTATATTATTCTCAACTGAGTCCTGATGTTTACAGGCACATGACAACAGAATATAAATGAGTGGCAACAAAATAACATTTTAATTAAAATAATTTCTGTCAAGCCATAATATGTTTTATGCAATATATGTAATATATAGAAATAAGATAAAGAAGAAAGCCTAGCCACTTCACGCTTCAACAAGACATTTTTACCATAAACTGCAATCCAAAGTCTCTACTCAAATTTGTGATTTTTTTTTTCCTAAAAGAAAACAGGAATTAAATAAAGTTTGGAAGCTAAACATTTAAAATGAAATATCCAGTTGGAAAAGCAACATAGAATACATAATACTGATTAGAATGTAAGGCTTACAGCAGTTCCATATAATGAAATTGATAGGCTTGGGGTTTTTTGAAACTAAATTCATACATTTCACAGCACAAATGAAAATAAGCAATTGTTCCAGTGTGTGAAACCAGAGATCCATGCTTTAAGATCATGCTAATTTAAAATAAAAAGAAATATTCCATGATACTTTAACTGAAAAAAGAACACCTAATATGAAATATTTTATTTCAGGATTCTCTAACAGTACACTTACTCTGCAAATCAATACATACGCATTTAAAAATAAAAATAGGCAAACAATTCAACTTTGAACTTCAAACAGTTGGAGTAAAATATGTAAACAAAACTAAGCAAAATTATTTTAAAATCATCTGGGAACTTTTTTCACATAGATTTTGTAAATTATTTAAAATCAATTAAAAAAGCTTGAATGATATCTTAATTGTAGTATAATGACTTTTATTTTATAGAAGTTTATCATTTCATTGAATTAACTAACTGAATGCTTTATGAATGTAAACTAAAATATTCAGGGCATGCCTCAGGTAAAGGTGAATGTTTTTACAACACACGCTCTTAAAACAGACTATTTATCATTCTTTGAAAAAGTGGACATGAAGAAACAATACTCTGTGTGTGGCCTACATTACCCTCATTTAATGCACTAAATACAGGTTTTTTAGAAAATCATGCAGTTTCTGCACCATTGATAATCTGACAGTAAGTATTTATTGAAGGTAAAACACTCATTGTCTGTTGTCACTATTTGTTTTAATATATAATCTTGCTAACCAAATGATCTTTAAGCAATGCAGATAAGCAATGGCATGCAAAGGGTCACTTAAATGCCAATTTGACTGTTTCATAAACTTAAGCATTCTTTTCCCATGACTATTCTCAGCTACTTAATTGAAAGTATTATCCATTTACAAACTTCAGACCTCCCATAAAAAGGCTCTCTTCTGTATCCAACAGACCATTCAAGACCCTAAGAACAACAAAAGCTAATAATTAAAGCCGCTTCTCTCACTCTTTAAAAAAACTCGAAAGAAGTGAAGAAGCAACTTATGGTATACCTAAGCAAAGATAGCCATAAAGATCTTAGTAGTGAACACCATAAAATCGAGGAGTCTCACTCGACATGAGACAAGACAAGATTAGTTAAATCAGGACACAAGCTGTACTACTTTTGTAATCTGCACTCCTACTAGAGAATGACAGATGCCACCTATGACAACAGCAGTGTAATAAGCAGTTGTCCTTAAATTACTGCTCTATGTAAAATCTCCTGAATTTCAGACAAGCACTGACTGTAATACAAATTCAAGTTAATGAATTTTTAATATATCTTCTCTATTTAAAGATGATGACTTACAGCTGGCATTGCTTATATTAAATTTGTGGTATGTTCCATTGTTTGTTTTTAATTATTTTGATTAGATTACGCTTGGAATTGTATGGACAAATTCAACCTCTGCATAAGCAACTTCAGTCTCTGCTGCGGTCAAAAAAAAGTTTCATCTGCATACAGCAGGAATGAGCAGGCCCTCTAGATTTTAAAAACTGTAAATCAAATCCATTTCAAGGAGGTAAGTAGCAAACAAACCACCAAGCTAAACTTGATAGATCAGAAATTGCTTAGAACTTTATGTTTCAGATCCATATTTTGGGAGATAGCAATATTTCTTCTCCGTACTTATCTGCCATCATACGTTTTTGTAACTTAACACATTTTCAATATTAATTTCATTATAATGAAGTAAGATTAAAGTATTACTTGACATTTGAAGCACGAGTGGGCAGGAAAGACAAACACTGTTGCAAGTTGTGTTCCTCTTGTAGATCTTTCTGAAACTCATTTGGTTTAATTTTTGATATCGCTTTTCCTTCCACCCATAGCACATCTGTGGATGAAGCCTAAGATGTTCACAAGCAAAAGATAAGCACAGTGTTATAGATGGCAAGCTATACAGATATTTTCATACCCACTCCACAGAAGAACAAAAAGCAACGGTACACAAGAAACCCTGATTAACAGAAAACAAAATTCAGTTAAACAAGAGTAGCATGTAACTACTGTCTTTGAGCAGTAGTTACACCCAGTAACAGTAACACCCACAGCTATTCAGGGCACAGGATACGCAGAAAAGTGTGGCAAAACAAAGTGTCCAGTGTACCCTATGATAATCAATAGAATAATCAAAAGAGCATCAAAATTATCACAATTCAGAACTCCTACTCTTAGAAGTACATGAGTACTACCTAAAATTTGAGTAGTATCTACAATTTGTATTTTTATGCAAATTAAGATAGACAAATGTGGTTTAAAGGATAAACTTTTAGAAAAGTTTATTCAAGGTTATGTTTATTCAGTACAGCAATACAAAAGGAATTGCTATAGTTTCCACCCACAGCTGATCATTCCAATTTATTAATGCCAATAATTGTTTTTGGTTTGTTTTTTTTTTTTTTTTCCCAACACAGTTAAAACAGACCAGATAACTGTTGAAAAACACTGTAAAAAGCACGCAAGGAGAAGGCAGAAATTAACCCTGATCTTTGATCCCTGTTCCACCAAAAAATTTTGTCATGGAGCAGCTCACTGAAGTCCAGGAGCAAGACCAAACAGCAAGGGGAAGGAACCTCTTAAAGATATTACTGTTCCCAAGGCATCTACATTTGTTTCATAAACTTAAACAAAATCTACAGAATATGCTGGAGGCCATCATAGTCTAGAAGAAACAGAAGCCCCTTCCAACTTTAAGCATTTGACAACTCTATTTCCTGCAAGATGCTAAACATCTTCACAAAACAGACTAACTGCAACCAATAAAAAGGATTCATCTGAGCTCCCCCGAAAATTTACCATACGTAATACAGCAAAGCAGGTTCAAGAAAATTAAAAGCTATAACAAAAGCTACATGAAAGATAGAAACAGAATACTGTGGAAAACCAATTGGGGAAAAAAAAAAAAAAAAAAAAAAAAAAAAAAAAAAAAAAAAAAAACCATTTAAATTCTGCAGTACTTACATCAAGTAGAACCAAATGTATTTTATCTTTCCAAGTGCCTGTCTTGGAAACTGCTTTTTGTTGTAACCTCACTAAACATATGTTTGATGGGTGTTGTTACAACAACACTGCTAGAGCATTACAGAAGTAGCATGTTGCCCAAAATAATACTGTCTAAAAACCATCACAGTACCCAAGTACTGTTTAACTAACTGTGAAAATACTGTTAGACAACAGTATATAATTTAGAATATGTAGTTTTAATATAGTCTTAGATATTATAAAAATTATTTGACATTGTATTGTATATTGTTTACACATCATTTAGTACCTACTTCTGTAACCAACAGATCAATATATATTATATATATACATAGGTGTGATTGTAGAACAATTTCTTACAACTACCTATGGCAAGCATCATTGTTAATTATCTAAAGTCAAGAACAGACAGTACAAATGATTAGAAAAATTTCAAATTGTAATTTCTAAATATTGTAAGGACAATGTCAAAAGAATATTATTTCTAATTTAGAAGAAATTTTTCAAATTACTGTTATCATTCATGCTCTTCAGCAGTAGCAATCTAATCTGTCTAACAGAAATTATTATGCTTCCCCAAGAACAGATACAACCAAATACTTGATTGTAGAAAAATGCCAGTCAACTGGAACTACTCAGACCACTTAGGGTTTTGCTTCACATTCACTATAGCTCCAACACAAAATGCAGCACCAGGAATGATGGGGAGTTTGTTATCTCCCTGTAACTTACTCTCAGAGTAGCCCACATCCTTGAGCTCTTCAGAACAGGTTCTTAGCTACCCTAATACTGATGAGGAAACCCTACTATTCTGGGTTCCTAAGGGTATGACTACCACTCTCTTTGCCTTTCTCTGTGCCTTTTGACAAGACACAACCAAAGCCAAACTACAGTCAATGTGAAAAACTGAAGAAGCAGCCGAGGCATGCAACAAGTTTCTCATTTTGATTAGATCTGTCTTATGACTAGACCTAGAAACAATCTGCTCTCCAATAATATGGATTTCTTGTTGATAGGAATCTCTCTCTCTCTCTCTCTCTCTCTCTCTCTCTCGTCCCCTTTTCATTTTGTTCCCTTTTACCTCCTCCATTTCAATACCTGCATCTGTCTTCATGTACCATATCAAACCTTGTGTTCACCTCTATTTAAGTTTCGGCCAAGGCTACTGAATATTTTTGGTACATAACTATCTAGTGGAAACACCCCCAATCTTGGTTGTTCTTCACATAATACATTCAGCAAATGTGGTAACTGTAAGGTAAAGTAATCATTCATATAGAAGCAGCAGAAGGAAGTACGTTAAGGTGGTATCCTCAAAACACCAGAATGATTAAAACCAGCAATATGTGGCCAAAGACATTTTTTGGTCTTTGTAACAAGTTTGTCCTGCCTCTGTAATCTTGGTATATGTTCTTTACTAGAAAAGCTTTAAGGGGTTGATATCAAATGAAAGCTCTTGTCATGTGTGAAACATCACATAACCAAGAGGATGTTGATCATTATGCCATTTTCCAGGAAGGCACACAGTTGTTAAATGTAAATGAGGATTCTATTTATACATTGTTTCATTCCTAATCTTCTCAATCTCATAATGAAAAGCCTTACCCAACATATGACCGAATGAACCTTAATTTATTTTTTCCTCTAACATTAAGCTGCAAGACCAGTATGGAGACCTGTATTATACAAGAGTCTTTTAAATGGCAGGTGGTAAAAAAAAAAAAAAGAAAAAGAAAAAAGCTTACAAATCCCCATATGCTCTAAAACATCAAAACCTCAAGCATGGGAAAACTAATACTATCTCACAATAGTACAAAGCCTGCTTACCTGTTTCATCTGCTTATTATATGTTAACAGCTCATCTGAAGGCTGAGATTCATTTTCTGCTACTCGAGATTCTTTTTGAACAACTGGCATCTTTCATGAGAAAGGGAAAACCCATTTAGGAGAAGAACATATAGCATTTTCTTAAAAACACATTTTTACACTCCCTGACAAATAATTCACTACAGTATTTATTATTTTCAATACTCTTTCATTGTACATGCATTTTATGAAGCACATGGATCACTGTATCTATTTTGTCTTAAGCCAAATATTTCTTCGATCGAGAACTGGATTTACAAAATCAGTACACTAACAGGCAAAGGGTTTACAATGATCAACACTAAATAATAATATATAGAGAGATTTCTTCTGAAAAGCTTATTCTACAAATTATACTTCAAAAATGTACAAATTAACATACATCAGAAATGTGTATCAATATATATGGATCCTTTAAAACAAATAAATCAACAACTCTAAACATTAAGCAACATCTCCAAACACATCTAAGCTTACAAATTTAAATTTTAAAAACAATTTGAATGCAAGACAAAGTGATGAGCATTAATATACATGAATATCAGTGAATGCTTTGCAAGTTCATTGCCCTAATCCTCATACTACTTAATAAGAGGGAAATTCTGCATATCCAGTAACTAAAGAATCAAGCCCCCAAAGAAAAGAAAGGAATAAGAGATACAAAAGGGATAGAAATAAAAATAAAAGTATATTTATAATTTATGAAGTACCAAAATGTTTTCAAGCACTATTTCCTTTCCTTCCCTGTTTTATCAGTTTAAAATATGATCTACCTATCTTAACAACTCTACAAGCAAATAGAAGTACAATTAACTTATTATATTTCAACATTCCTAGATAATGTAGAATGTTACCAGGCTTGCTTGGTGAAAACTTGGCAGGATTTCCTTGCTAGCTTGAGAATCAGTTTTTATTTCCTTACATTCAACTGGGGCCTGCTGCACAAACCAGAGGGAAAGATGTATGTATATATATGTATATATACATATATATACACATACATCTATATATGTATATATACATATATAGATGTATGTGTATATATATACATATACATATATACATATACATATATATGTATATATACATATATAGACGTATGTGTATATATATATATACATATACATATATATATGTATATATACATATATAGATGTATGTATATATATATATACATACACACACATCTTTCCCTCTGGTTTGTGCAGCAGGCCCCAGTTGAATGCAAGGAAATAAAAACTGATTCTCAAGCTATATGTATATGTATATACATATATATATATATATATATATATACACACACAAACACACACACACACACTATACTATAGAGTGCACTATATATATACATATATAGTGCAATTTTCACTACCTAATAGAACAAAACATCAAATCAATATTCATGCACAAATTAAAGGCTGGGTCTTTATTACATATATTTGAAATATACTTGAAATCAACATGCACATGCAGAAACAAACTTAGGGTGATCTTTTGAAAAGATTTCTACACATTTCACTCCTTATTTTGTGCATTGTCCAACCAGTAATCTAAAAGCGTATTTTTAATGCCTAGGATTTTTTTGCATGCCATACTCAATTCCATTCTAACAAAACATGTAAAAAGTTATTCTGAGTTGCAACATTGTTCTGCTTGCGTATTAGAAAATGAAGATGATACAAAAGGAGTTTTCAAGCAAAAAAAAAAAAAAAAGTAAATAGTAAAAAGGAAAAAAAAAACTTTACTTGCAAAATATTGCATGCACTGGTGATTTTATTTTTAGACAAAGCTCTAGTAAATAGTTACTTTTGACAGAAAAGGCAGAGCTTAATTTAAAAAAAAAAAAAAAAAAAAAAAAAAAAAAAAAAAAAAAACACCTTATTCCATATAAAACTTTCATAACTATGGAAAAACAAAGGAATGAAACCTCCTGGATTAAAATACAGATTCAGCAATACCTTCCCAAACTACGCCAAATAATCCTCCTTTTCTTTGCAATACATGCACATTTCCAGACACAGTGACTACAATGGACTATTAATTAGACTCCATCTTACCTAAGTGGAATTCTTTCCCCCACACAATTTATTATCTAATGCATGAATTCAAAGAGAATTTTTCACATATCCTTTCATTCAAACAGGCTGGATCAAAACCGACAGAGTAGGTAGATTAGTTTTCTATACTAATTTCCTAATCAAAATTATATGAACAAACAGTATTTTCATGCTATTTTAGACACCTGTACATGTTATGCAACTGCTTTTCTTTGCTGGGTGCGGTATTTCTTCTTTTGTTCACTCCCCATGGGAGAATTGCAGGCACAATGCTGTTCTGGTATTTTAACATAATGTGTACCATGTATATATGTACTATGGGTTGTGTGTTTGTATTAACAAAAACTAAGTCAATTTTATTTAGAAATAAAAGTGTTGAGACCACGGCAACTCTTATTCCCTGTGGGTCCATTCTCAAGCATTCTGCTGATTCTTCCCGCACTGATATTTTGTGACAGAAAATTTTATTGTGCCTTTAAAAAAAAAAAAAAAAATGCCATTTGAGTAGTCATAGCCTTCCGCCTCATTGTAAAAAACAATTTATCAATTTATGGATTTAAGTACCTTCATAACTAACTAAAAATGTTGGAACAGTTTCCAGTGATTTTGATACGTCTTTGGTATCCTTGGGTGCTGAAAAGAAACTTTGAGACTCTTGACATATAGAAAAATCAAGACTTTTTAGTGTTTTTAATAATTACCTCTAAATTCATCTTACCAAAAATTTTCAACTTCTCCTTTAATAGTTAAATGCTATGAAAATAATTTATTTCAAAAGAATACTAGAATGGTTTTGGTTAGAAAGGACCTTGAAGACCATCTAGTTCCAATCCCCCTGCCGTGGGTAGGGGCACCTTTCACTACAACAGGTTGCTCAAAGCTACATCTAATTTGGCCTCAAACTCCTCTAGGAACAGGACATCCACAGCTTTTCCAGGCAGCCTATGCCAGTGTCTCAGCACCATTGTTAATAACTTCCATATATTTAATCTCCCAGCTCCCTCAGCTGGTCTTCACAGAAGAGGTGCTCCAACACCCTCATCATCTTCATAGCCTTGTTCTTCATTCACTGCAAACGATTTCTCTCTTTTGATGATAGAAAGCCATCACCAATGTAGAAAAGACTCTGATAAATGGCAGAATAAATGTAGTCTTGATGTGTGATCATGCAAATACCCTAAAACACTCTTTTATCTTGGTGAACTTGTACAGATTATTTATACAGGCATTGGTAATCATCCTGTATCCCTTTGACAAATCTTGAAATCGTATGAAATTACAGTTTATCAGATTAAAATCAGTTTGTTCTCATAACAGCATCCCACCAGACTAATCAGGAGTATTCTCCCCTTTCGTTAGACTTCAGGGTAAAAAGACAGTCCATGAAGCCTGCAGTATTTCTTGCAACAAGAGGTGATCATGTGGTAATTATGCTAATAAGCATAAAGAACCAGGATACTGGAAAGTGATTGTTGATACAAATCTCACAAACTGCTCAGCTGGATTATCTTTAGTTAGTTACCTGTGTTAGTAACTCTGAAGAGATAAACAGTTTAGATTCCAGATGTTCCCACATGTATATCATATAATAAGCATTTCTAATTAGGCAGCTTCTTGTAACATCATTAAAACTGTATATCTTAAAAAAATATATATTTGAAGTAGTACAGGTCAACTGTTCCACAGGGGTAAAAAAAAAAAAAAAAAAAAAAAAAAAATCAAACGTATATCCAGGATTGGTAATGCAAAGGTAGGCAATAACATTGCCTTTGCTATGCTACGATTAACCTTATTGAGTATAATCAATAATACGCAGTTACAGAATTAAGAATACACTAGAAAAATCATAATATAAGGCTTCATTATTGTCACTCATGAACTTTTTACACATCCAAATAAATAGAAATCTCATTCATTTCCAAGAAAAGAATACACCTTACAGCACTTCAGAAATATATTTTCAGTGAGCCTCCTACCATTTTAGTCAAAAGAAAATAAATCAATACATGATCTGATGTATAATTTTCACGTCAGTTGAAATATAAAGAAGCTATACACTAAATACTTAAGATGCTATAAAGTGATGAGCAAATACTTGTTTATATTTGCTTGTAGCTAAAGCAAACAAAACTGTACTTCTGAGAGAGTACTAATATTCTACTGAGAAAGGCTCCTCAAGGCCTCACTTTCTGTTGAGTAGTTGAAGAGTTAGAGATGTGTACCAAAGCAGAAGAATATTTTGTTTGTTCTTTGATGGCATGGTGCACTGTACCATCATCCTTTAATAGAAACATTCAAATCTGATTCTATTTTTCCAGAGAGAAAAACAAAACAAAAAAGTATTTTCTTTTAGTTACCACCTTCTCATGCTCATCTGAGATACCAAACAATTGATCTGCTGAAAACAATAAGCCAACTAAAAAAAGATGAGTTGCAAACTCATCACTAAGGAAGATGAACACCAAGAAAATGTATTTCTGGAATGAATATAAACACCCTCCTATGGATACTAAATCCAACATACAACTTGATAACAAGATACTTCAGGGGTGCAACATGCCCCAAGGCAACAAAGTGACTCCAGGCATTGGAAATAATATTCTGATTATAATAAGCATTTCACTTTTTAACAGAAAACGTGATAGGAATAATTATTTATAACAGATTTCCTCCAAGGAAACAGGGCTAAGTACTAATGTCCCACAGAGCTGGCATCCCATTTCCCATGTAATGTTCTTTGTAACACTGTGGGGGAAAAAAAAAAAAAAAAAAAAATGCTCAGACTCCACAGCAGCAGTACAAACTCAGTCATTAATTCAAAATAAAAAATAAGATAAAGAGAATAAAATACTTCTTTCTTTTTTTAGGGAATAAAAATCACATTTAATTCTGAAAGCTTGTTTTCATTTTAGTAGTTCTGTTCTATTTCATTTAAAATAATATACTCCTTATTTCATCAGAGAAGACAAGTCTTGAAGCTCAGTCTAAAGCAAACAAGTCACACACAATAATAATAATAATAATAATAATAATAATAATAATAATAAAGAATTGCTAGAGTCCTCATCCTATTTGTAAGGTCACTTCAGTTCATAAGATGCCAGCTGTAAATGCCTTTAATTTAAAAAGTGCAATCAGTAAGTGTCATTCATATGCATTTTCCATAAATCCATATCTAAAAAAAAAAAAAAAAAAAAAAACAAAAAAACAAACCACTAAACAACTAACAACTGGACCAGAAAGTCTGATCACCAAGTCTCAACTTTTGTTTTACTTTAAATTTGATTGATATGTTTAGTTATCACAGTACTCCAGAGATCACTTTCAAAGCTCAGAGTGCAGTAACTCCCAATACAAACAACGGAAAACTCAGTTCACTTCAAATCAAGAACACCAGGACCTGATAGAGGCCAGATTTTGAAAATCTTACCTATAAAACATAAAATGCAATTGTAAATGAGTAAGACAGGGCAAGCAATGTAACATAATTACCACAACACTAATGACTTTTTTTTTTTTTTTTTTTTTTTTGTAAGTTGAACAAGAAATGGTTTTCCATGTCTGGGATTTTCTTTAGTCTTCTTCATTTCCCAATCTCCTCTGATGCCTTTCGGCAAACTTCAACCACACTTAACAAGAAAAGAGACTCAAATTATTACATTGCTAAAATCAGAGTAAAGCAATGAAGAGGGATTATACAATGCTGCCACACTGAGGAAAGGCTTCTCTCATTTCAACCCAAGTATACACCAGAAAATATACAGAGTAAAAGGCATTCTGAGTACCTGAGCCACACAAACAGCTCTGAGAACAAAAGTAAATCATAGGATGTAAATCTATTAGAAATAGAGTTTCAGACTATTGCTACTCAGACATAATTAAATCAGTTCTGTATTCTTTCTTGTCTTAATTTTTTTTTTTTTCAATCTAACCAATGACAATCAATCTCACATTAAAGAAATATTAAGGTACTGCACTTACATTCTGTGCAAGATACTCCGTAATCATAAAAGGTAGCATTTTAATAGCTGTAGGAAACAATTTCCATCATGATTTCCTACAACACAAACACATCAGTCTTCCATACGACTCCTTGCAATGGCAGTTCCTTCTTGTAAGTATTGCATCCTATATGGGTGTACTCCACCCCTCACAACAAAAGCTAGTATGCATACAAAGTATGATAGCTATTTTCATAACACGAGTTTCAGCCCTTGTGAAATGGTTCATTCTAACAAAACCATTACTCTTGCTCAGAGAAGACAAAGTACTGAGAGTAATTTACTAGTAAATCTAAGTTACTAGTTAACAAATAAACTGGCAGCAACAAAAGAGGCTACCCTCTGGTGAGAATCCAGGAAAGTCCTCTATGATATTGATGTTACTGGTGCCTCTTACTGTAAGTGAAGGGACTCTTACAACAGCTGATACAATCTACTTAACTACAATAATGAAATTGTTTTCTTGAGACTTCGTATGCCAAACTGAAAGGAACAATGCTTCAGGTATACTTAGTGCACTTCATCATCTCTTAGACTGGAATTGCCATCTTAAAAAGGGGGAAAGAGAAAAAAGAAAAAGCTGTACTAATCTATAAATAGACTAACAATTCCCATCCCAGAGGATTTATGTTTTAATAGATTTTGATATTGACTCATTTTCATATGTTAAGGGAATTAAAGATCTGGCAGAAGAAACAGTGAAGAATATTCTATGGTACATTAGTGTTTGCGTCTGTTTGTTTTGTCTGGCTTTTGTGTTGTAGGAGCTGGAAAAAAATATACAACTCCTATAAAAGTAATATTTACCTAAGACAAAAATATTGCTCTTGTTCTGGTTCACCTACTTCCATTTTTATGTTGCATTTCTGGCCAAGAACACTCTCCAGGAGTTCTTTGATCATCTGTTCTGAGGAAGATGGAGAAGTAGACTGCGGGGAAGCGATTATTTCATCAACAATCCTTGCAACCACTTTCACAGGCAATGCTGCTGTGGAAGTAGGTTCTTCAGGTTTGCTCTGCTGGAAGTTCTCATATATTTTTGAAGTGTCTAGTCTAGTCACATCTCTTACCTCTTCCAACTGTTCCTGAGCAGACCTCACACTTGGCTGCTTGCTTCCTTTTCTCAGCACTTGTCCCAATTCAACACATAAATCTTGCTGCTTTAGTTTTGAAATCTCTTTGCTTCTCTTCTTACAGCTTTCCCTGGTTAATTTTCCCTTCCTGGGAATGTTTTCATTTCTCTCTAAGTCTGCAGAGCTAAACTCATCACTATCTTTAATCACAGTACCTATTTTTTCAGCTTTATCATTCCTTAAGTTGTAGAGATTCGCCTGTAGCATACGTGCTCTATCCTTTACTTTACTAACAGTTTTTGTCTTCTCCAACAAGACCGGGGAGTTACTGGTGCAAAAATTAGATCTGCCATGTCTTGGCTTCTGAGGTGGAATTTTTTTAGCAGTACCTGCAAATGATGCTATTACTGGAAGTTTTACAGTGCAACTTCCATAAGTGGCATTTTCACTGTGACCTTTTTCAGAGCAACTTTGATTTTTGTCATCACTGTCTTCTCCCAAAGTTCTATTTCTGTGGTTCATTACCCTGTGATCAGAAGCTTGTTTTTTCATTTTTCTTCCGAGGATCTCCTTACTTTCTGAGCAATTAATAAGGAATATTTTTATTTATATTCATGGCAGGCTTATGTGAACTCTTTGACCTCTGGAGAGGATAATATTCTTAAACAGTGCAATTGACCTGGTGTTAAATCTTGCACATGCTCACATTCCTAGAAGCAGTAACTATTGCTATTTGATCTTCAGGCTGTCCCACTGAGATTCCCCACATACAGCCTGGTCCTGTAACCACAGCCAGCTCTTCCAGATAACTCAGTTCAAAGCGCTCACATTTTCCAGCAATTCTCTCCTGCAGTACACAACCTGTAAACTCAAACAGAAATTAGCTTTTATACTTCATATACCAATGCAGAACCCAATCCCTTTAAGAGGACTGCATTTTGCTGAAGTCTCTATGGATTTCATTATGACCACCACATAGTGCATATCACTAAGCACCAATGACAGTACCATTCTACCAGGGGAAAGAACTGAACTGTTGCTATCTTTGGGAGCATAAACCAGAAGTTGCACAGAAACTCCCAGCAGAGGAAGAAATGAGGCAGGCTGAAGCTCTGCACTTACTAAAGTAACTACAAAGGCTTTCCACTTACAAAAACAAGTGACCTCAGACCCCTGCGAGCCCCCTTCCTCCTCCTCCCCCCCCCCCCCACAGCAGGAAAAGTACCTCCCACGAGGACACGCCAGCAGCCGCGACACAGCAAACACATCCAGCAGGCACAGCACGGCCCCCGAGACCCTGTAAGACCCCGCCGCTCGCTTCTCCCCGCCCAGCGCCGCGGACGGGGCCACGCCGCTCCCGTCGTACGGAAGGACGCGCTCCGTAACCAAGCAACCGGGAGGCAAGAGGGCCAGCAGGGAGGCGAGCGCCCCCTACCGGAGGGGAGGACACCTGCGTGTGCCACGCAGTCACACACACTCCTGCTGTCAGAGGCGCGGCTGGGGCGCAATGGATAAACCCAGCTGCGTGCGCCTGGTTAACCATCACCAATAGCTTTGTCAGTTATTAGTAGGATAGGCTTCTTGCAGATCTTATGCAGCGTTAATGTGTCTGGAAGTCTGAAAAAGCTCTCTTAGGGGAATTGTGGGAATGATGGCACGTGTCAAAAATCACCAGGTAAAAAGAGCCAAAAAAAAAAAAAAAAAAAAAAAAAGCCAAAGCAAAACATAAATTAAAGGAAAGTGTGAAAAGTACAGGTCTACAAGGTCCTCACAGGGGCCCTTAGGCAGTTCACAGCTCCACAGCTCATAAAGAGGGAAAATGGGCTTCACAGAGCCATGATGTCTTGGGTTGGAGGGGACCTTTAAAAATGAACTGCTTTTCAGGAGTCCCTGGGCTGTAACACTTCACGAAATTAAGTTTGCAACTAGTGTATGCCTTTTTGATGGGTAAAAAATAAAATCTTTTTGTTGTTGTTTGGATCACCAAATACCTCCATGTAACAAGGGGTTGTTGCAACTATTGGCACAGATTGGATTGAAATAAGCCACACAACTGATTAAAAGCCTCCACTGATCTAATGGAAAAGTGTCTTCCATTGTCCTCTTCTTTCTTTGTGGCTTTCAGCTTCAGCTTTTTTCCTTCTTAATTGCATTCCTGGAGCCCAAGGGGGTGGCCAATGCACTTCCTGCAGACAACACGCCTTGCACCAGGTTTCATGACCAAATTTTGGCTTCCTGAGGCAACTAAGGACTTGTTAAAGATTAAAAACTCATTAGCCAGCCACATTAAAACCAAATTTAAAGTAGATTTTCTTCTTTTTTATTGTAGATAACTGATGAAAGCCATGTAACACACCCTAGGAACACTATCTATTTAATATTACTTAACTTCTCGTGCTCCCTAGCAGGAATATCAGAATTGCAGGAAGAGGAGTGGGTGGAAAAGAAAGCAGTTGTTCTGTGTGGAAGGATTCCCACTGCCTGTCCAAAATATTGGAGATGTTCTGAACAGGAATGAAAGTGTTTAATTCCCTCATTGAAGATAAACCTGATCAGCAGTTTAATGTAGTTCTGAGTCGAGAGGGAAGATCAATTCCAAACTAGTTACACAGCCAGTGAAGCCCCAGCAATTTGGTTTACTGAGAGCAGCTCCTCTCTGCAGGAGTCACAGTGGGACGCAGGAGGAAAAGCCCTGCATGTGAAGAGGTATTTGCATCAGGAAGTTCCAGGAAGGAGCTGCTGAATGGCAAGAAGTATTTGCATCAAAAGAAATGTTAGAAAGGAGAAAAAATCCTTAGGCATGGATTTCTTCTTCAGGTTAATAGCTGTGGTAAAGTGGTCGTGTGCAGCTGGAAAACAAGTATTCTGTATTATCTTACTGTGTCTGCTATTCATCAGCTCTGCTTGTAGTAAAGCAGGGACTGGCTACAGGAAGATGCAGTTAAGTTGCATGAAAGGTTCAAGCAGTAGTTCAAAAATGTTTCCTGTGCTACAGCATTGAGGTTCTCAGTTCTGTAGCAAAGGGAATTAGCACCCAAGGGTGGCTGATGACAAGTTAAATCCAAAATGTGACGTATTTTACCTGCTAAGCCCCACACATTGCTTAGCATTCAACCCAGGAGTAAGTATATCCTCTAGACCCTCAGCTTGAGCTCTGAAGATGACAATGAGCCCCAATACACAGAAATTAATGGAAATCTTTCTCCCATTTCCCCAGGTATTATTAGTATGTTCCCCTCCTTTCATAATCACAGTGCCGCTTGAGACCAGCAAGTTCTCTTTTTTTTTATTAATGTGAAGTATTTATTTAAACAGGTTAAGCCTCATCTATGTAGCATGCAAAGTCCAAAATTTAATGAGCAGATGAATCCTTATACTGAGCAAATGGATCTAGCTTTGGAAAACCTTGTGCAATTTTATTCCCTTGGTACACATTATTATTATTTATTTTAATTACATCTTACCAGATCACTAAGCTTTCTAATATCACATAAATTTTGCCATCTAGGTTATTTGTCCATAAATGTTACAGAGAATTGTGGTTTTTTTTTTCTTTCTAGGAAGAAAAGCAGTTATTAAAAATTGTTTTTGTTGGTTGGAAAAAGGTCAGAAAGCAGCTTCTTTTCTCATTTATCATCTGAGTCCGCACCCCGGTGCACACATTTGCCATAATACAATTTCAAGCTGGAGTGAAACATTGATGGCATTGTCCCTCAGGCTTTGGAAGGACGCAGACATGAAATCAGGAGTAAGCACTGTGCTCTCTGGAAGCCATCTTGATCTTGGCAGTTGTGAATAAGGGGAAGAAAGCACATGAAATATGCACAACCTGGTATGTGCTGCCCAGCAATGCCAGAAAGAGTTCCTGTGAAGCTAAATAGCAATCACTTAAAGGAAAGGCAAGTAAGGGCAGAATTACGTTGTTAGTTCTGTGGCTTACACCCAGATAGCCACTAGAGGCTGGGCCTCACCTTAACATCCAGCTGCAGCTGGCTGTGAAAACTTTTTCACCTGAAAAAGCATAAATTCTCAGCAGCTCTGCTGGGTGCTCTTGATCTCCCTTTGGTACAGCCAAAGCATGCCCTGCCTCAAAAGGAGACTCACTCATTCAAGGCTATTTATCAGTGTCCAGTATACCATTTCAGAGACCAGGAACTCAGATTATGGGTTACTGCTTGCTCTTTAAGGGCATCAACATCTTTGTTTTAATGTTTCCAACACATATATGTATAAAAATGGCCATAAATACGCAGAGAAAATCAAATGATTATCATCTAAAATACCGATCAGTGAAGTATTGCCACTGTGGACACAGAACAAACTTTTATGACAATTACACTGTAGGAACAATAATCTGCAGCAGAACAATGGAGTAAAGATGTAGGTAGCAAACAATCTCTTAGATCAGACAGTGTCAATACTGAAAAGGCTTTTGATTAGTCGCAAGAGTTTGATCCAGCTGAGCTGAAGAAAACACCTTTTTTTTTTTCGGTGATCAATCCATGCTGAATCCCTTGAGCAGTAAGCACAAGCATAGAAAGGTTTTGCAGAATTAGTATTATAAATCATACATTCAATCCCTCTGTGAGTGTTGAAAGCATCGTCATGCTTCTAATCACTATATCCTCTCTTTGACGCATTACAAATACGCACACCCAGCCCCTACTAATCTCCATTGTGATTGTGTGATATCTGTACTTGCTGGTACTAAGCCAGAAGAAGTAGTTAAATTTTTTCTTCCTCCTATGATTTTGAGCTTTGCTTCCCCCCACACAATTGAAAGACTTTGTTTAAATAATGATGTTTCCCTTATAATTCAAAATAAAATGCAGTAAGAAGATGGAAACAAGATGAAACCTTTTCATTTTCAACTATACTTGAAATGATAAAATCAGGTTGTCTTGAGTGATCATGAATCCCAGGTTTATTTTTTGGTATGATGATACTGTAATATTTTCAGTTATGTGCCATTTTATTATAGAGCCCAAGAGAAATTACATGAGTTTTTTCTAGCAGCCCATCACTCACAGCCTTTATTATAGGCACAAGGTCAGAGGCACTCCTGGCTTTAAAAAGGGCTGTAAGCAATAAACAGAGAAATTACAGCAAAGCACCTGCCGAAGTCTTTGTTGGGTTCAGCCCTTTACTTGCTTTAGTTCTAAAATTTGACCATATTATCTCTGTTCTCCATTGTCTTTCAGTTAATACTAGAAAACAGCAGGTTTTCCAGACCCCTATTCCTGTCCAACTCCTCTTTTCTCGTAGGACAGCAGCTTGACTGTGGATATATAGAAAGATACAAGTCTGTGTGTTTGTAGATCTCGTAGGTTTCACAGCTGGAGTATCAGCATTGGGGAACATAGAAATCCCATTTAATCACAAGAAAAATTTTCACATCTGCTCTATTTCTTCAGCAAAAGGACATGTCCTCCAAGGGGTGAAAAGAGAGATCTGCAGAGGCTGAAGTTTCTGTTGTATCTAAGGGAAAGGTTAAAAAAAAAAACACAGAGCGAGTAGTGAATGGAATATTCCTTGGTATTGATCCTGAAAAAAGGCAAAAGATTGTAAGTTCAACAGATAACAAGAAAGCCACCTTCATCTAGCAATGAAATTATTGGGCTGGAAGACTAAGTTTCTCTTTGGAGGAGATGAAGGAAAGCAGCGCTGGATTCTCTCCCAGTCATCCTACCTTAAGTTACTACCTAAAAAGGAGTAACCCTGAAACCACATGAACTTCAGGAATATTCTGACACCTGCCTCATTGCCTGGGAAAGGGTGGAGGAGGAATGAATTGCATCTGCCCAACCTGGCTCTCCTTGTCTCGCCAGTAGTTGCACAGAGATCAGAGTCTGTGTGGAGGCAGAAGGGAAGGCATGTGATGAGAAAAGTGACCTTCCTGTTGCCATTGCTTTAAATCTGCTCAGCAGGAAGATTCGCCCCCAAAATGCCTGAAGAGCAGCTGAAGTTCAGACCAACTGCTGGGTGAGCCAGCCACTCTCCAAACTGCTGAACAACCGCTGCTCCTGAGGAGTCCCAAAACGCTTCTGAATCCAGATCACCCTCTACTTTCCCATAGAAGTGAGTTGACTGTCCTATTTTACAAGTCTTGCTTATGATTTCATGCTGTTTAGAGTCTCACTTTCAACATAAAATGTACAACTATCGGACATTGTTACATAGAGCCTCTATGCATCCTTTTTCAGGGCAGATATCATGCATGTCCCATGAAGGAGAAAATGGCCAAAGTGTTTCTGTATGTATGTGATCACACACTGCCACATATCCCACAGTTTCTGGGTGTCCTTGTTAACGCAGCTCAAAAAAGGTGCAGTTAATACAGACAGAACTAATTTGTGTTCTAAGAAGTGCAAGCCAAGTAACACTGCAGAACTGCTCCCTGGGGAGGACTTTAAGTAAGCCAGCCTTGATTTTATACATTTGATTCTTCAGAGCTGAAGGCAGTCAAGGAAGCTATTTATAGTGGATACTGCTCTCTATCTTCTGTAAAACTACTGTAGACAAAGAGAAGGGAAAATAATCTTTTATTTCATTTATTTATTTTTTGGTAAGGAAAATGGGGGGGAAAAATTAAAAATGTGGTGCTAAATCCAAGTTGCGAATTCAATCTTCTGCATAGGAAGGTCAGTTTGCAGAAGAACTGATGTGTTTCTGTTGACGTGAATATCCCAAGTCGCTGATCAGCTCTGCATCAGTTGACCAGTACAGCAATATTTGGCTTATATCAGGGAAACAGATATTCTCCCAGAGAACTCATCACAGTGTTTGAAGATTCATGGGGTATGAAAATACCTTTTGTTCAATCAGCAAATAATATTGGAAAAGATGGACAGACAGTGGTCCACGAAGTCACTGTCCCAGCTCTAGGTTCTACACAAAAGTGTGTCTCCTCCCAAGGTTTGTTTCTGATACTGGTTTATGTAGATTAACTGTGCAGGCTTTGATTTCTTTATTCCTTATATTTATGTTGCAGAAGTCTGTGTATGTTTTATTTTAAAAAATTGTTTAAAAAATTAATTTTTCTATTCAGGTGAAACTCTACAAACTGGGTGCCATTGAAGTAGATTTGTTTATCTGTGTGTAGTCCCATCTCCTCTGATACTGCTTCTTTTGTGCTGTATTACTGCAGTTACTTTGAAACAAAATATGGTTTTTAAAAAATTTGCAAACAAAAATTTCAGAAAGGGACAGTGGCTGCATCAGAATTGGCACACTGATTAAAATAAGCATCAGAAGCATTGCCACTCGTGTTTCAGGAAATATAACATAAATAATACACCCACTAATTGAAATGCATACAATATGGCTGTTCTTGATTCAAGTGAGAAGCATGAAATGCATTTATTTTTATGAAGAGTAAAACAGACTTTGCCAACAACACACAGCAGGGTGGGCATCCTGCTTGCTCAACTTCTGCAAGCCCACAGCCAGCCCTATTAACAAAAATGAAGTGACTGAATACACCGGGGTGTGATTTACCCGCTTAAGAACTATATTGCTGCACTGAAGAAAAAAGTAAACCAAACCCAGGGACTTCCTTACTCTGAATGCTGTGGCCGTCGGACAGTAGGTTATATGTAGCTTTTCAATTCGTTATTTGTGCTTCTTTCTCCTTTAACTGGGCTGTGATATATGAGGGCTTTTGGGTGTAGGCAACATATTTTTTTCCATGTCAGGAGTGTATCAAGTCGCTACCTGTGTGCTGAATGATGCCTGAAAAAAAGAAACGTAATGAATGTTAAGGAAATGTAACGAAAAATAAAAAGAGAGAAAAATAAAAAGAAATGAAATAAATTGAAACAGAGTAATAACATAATAGATAACAAAGATAAATAAAATGAAACAAATCAAAATCCAGCAGCGTCAAGTCGCTGCTGCAGCGTCCTCGGGGCCTCGTGGAAGGCAACGTGCTCCATGCATAAGACCCCGGGCGCCCCGGTACGAGTGGGAGCTCCGTACCGGCGCTGCTGTGGCCGAAGAGTGGCCCCGCTGCTCAGGGAGGGCGAAGAAGGGGAGGCAAAGGCCGGCGGGGACTGCACGGTGCGTCCCTCGGTGCGGGGCTGCCGCCGGCCGCCGCCGCCGCTGACAGCGTCCAGGGGCTTTCATCCGGCTGCGAGCACCGATCGCACGCGATTCCTGTGTTCACTTTTACGTGGGGGGGGGATTCCAGATCGGAAACGGGTGGAACGGGAATTTCCTACTGCCGGGAGGGATGGGTGGGTAGGAGTCAGAGCCGGGGAAACGGAAAGGCGTCCGGACAGAGATGAACAGGGAAGGCATTCTGATGCAGTCTCGCGGTTCCTTCCCGAGGTTGAAACCTGCCCCGCACGGACGCTGCCGAGAGGTTCCCGTCCACTGGAAATAATCAAGCAAGACCCTACAAGTTGAACTAAGAGCTGCCTCTTCCAGAGGAAAAGGAGCTCTTACGCAGGAGCGGATTGAAGTAGCGCTGTCCCATCCGCCCCATGAAGTCAAAATGATAGTTGTCGCCTATTCCCTCTCCCATTCCACGAGTGGGTCAGTGCCCGAGCAGCGCGGGGCCGGGTCTCCCGGTTTGTGCGGAGATCTTGCAATGTGCCGGCCCTGATGCCATCCCACGGCCAAAAAAAAATGTAGCAGGTACAGCTTGATGAGAAACCGACAAAACGGCATTGCTCTAACGAGATTCGGGGAAAGGCTCTGGGGCCGCGATTACTGTTCTAACGGCTAGAATGGCAGAAGTCTTTCTATGTCCTCCATCCCCGCAGAGCCCTGCTCTCCCCTCCCCTCGGGGGCTGCGGAAGGATACAGTCCCGTCGCGCCGGTGTCCCCGCGCATCCCTCACAGCGCTGAGCCCCGGCCCGACGGGAAGCACCGCACCGCCGCGCTCCGCTGCTGCGCACACGGGAGGCTTCTGGCCGCCGGGGTTGGGAGGGGGATTTCCAGGACCGGCTGTCACTGCCTGAGGCGCACTGATCCATCTGTGCAATAAGCTGAAACGCTCTCTTCTAAGAAGATAACAGACCGCCTGCCTGAGTCTCACCTTCAGTGGCAACGTTAGGAGCAGGAAGCCGCGGCCGGACAACAGGAGGCGCTGCGGCTTTGCACAACCCCGGCTTCCGCGCACCGCTCGGCACTGCTCAGCACGGCACTGTCAGCGCGACTCAGCGTGTGCCCCAGCGTAGAGCTACGTGCCGCCCGTGGGGTCCGTGCCTGCTGCCCTCCCGGCACACGGCGAGCCCTGAACAGGCTGCCCGCGTCCCGCCGGGCGTTGCTCTCGCGGGGCCGTGTTGGGAAGCGGCAGCACCGCCCCGAGGTCACCCTGCGGCGGGCAGCGGGCTGCCGGAGCCCTCCCTCCCTTTGGGAGGCTTTGAACGGAGCCGGAGCACCGGGCTGAGCGAGCCGGTACCGAAGGGTCTCTGTGTTCAGACTGTTTCCACTAGGGAAAGAGAGAGGGTGCATACATAAAGACCGCAATTTCAGTATCTGTTAGATTTTCCTCTGGGTTTTTATCCGATCTCCATTTGTGCAGTTTGACCACTTGAGAAGTTTAACTCGCTGCTTTTACCTTTTTAATTTTGTTTCCTTGAAAACACATTCTCATCCCTTTTTCTAGCTGGATTATTCCAGGTTTGCGTCTGTTTCAGGGATTTGACTTAATTCTGTTCCCAGATTTAAAGAAAAAAAAAAAGGGGGGGGCGGGGGGGAGGGGGACGGAAGGGGCGAGACAGGAGGGAAAGAACAAAGAAAGGGAGAGCAGAAAACTCAGAGGACAAGTTAAAACATTGTTCTCGAGGAGGAGATAACCTATAACTTGGAATTTCGGTCCCGCGTCTCTGTATGATAAACTTCTTTTAAAGAACGTTTTTGTGGCGGTGACGTCCTCGCAGAGCCTTGGAGTACACACTGGTGTGGGAGCACCAGGAGCTGGGCGATAAACGCCCGGAAAAAAATCAGATCCAGGCATTGTATTTTGTGTCATATGGTACGCCTAAGGTTTTCAAAATCCCAACAACCTTTATTTCCCCTTCAAATTGCCATTCCACGAACAGCTACTTGAGTTTGGGGTTTTATGTTTTGCTTCGTTGGCGTGTGTGTGGCGTGTTTTATTTTTGTTTCTGGGTTTGTTTACTCTTTTTTTTTTTTTTTCGCTATCAGATGGTAAATGTCGATTGGAACGAAAAAGCGCAAAGCAAGAAACCCAGTAACAGTCGGCGGTCTTGGTGTAAGTTCGAAGAGCCGGGCAGGGCAGGGACAGAATGGGAGCGTGTTAGATCCGTCTGTGAAGACTAAGGTTCCATACTTTAAAGAGCTTTGTCCAATATCCATTTACTTTATCTCTGTGGCCCCTTTTCGCCCTCCAGCCTATGCAGATTCTCCTTTTTCCACAAGAGAAGCTGGGAAGAAGGCAATGGTGCTTCCTGGTGCCCGGCCCCAGAGAAGGCTCTCCAAGGCTCTCAAACAGCCTTCTGGCCTGGAGGTTTTCGCCAGAAAAGAAATAAAATGGTTCCATGACTCACCTGGTGTTTGTCAGGCGGAGGCTGACCTCTGTGGATTCGCATTCGAGTCTCTGTCCGCATTTATTGGGTGTCTAGAGTGTTACCGCTCAGCGCGGTGACTCATAGAGTTTCTAAAAGTAAGACAACAAGAAAGAGGTATCATCTCCATCACCATCACCATCACCATCACCGTCACACTCCCGGGTGGAAGGCTCCGCGGGCTGAGGGCTCGGGGACCCGGATCGAACCCCCGTGCCTCGACGGGAGAAAGAGGGGAAGCGTGCGAGGACTTCCCTGCCATTTTATTAGAGGAGCATCTACTAGACTTCAGTAAATATGGCCCCTAATCTCGGAGTTTTAGGGCTGGATGGCCTTTAGCATTCTATTCAAACAGAGGGGACTGCCCTTCCCTTATCTACCTCATTTCATTTCCAGTGAGCCTTCCTAGAGCTTGTCCTGTCCGTCTACGAGGGGGGAGTTCCTCCCTCCCCTCTCCCACCTCCGTCTCTCCTTCTTTCCCCGCAAGCTTAAACCAATTACGCCGCTTTGCAAATAAAGTGCCGCCCCGGGGGGAGCCGCAGGCGAGGGGAGCTGCCTCGCTGGCAGGTGCATCTCCGGCTTTGTAGGTGCGAACGCCTTTGTGAGGCGGACAAATGGGGAGAGGAGGAGGAGGGTACTTTGTGCGACGTAAGATCCACATCAGCTCAACTCCACTCACATCCCAGCCGGCACTTCCTCACTTTCTCGACTGTCTCGCCCCGCACCACTCCCTGCCTCCTTTTTGACTTCATTATAGAGGCAATTTCGGCACTCCCGCCCCTCCTGGGAGCTGGCTTCCTGCTAGGTCGGCCTCCTGGGCTCTTTTCCTGCCACCCGTCGCTCGCTTGCAAGAGGGCTGGATGGTTACACCGGGCAGGTTGGTTCCATAATGTTAGGGACTGTGAAAATGGAAGGGCATGAGACCAGCGACTGGAACAGCTACTACGCCGACACGCAGGAGGTGAGCGAGTCCCAGGTCCGCTGTACCTCCGAGGGGGAGGAGAGGGGACTGGGGAGGGCCGGGGTGCGGAGGGGGGCAGTGAGAGGGGGGGATCGCTTCGCGCTGCGGCTCCCGCCAGCGCCATCGTGTCTCTCCTCGGCCAAGCCGCCCCGAGAAACTCCGCACCGCCCGCAGGAGAACCGGGGGGGCAGCGCTGAGCTCGCCCCAGAGAACTCCTGGTTCGGAGCAGGGGACCGCTGCGTTGCCGTCCCACTCCCCACTGCATATGGCACGGGCGCAGGGCGCGCCGGGCCGAGGGCAGCACACTCCCCACGCCTCCCCCCCCTCCCCTGGGGCCCCACGCTGCTGGCTGCCGCCGGGGCCTCACCTGTTAGAGCCGAGAGAAAAGAAAGGAAGAGAAAAAGAATAAATCGCCGTTTGTTCGGATTTTGCGAGACAGCCAGTCCGCGGTGGGCGCTGCTTCCCCGATACCGGCGGGCGGCGCTGCGGAGAGCGGCCGGGGAACCCGGAGGGGGCCCGGCCCGGCCGCCCGCCGCCGACCCGCGGCACCCGGCAGCCGCTTCCGGGCCCCCCCCGTGCTCCGGCGTGGTGTGAGAGGAGCGGCCCGAAGGCCGTTAGGAGAGGGCCGGGGAGCGCCGTGATCCAGGCCCCGGTATAGCCTGGCCTCTGCGGGGGTCCGCGAGGGAAAGCAGCGTGGCACCACCGTGGAAGAACCGGGAGCGGTGCCCGGGCAGGAGCCGCTTTAAGGAAGTGCGGGAGCCGCGAGGTGCGCACTGGCATTGCATCAGCGCACCCGGACACGGTGCCGTCCCCACGCCTGCAGGGCCGCACAGCTCTGTGTCACCCCACGGCCACCCCGTTGCCACGCCACTGTTACCTCGCTGCTACCTCCTCAGCGGGGAGAGCTCAGAGAAAAGGGGGGCATCCCCGTGGGGTGTCAATACCGCGCTCGTTTTTCCTCGCCATGCTCGTTGTCCACGCACCTTAAATTACACGACCTGCCCTTTTGCTGTTTTTTAGCCCCGCTCTTTTCTCCTCCTGTGCTATTGAACTGGAATCGCTGTTTGGGTGTGAGGTGGGAGCCCCACAGTGTTGAGCCCTTCGGATAATTACTGAGATCCTCCAAATTCAAACCGCATTGAGAAGTTCGCGGAATATGTAGGGAATAATGGGGAATGTTACAGAGCGCTTAACCCGCGCCTAACAACCTTTCCTCGGCCGCATTGCCTTTGTTCGAGGTGAACGGGAACGCGTTTTGCAGAGCCCTTCTCCCTCACGTGAAATCAGATGCGGACCCGGAACGCACATTTTGGGGGCTCCAGGTTCTGCATTTTGTGAGAGCGGTGAGGAGGGATCGGGCTGCGATACCCTACGTTGGGGGCTACAGAGAATCCCGTGCTTTGGGAGCCGGAGCTCGGCGTCCTTCTCGAAGGCTGGGGCCGTGGGTTTGAACTTTAAGCCCGACTCGGAAATGCTAACAGGGGCAGCTTTCCACAGGTACTATGTGCAGACAGAGCTGATAATTTTTTTTTTTTCAAATATTTTTATTTGTGACAAGACACTATCTGTAGGAACAGAAATATAAATCAGCGCGGAGGGAGACCTTCGTGCGGTTATTCCGGGAAAGTTTTCCCTAGCACACCGGCGTGCGCCCATAGATTGCAGTAATCGGACGGATTCAAACACGGGACACGGAGCCCGCAGAGCCCTGCAGCACTCGGGGCGACCAAGTTGAGGGCCCGCGGTGCCGGGGCTGAGCTCGGCGGCACCGAACGGTCTCTTTCCGTTCCCGTCACGAGGATTCGGGCTCTCGGCGATCGTCCTGGGCGGGTTCGGAGGCTCCGTGGTGCCGGGCTCCATGCTAACCCTCTCTCGTCTCGCTGCCCTAGGCCTATTCCTCGGTCCCCGTGAGCAACATGAACTCGGGGCTGGGCTCCATGAACACCATGAACACCTACATGAGCATGAACACCATGACGACCAGCGGCAACATGACCTCCGGCTCCTTCAACATGTCCTACGCCAACACGGGGCTGGGAGCCGGGCTGAGTCCCGGAGCGGTGGCCGCCATGCCGGCGGGCTCTGCGGGTGCGGTGAACGGGATGACGGCCGGCGTGGCGGCCATGGGCGCGGCGCTGAGCCCCGGAGGGCTGGGCGCCATGTCGGGGCAGCCGGCTGCCATGAACGGACTGGGCCCCTACGGCGGCATGAATCCCTGCGTCAGCCCCATGGCCTACTCTCAGTCCAACCTCGGCCGCACGCGGGACGCCAAGAGCTTCAAGCGGAGCTACCCGCACGCCAAGCCGCCCTACTCGTACATCTCTCTCATCACCATGGCCATCCAGCAGGCGCCCAGCAAGATGCTGACGCTGAGCGAGATCTACCAATGGATCATGGACCTCTTCCCCTACTACAGACAGAACCAGCAGCGCTGGCAGAACAGCATCCGCCACTCGCTCTCATTCAACGACTGCTTCGTCAAGGTGGCTCGCTCCCCCGATAAGCCCGGCAAGGGCTCCTACTGGACCCTGCACCCCGACTCCGGCAACATGTTCGAGAACGGCTGCTACCTCCGCCGCCAGAAGCGCTTCAAGTGTGAGAAGCCGGCGGGCGGCAAGGCCCCGTCGGAGGGCCGCAAGGACCAGACGTCCGCCTCGGGCTCCGGTTCTCCCCTGCCCCGCGCCCACGGTAAAGCGGCGCAGCCCGACGCCGCCGCCCCCCTGCCCGGCCCCAACCCAGCCGCCAGCCCCCAGCCCATGGACCACAGCGGCCCGAGCGCCGAACTGAAGCCCTCAGCCCCGGCCGCCGCCTCCTCGCTCGGCTCCGTGCCTGCCCTGGCATCCGTCCCGCACCCCCCGCACTCCCTGGCCCACGAACCCCAGCTGCACCTCAAAGGGGACCCCCACTATTCTTTCAACCACCCGTTCTCCATCAACAACCTCATGTCCTCCTCGGAGCAGCAGCACAAGCTGGACTTCAAAGCCTACGAGCAGGCGCTGCAGTACTCCTCGTACGGGGCTGCCATCCCCGGCGGGCTGCCCCTGGGCGGCGGCTCCATGGCGGCCCGCGGCAGCATCGAGCCCTCGGCGCTGGAGCCCTCCTACTACCAGGGGGTGTACTCCAGACCCGTGCTCAACACCTCGTAGCTCGCTGTATCGGGGCGCACGCCGTGCACAGGACTGTTACTTCCCGATGGTCGTGCGCTGTCTCTGTCCCGCATCCCCCCTCGCTGTATATATGCCCCGCACCCCGCAGGGTGTCATTGAAAAGAAATGGGTGAGCTTGTAAACTACTCGTTGTGCTTTCCGCTCCCTGCCCCGCTCTATAATCTCATGTAAGTTTACAAGGTATGTGGCAATACTTTACCAATACGGAGATGAAGAAGCGAGTAGAGATTTAAGGCTTTTTTTTTTTTTTTTTTTTTTTTTTTTTTTAATTAAGAAGGCTTTGAAGGACAATACTGCTGTGAAGTAGCAACACACTAAGAGAATCTCTAAGCAACAAGAGGACTGTTTGCTCTCTCGGATCATCCTTTTGATACTTGCAAAACAAACCTCCGGCTCGGACAGCCGCACCCCGCACCCGTCCCAGCTGCAGCCCGGGGTCGGGACAGACAACCCCCTCACCCCCCCCCAAACCTTCCTATATTTTTTTCCAAGTGTTACCTGTCTTGGGATGTAATATAAAGTTACAAGAGGTCACAGCCAGTTGGATTTTTTTCTTTCCCATCTGTTACTGAAGGTTCTCGTTCCTCAGGCACTCTCGCCGACGTGTGGATGACATGCTTATTTAATTTAAGGTCTCTTCGTCGCGTACCAGCGGAGCTATGGACTGAAAACAAGGTTATCCCCTTCCCGGGAGGCGCTGGCCCTCACACCAGCGCCAGGAACAGAGGAGAGCCCTTCCTCTCCCCTTTCCCACCTCGTTTAATACATTACACACCCATCATTTTTGTGGCCGTTTAATTATCGCCATCATTAGCTTGTTTCATCCAGTGTTAATGCACTTTCCACAGTTTTACACGGTGTTAGCATAGCCAGACGGGTTTTATTATTATTCCTGTTCGCTGTCTCAATGTCCTTAATTTATTGCATGGTTTATATTTTTTTTTCTTTCTTTACAGCTGCAAATTGCTTTAAATGACAGTAAAAAGAATTACACGTGAATTTAAGAATTTTTTGTTAATTTTATAAATGTGATTGTAATTGAAAAAAAAATATTTTGATTTAAAACGATAACTGAGAATTTAACGCGTGAAGTATGGTTTTTTGATCATTTGCAGTTAAGGACTTTAAATAAATCAAATGTTAACAATGAACGACTGCCACCGTTTCCTTACGAAATTTCTGCGGCGGGCCCCGGAGCGCGGAGCCACGCGCGGTGCGGGCGGACGCGGCCGTGGGAGCGGGTGCGGAGGGGCACCGTCCGTGCGGCGATCGGTGCGAGCCTCGGGAGCGCGAGGCTTTGGGGGGCGCGCAGCTTGTGTCGGTGCGGGTGGATTTTCGAGATCCTTTTGTAGAGCTCGCACACGCAATGGGCAGGGGCTGCCTGCGCCTGGTTTGGTATCATATGTATTTATGTATATATACATATATACCTTTTTTGCTGTTGTTGTTAACATTCCGGTGGCGGGAAGAAGGCACGAAGCCAACTGAGGGAGATACCCCTCGCTGTGTCGGCTCGGGCTGACCGCGGGAATACCAACAGCAGCTCCAATCCCCCACGAGAGGCACCACCGCAGGCCTCCTTGCGCTCAGCCCCCTCGGGCCAGACGGCCCGATGAAAGCTCTGTGTCATTCTCGTAATTATCGCATAATTGTCTCCTGATGGGTTAGGGACAGCGGCAACAAACTACATTTAGAAGGTGATGTATGGGGGGGGGGCGCCGAGCGGCGCGGCCAAAGACAACGAAAAAAAAAAAAAAAAAAAAAAAAAAAAAAAAAAAAAAAAGCACACGAGCAGGAGTCACAGAAATCTCCTAAGCCAACCCACTCCAACGTTGTTACTCGGCGAAAAAGGAGAAAAAAATATTTTAAAGTCCTTCTGCTTTGCTACATTCTAGTATTAAATGGGGAGGTTGGTGGCCCCGCATGTGGCAGGGAGGTTGGAGATTCATGATCCTTGAGGTCCCTTCCAACCCTGGCCATTCTGTGATTCTGTGATACGGATAGGCTTACGGAGCTGGGGCCCCGGCTCAGCCCTCCGCCTGGCTCGTCCCCACAGCCCCACATCCGCGCGGCCCCGGATCCGGGCAGGTGGATGATATTCAAAGTACCAATTCCGCTGCTGCCAAGAGCTGCTCGGTGAGACACCGCGGCAGGATGGAGCCCGTTCTCGGCAGGACCTCGCTTGTCTCCCACAGGCTACTCTATGGATAATATGCAGCTTCGAAGCGGAGACATTGATTTAATGCCTTGGGTTTGTGCACAGAAAATATCAATCGACCGACAGCGATAAGGCAACGGGTTTCGCATATCAGCTGAGGAGCACAGACCGTGTGTAATGGAAATATTCGGGGCGTGGGTAGTAAAAGGGCTTAAGCGGAGCGCCGCGGCTCCCAGCCTTTCAGAGATAAGGAGCAGAGCCCGTCACAGAGACTGCGTGTGCCCCATCGCCGCCGAGAGCTTGTTCTTTCCTTTTCTCGCTACAGGCGAATGGTGGGCAGTGACCCGCTGACACCGCAGGCATATGGCTCCGGGCAAAAATCAGGGTCCTTGCCTCAGCGGGCACTGCAGAGTGCAGTGTAATGCTCGGTATCCAACAGAAGGAAGAGGAGCCCCGTACTTTCTGCCCCATTTTAAGCCCACGCTCAAGTAGCACCAGGCAACATATGAAAGTAAGCTGTAAATGGGCTCGATAAGAAACAGGGCGAATTCCGAATGCCCCCCACTCCATCAGCGTGCGAGCATCTCCCTTCGGCCGGATCGGTTCGCTGATGGAGGGAGGCGGAGGGAGGTGCGGGGATGTGCCCGGGCCAGTGGTGGGCTCGGCCACGAGCATAGCAAAGCGGAACCCGCCGAGCTGCAACCTCCACGGCCAGCGCCGCTCACAGGGACTTTTCGCCTTTTGCTTCACGGTGATTACTTCTGCCACGTGCGAGGCAGAGAGACAAGCTCACGGAGTGCAGCAGAGCGGGGAGCGATGCGGGGCGGTGGGGATCGCTGTACACCCACGCAGAGAGCGGGCACTGAATGCCGCACGCAGAGTGGGGGCCGGCAGCGATCCCCGTTGTTCTATGGGGCCGGCGCTGCCCCCCCGGCTCCGCTCTTCCCCCGGGCACTGCGAGGCCCCCGCGGCACTGTCCAGGTCCCTCCGACCCGACTCCCCCCCCCCCCACCCATGGGGCTCGGTAGGATAAAAGCTCTTCCATCACCGAAATCGGGGATGGGAAAAAAAGGCACATGAACGTCTCGGTCTAGTGTCGGGGTCCGGATGGACAATACTGGCACATACATCGGCCGCGGGTGTGTATTTATTGGAAGGAATTAATTTAAAATTTTCGGGACTGAAAGATGAGGGAAAATATTTCCCGGTCAGTTTTTCCCTTTGAAACTGAGTCGCGTCGATAAAAGTGACTCGTAAAGGGATGGCGCAAGAAAATACTTCAGCCTTTGGCGTGGTTTCAGATATTGGTTTGAATGGTGGAGTTGATGCTAAAGATTTGGATGGCTAAACCAGAAATAAAGGCATCCTTTCGCTGCAGCTCCAACTCTCCTTTAAGACGAAATTTGATTTCTTCTAATTTTATAGAGACACTGTAGCTAAAACTCTTGGTTGCGGGAGTAGCGCACCTAGTATTAATTCTCCTCTGGGACAAAGCGGGATCTGGACACATAGGTGTGCCTATAAGTGTTCGGTTACTCAAAAAAAGATAAAAGCGGTTTTAAACAGACATTTAAGGAATTGACGTTTCTCGTGTGCATTCAGAGTGAGCATCTTAATTCATAGAGAAGTTAATTATCCTCATAAAACATGAGATGAAAAGTTCTCTCGGGAGGCTCATAGGTGCGTATATTGAATGTATTAACATATGGATAATTAATATGTATTTGTTTCCAGGGGGACAAGTGGAAAATATACACAGCACACAATGGCCGGTAGAAAATCACCGCACAAAGGGGAGCGGAGTGGCAGCGGAGAGGAATGTGGGCGCCGCACTCCCACGCTGCGGTGCTGGGTTCGGAAATGCGGGATAACGGCTAACAGCTGAAATCAAAACGCAATTAGTTTGATTTTTTAAATGTCGAGGGCGGCATTGTGAAAAGGAGTCATTTTTTTTTTATCTTAAGGCAAACTCATCCACCAGCAAATGCAGAATAAAAGCTCATTAAAAAAAAAAAAGAAAGAAAAAAAAAAAGAAAGAAATGGAATGTGCTTTTTCTGCGCTTTGCGGATCATTACAGGAGGAGAAACAAATGAGGGAAGAGTGGAAAATGGGAGGCGATAAGAAAAAAACCTGCCTTTGTTCTCCCTGGTCATTTTCTGCTAATTATTCTGCCTATTGTGACAAAGTCGCAGTTAAGGGCAGATTAGTGTACATAACACCGCGTTTCGCCCCGCACCGCACAGCGCCCGGCCCGACCCGTGCCGCCGTGTTTGTGTCCCTTCCCTTCACCTCCAATAGAAACTCTCTGAGATTTCAGAACTTTGAACTTTGGACGGATCAAACTGCCAGCGCTCACCTTTGTCTCGGGGCAGTAGGATTTAAAACACATATAACCTCATGACGGGATCCATCGGTCTCCGCGAGAGGCCAAAAATGTTCTGTTCCCCCCGCCCCGAAACTCCCACATGAACACTGAACTCCCGCATGGCGTCTCCGCTGCGGGAGTGCTGCTCAAACAGGCTCTGACCAGGAGGGTTCTGTTAGGGGCAACCCCCTCGCTGCCTTTTATCGTTATTTTGCCACGACTGATGTATTATCGGTGCTGTAATTTACCCATCAAAGCTCTTACACCTGCTCCTCATTCCAAGGGGAACCTGCCAGAGAACGGAATTTTTTATTAATGGTGATGATGACCATTGCATTCAGTTGCGAGCCCGAGCCTCGCCGTGCTCCCACAGCCTGGCCGGTGTCCGGGGTCCCCAAGCAGGCTCGAGGTCACACCGGGACCAGCTGCGGGGCCGGACAGCAGCACCTTCCCACTTGCAGCGTGATCAGGGCTGGGGCTTCGCGCCCTGTGGACCAGAGAGAGCTACGGGGGGAGGGGGGGGCAGCATCTGTAGGCTGATCGTGCTTATGGTGTCTGAGGGAAATCAGCCTCATTTGAATATCTCCCGGCTATGAAAGGGTGCGGGGTTGCCCTCGGGAAAGGGACGCTCCCTTCTCGGGCAGTCGGCGGGGTGCGGAGCTCCCATGCCGTCGCGAGTGGACCCGCGGGGATCGCCCAACGCCCGGGGAAGGGTCCGGACGGTAGCCGCCACCCATCCCGCGGCACACACCGCCCCGCTGCCCTCAGCTCCGGGGGCTGCTGGCTCATCACCTCCATCTGCGAGCTACCACGCAGGAATCTCTTTTTCCCTTTTATTCCTTCTTTACACCCAGCCTGCCCGGCAGGTTGCTAGCACGCATTTCCTCCGGTTTTGACCGGCGGAAAATGTAAACAGGTCGGTAACCAGGAGGTGGGCCCCACTCTGCACACCGACATCTCTCCATTGCGATTCCCAGTAATGACCTCTTTAGCATAATAAAGACCCTGGGGCGGGGAATCTCTGAACTGAGGGGCAGGAGATGGGAATAAGAGCGCGTTCGAACTCATTCACATGTCTGCAACAAGTTTTCCAGTTCTGAGGTTATCTGATAGTACCAACAGACGTTCTCCCTCTGCCCTTTTTTCCTTGCTTGGCTGCTTTATCTGAGGAAGTACTTCGCAGACTTCAGGTATTACATTAAGCTGTAAAACACAGAAAGGGGAAAAAAAAACCAGACAAACAAGGAAACTAAAGGAAGTCTCAAGTACACATTTAGTAAAAAATTAAATTTTTTTTTAAAAAGAGAGATAACCCTGTTCGGGGGGGCGGCGGGGGGTGCCAACGCTCAGCATCGCTCCCAGAAGCATCACCCAGGCAGAGGCTGTGGCAGAGGGGGGTGCCATGTCCCCCTCAAAGGACCCCCAACCTCCCGCGCCCCAGTGCGGTACCCGCCGCGGAGCCCCGAACTGCTTCCCCCTCCCCGCCTATCTCCGTCTCTGCCTTAAGCACAGAGGAAAGGGGGAAAGGGGCCGTGAGGCGGTGCACGGCTCTGTCCACCCCACCCCCCAGCAATTGTTCCCCCGAGCCCTTATTAATGCGGGACATATGTTATCCACAGGCAGCGGGCAGCGGTTGAGGCTCCGCCATCGAACTTGTTGCTCAACTTACGAGGCGGTTCTCATCTCATCAAAAGCCGCCGGGCTTTCTTCAGCCGTATGGACAAAAATGTGAACAACAATGCCCGCCTCCCCTCACTTCAAAAGCGGCCATCGCGGAGGCTACCCAGAGAATTTTCTCTCTGCCTTTCATTCCCTGTTTGAAAAAAGGCACTACAGGGCCAAGGCGCTCCTAATACTCTTTGATGGGGATTGAATTCATTATCTCCAATAACACAATTGTGCTTGGCCAACGAAAAGAGCAAAGTAATACTCATCTAGAATTAGAGAGCGGGGCTCAGAAGAAAGGGAGCGAGAGGGTGGGGGGGTGGAGGCATTTCAAAGGGAAAGGGGGGATGAGAAAACACCTATACCGAAAATCGGCTTGGAAGGAGGGGGTCCCCGGCAGTTTAAATTACAGAAGTGCATTAAGTGGTGTATTGTACAGATCAAGGCGCGTTGGTGGTCCGACTGCGAATTCCTCCCTTTGCCGGCCGAGTCGGCACCCAGCGAGTTAGAGACTCCTGACATGTCTCCCTTCAGGACGGCCACGGCCACCGCTGCCCTCGGCTGCCGCTACCTGGCCTGCTCTGCCCTGTTGTCCCCGCACTTATCCTCGCGGCGGCCGGGCTGCGGGCGGGCATGGGGCTCTCCCTGCCTTTAGACACCCTGTGTACCATCGGGGCATCCGCAGTCCCCTAAGCAGCAGGGGACATAGCGTCGAATTAGTCGCAGTGAACGGGACCGGCGAGAACCAGTGGGCGAGCAGTCCCCTCCGCCCAGAAACTCCTACACGGAGCGGGTGGACCCCCGGAATGTGTCTTAATGGGAGTCGGGGAGGGGTCTTCGGCACCGAACGCACCCCAACGCCGAGTCCTGTCAAGTCGGTGGAGTGTGTAGGGTGGCTGGGCAAGTGAATGGCGGAAGTGGGTGGATGAATGAACGAGCGCAGTAGATGAATGAATAACATGCGCACAAATAAATAAATAATAGGGCACAAAACCCGACCGATAGGAAACCCGCTGTGTTCATATGAGAGATCAAAATATTTGTCTGCTTGGCTTCCAGCGTCAATGTTTTCTATCGCGTATTATCCAAACAGGCTAATTTTCAAAGCCAAGCAAAATATCCCAAGGAGCGGCTAAAGGCATCGCACGTGGGGCGGGAGGCTGCCGGGGGCCCTGTGCGTGGGGTGCGTGAGGTCCCATGCGTGTGCCCGGTGGGCTGAGATTCAGCTCCGTGCCTCCGTCCCACCACGGCACCCTTCACGTTTCCCAGGGAAAGGGGCCCCAAACAGCATCTCGACGACTCAGAGGACTCTTCGGGAAGCACGAGTCCTCCCAACCTGCACGGGAGCCAGGAGCCCCAAACCGGGCGTATGAGGGCTTCCCATCGGTCCGGCCCCCAAATAGGGGCGCATTGGCATTTGGGAGAAAGAAGGAGAGAGAGATGATTTTCTCTATCCCCGTGGGGATTTCCTCATGTGCAATAATGCTGACCCTGTCGCCTTTCCTTTCACAAGGCAAAGCTGACCTTGACAGCGCTGGTTTATATGGATCCTCACTGCTTTTAAACACTCCCCGGGCAGGGAGAGATTTTTTTTCCCCTAATGAGTATGGACCGAGATTGCACTGACCTCAGCAGAGTCCGAGGTTCAAGGATCTCAGAAAATGTCCCACTTTGTAAAATGCCCTGGGGCTTATTTTTATTTGAGGATTTTGTGTGTTTCTTTGCTTAAGAAATAATAATAATAATAATAATAATGATTTTAAAAGTAGAGAATAATGTGGATGCTCCCACGGAAAATAGTGGCAAAATATCTTCCACAGAAATGGAAGCAAACCTCACTTTCTTTCTGCTGAGGTCTATGCAGACCAAACACACACGTCAGCTAACCGAGGGCTTTGCTATTTGTAGCTTATCTCCCTGAACTTCTCCACATTATCCATTCAATGACCACACCATGCCCAAAGATTGCTTTTTACAGCTCATCTTCCCTTAAGGATCAAGGCGCCATTTATACTTTTACACAATAGACTTTAATTGTTACAAGGGAGCTCTTTGGTTGATAAGAAATAATTTGTTCTGTGCTGCAGCACAAACAGAGGATTAGGGCTTCAGGTAAGGAATAAGCAGCAGAAACAACTTAATTCCTAGGCAACAAGGGTCCTGCTGTCAATCCGGACCCCTTCCGGGTAGGAGGAGAACCCGAACTTCTGCTCCCGGCGGACACTGCTCAGCGCATCCGCTGCCCTGAATCTGCCCTTCAACAACTCAGGGCCAAAAACTGCGTGTAAGGCATGCAGTGCTAAGCAAAAATAAACGTAAGAGATACGCCAAATCAATCAGAATTCTCTCTCTCTCTCTCTCTTCCCCCCCCTCCTCCCCAGTCACGATTTAAATAACGAATTGAAGTGAGCTCCGTGCATTTCACTGTGCAGTCCGCATTTCCAGTGAAACAGATGCGATGGCGATTGGATTTACAATAGCAGTTCCATTTGCGTTGATCTCCGGTTTCTTCATTTCTTGCGGTCGGCGGCAATTTGGAAGAAAAGCGCAGCGGACGAGAAAGACGAGCGCACCCCAAACCGCGACCCACCGCCCTCAGCCTGCCCCGAGAGCACCGCTCCATGGGCTCGAGGAAGCTCCCCCGGGTCCCCACCGCCGTCCTGGGATAGAGCTGCCGCGAGGGCAGCGGCACGGGCCTGGCCCCTTCGCCCTTTGTGCTTCAGCTTCTCCCCATCACTGCCGTTTGGCAACAGTGAGGTGGGAACGGTCCGTGATCTCCTGGAAGAAACAAATACCTGAACGATCGAACGAATGAATAAATGAATGGATGAATCAACCAACAAATTAACAAACAAATAAGCCAAACCAGGTTCAGTAAATGCAATGCAAGTTGGTTCAGTAAAAATTGGGAAAAGAGATGGGTAGGAAAGACAGCCCCGAGAGATATTTGCAGTGTCCCTCTACATGAAAGAGGTATCCGACTGGTCCATCTCTCCTCGAAACCATCCTGCTGTAAGCTCGAGGACAACTGAGGTCTTAAAACTTCTTAGGAAAGACAAGGGTGCTTAAGCATGCCAGGGGCTCAGTGTTGCTGGTGGTTTTCACTTTCTCTCTCTCTGCGGGGTACCTGTAGGTGTCTAGGGGAGCCCTGGGGTACACCTTGCCGCGGAGTCCCTCAGCTACAGAGCACAACGCAGCTCGTGCCCTACGGGAATGCCATAAGCCAGTAACACGAAGTTAAATGACAGTGATTTGGGGCACTTCCACGAATTGCACAGTACTGTGCAGGACGGTCCTGCGAGAGCTGCTCAAGGAGTCTTAACCACAGTGAGGATTTAAAAGCTTAGAGAAATGATGTGTGTTTTCAGTCTCATCTTGATGGCCTTTCACTAAAAGTAAAAACGAGATGGGACATTTTCGTGCACATTATCTGATAATGAGGTTTCTTCACACAGCAGTTCTGAACTTCGTAGCAAATACATCTTTATCTGAGAAATCAGAACACCTTACTTGCTATGCTGGCATGCCTGGCAATGTCTCCAAGTCATGGTATACATGCAAGGCTTCAATGTGCATTAATCAATTTTCTGAGTGTAATTGTTTTCCCACTCTATGTACTGTCACCAACCTAGAAATACAGGAACAGAATAAAAGCCGCAGCGTGCGTTAACCAGAAAAGCCATTCATGGAAACGAGTCTTTCTTTTTCAAATTTCTCATTTAAAAGAAAGGAGTATCATTGTACCTAACCGGGTGCGTTGTCTGTGACAGGGCAACAGCCAGCCAGTGTATACGCGTTGGATGGAAAATTTCTAACAGCCTTCAGACTGCAGCCAGCACACAGTGCTGGAGGTACAGTGCAGCAGTCCTCTCCATGGAGATGGGAATACAACAGAAGCGGGGAAACTAAATACTAACACTAACGTTAATACCAGCACCCGTACCCAATACCCATAGAAATACCAATACCATTAATACCAATACCATCTTTTTCTCGCCTTTCTCCTCTAAGTATCATAACGCCTTTGAGTACTGAGATGCCAAGCACAGACAGAGCCTTACTTAATTGGTCAATACACAGACACATGAGGACACGGAGTTCCTCAATTCCCACAGTCGCAGCCTCGAGATTTCCATATCTGCAAGGACCTGCGCTCCGTGGGCTCTGCGTCTCGGCGCTTGCGCCAGCGTCGGCATAGCGGGGTACTGGAAAACGGGAGGAGGGAAAAAGAAAAAAAAAAAAAAAGGTGAAAAGAAGGGTATGCAGAATAACACTGGTTTAAATTATAAACGGATCGCTCGGGCTACTAAACACGTGGCATCTCCCAGCGACGGCACTTGGCAGGGTGCTTTGGAGGAACGGAGTGAGGCTTTGGGACCAGGAGAGGGATTCCGAACCGCAGCCCTCGCCCTCTGCAGGGCACAGAGACTTCCCCTCCCCCGCCCAACGAGCACTGTGCGGGCACCGCCGAGCCCAGGAGGAGCGGGGAGGGGCAGCGGTCGGAGCGCCGCCGCACGCCGGGGATTTCCCAATCTCCTCCTCCCGCCGCCGGCCGAGCCCCGGAGGAAGCCGTGGAAGGCGGCTCCAGGGGCTGCGGCTGCTTTGCCAGGGAGCCTCCCGCCCCGCCCCCCTGCAGCTCCCCTCCGGGGGACCTCCCCAGCTGCCCATCTGCCCGCACCTGTGATTTCTTTGCTTTAAGCATAAACGTAAGCATAACTGCTCTTCTGATCAGTGGTTACCTTAAAACACCAAAAAAACTCGTGTATGTTTGGTTGAAACATTTGCCAATGACTCCTTGCTAACCACTAGACTCTGTGCCCATGGGTTTGAAGGGTGCGAGAATGCTCCATCGAGGGTAGAAGTGAAACATGATCTCATCCCAGGCTCAATCGAGAGCCTGAAATGATTCACGCTGACCGTGTCTCCCTGATATTTCTTATTTATATTTTTTTCCTGCTTCCTCTCTCTATCTTCCAGTGCACACTCCTTCCAAGGGGTCCTTCAAATACTCGAGGAGCATGAGAACAGAGCCACATGCCGTGTTTCCTTGGAGAGTTTTATTGCATTCGATCTGAAACAAAACCAAAGAGCATTCTGCAAAACTTCCCTTTGGAAGAAAAGCAGCCGACAGTTGTTAAAAAGGGGAGGACTCGTGGTAAAGTGCTCTGCATTGAAAAGCATCCTCCTTTCCATGTGAACTGCATGATGTGGTGATGGTGGTGATGGGTCAGTGATTGGACTAGATGATGTTAGTGGTCTTTTCCAACCTTAATGATTCCACGATTCTATAACTGTGATATTGGGTCTTTATTTTGAGTAGTTGCTGTACATGCCTTGCCCTCATATTTAAAGCATTTGCTCCACAGAAAAAAGTGCGGGTGAAGGGAGGCAGCACTAGGCCCAAAGGGCTGTGGTACTGGAAAAGCAGAGCCTGAAGGACGGCAAGAGTGAAGGAGGAGGAAGCAGGACATGGAGGAACGGATATCAAGCAGCAGGCATGCAGGGACAGGAGAGTTCCAAGGAGGAGCAGGGAGCGGGAGGTGGCTGCAGGGAGCAGGTGGTTGGCAGGAGTTGTGGACGGTGTAAATGTGGACCACACCTGGAGCAGCTGCCTGCCTTCTCTAGGAAGTGAGAAGAGATAGGAAGGCAATACATGGGCTGTTCCCCCAGCCTAGACGATAGGAGACGTACAGTGGAAGTCCGCCTCTGAACAGCAAACAAGGAAGCTCGCTGGTTTATGTGTGTGCTTAAGGTTGAATTTTGACCTCGAGTTGACGTCATGCAATACAAGGGTTGTCTGCCCCTCTGAAGGCAGAAGAAATCCAAGGAGCTGGGTTAAACCCAAGAGTTACAAACGTTTTAAAGCCCCTGGTTCAGGGTACAGGCGGGGGCTGGCCCCAGGCTGCAAGCCCTGCTCCCAGGCCCCTCTATGCCCTCAGAGGTGCAGTGCTGTGCAGTCTGGGGATGAGCAAGATGGGATCGCTCAGTGTTTCTTGCTATTCCAATGCCACCCTGTCTCCAAGCCTGCTTTAAAGCATGTAAGAGCATGTGGAGCTCCTGCTGCAAAAGTTACAAAGCTGTGGGCAATAGAGACTCAGGTTAGATAAGGGGCTGGCTGGGTGGAGCTGCCGAACAATGCACGAAAGTGCTTTTCTTTCACTGATCTTGGTTCAAATTAAGGTTAAATTCCAGGGGGAGTGTATTTTTTTCTCTCAGTCTCCCTCCCTCCTGCCTCCCTCTCTCTCTCTCTCCAGGAAGAGGTTTTAAAGGACATCATTTTCAGTTCTAAAAAAAAAAAAAAAAAAAAAAAAAAAAAGTCACAAAGGGAAATACATGTTAATACAAATGTAGCATTCCACAGAATGGAGCTCAGAGTTGTGGTGTCGCACCCACAGCCACGGCAGCAGAGGCTGCTCAGCACCTGGCAACACCTGGCAGGAAACACTATAGAAAGTTGGACCTTATAGAAGCCACAGGGTCTTTACAGAAAAAATGCTGATGTACAGGAATAGGAGAGGGGATTATGAAAATAATACATGGAGCTCAAGTCATTTTTCCTAAAATGTCACAGTTCTTACTTTCCAGCGCTTGAAAATCTGAAGGCAAATTAAAATCTCCTCTGTACATGTATGTAACAGAAATAAATTGAATATGAAATGTGCTATTAAATCTATAACACTAGGTGCTGCATTGAAGGGAAAAAGGTAGCGAGGCTTCTAGCTGTCCCTCTGAAACAGTTTTTGTTGTGGGAAAAAAAAAAAAAGTTGGATCAGCTTCTTCACAAAGAAAACCCCATGGCATTTGTTTTGCAACCTGTCCATCACTGGTGTTCTGCTTTGAAGCAGTGTTCAGGGCACTGTGAGGAAGTGCAGGAGATTCTGTGCCTGGCTAAAATCTGTAGTCAAAATGCAGTTTCTCCTGTGATAAGAGCTCCCCAAAGTTCAGGGACAAAGGTGGCACACATTTAATGTTGTCTTTTCTTTGGTATGACAAGGGCTCTTGAGAAATCAAAGGGGAAATCTGTGGGCTCGATCCCTGAGGCAGTAAGGGTTTGCTGAAGGGGAGTTCCTGGCTCTAAGAGGAGCCCCAGGACCTCTACTTGCACTGCTCTGTCAGCCAGCCTTGTTCCTACAGCTGCTTTGTCTTCTAATATGAGGCCTCTAGATATGCTGCATGCCAGCACAAACTGCCATGTCTTGCCTCTGAAATATTTGCCACATGCATAGTATATACTGCAGAAACACAAATTCATTTCAATTTTCATTTGTTTGATCAATATCAAATATCACTGAAATGAGTGCTCTTAATATTCACTGTCAGCACCTTGTTACTGTAAGAAGGCTGCAGCACAGTCTGAAGGAGTGAAACTTCACTTCATCCTTTGCATCTTTAGAGCCCACAGTGGCTGTGCCAACTATATTTCAACCAGAGTTAATGTTCCTAGGAATATGTTGGTCAAAAATTCTTGCCACTCCATACCAGTTGACTTACATGACCTTTCTTTCAATTGCTGCAGAGCACACATCCCTGATAGCATCTCTCAATTAAACAGTGGTCATCTATGATTCCTCAATGCCATAACAACGACAGAGTGCAGCTGCTGCTGCTGGGCCTGGGCACTTGACCACTCCTGGGGGCTGGCTGCCTCTCCTGTTATAAAGGGCAGGTCTTGCTGTAAGCTAAAGCAAAACTCAAAGAGACTCAAGGTATGGCCTCAGATATTCTGTGTGGTGCCTGCCTGGGTTGGTGGATTCCCCATGCTGCCATTCAGCTCTGCAGTCCTGTTCTTGTGATATTCCTTCTCACAGCCCTGAGTCCTTCTGACTTCCTCCTAAACATCCTCAGTGCTGTGTTTCTCCCCTGCTAAGGTCAGCACCATGTTACTATATCATCATGTCACCTGTAAGTGGCTGCCACCCCCACTGCCAGCCCTGCCTGCCCCAGAGCCAATCACCGCCTTTTTGTGCCAAGGCCCCCCTAAAAGCCTTCAGATCCTGCCCCAGCACTGACACCAACACCAGCACCACTGCTTCTCATGCACATTCCACCAGCCTCTGCCCAGCCATCCTTCTTGCCATCCTTTGACTTAGCTCAAATTACAGTGCAATTAAAATCACCATGGAACACAACTAAACCAACAAGATCAACTGCA